>NW_020897704.1:3562573-4006158 GCF_003984885.1 Neopelma chrysocephalum
AAATGAAAACAGCAGTTTTCAATGTTCAGCGCATCCAGAGTAGCCTGGTACCAGCAGTGAAGCAAACGCTCAGTGAGCTGAGATAGAGGGTTTCTCTCTACCACACAACAAGGACTTTTATCTATGGGTAAGACAAGTTCTGCCACTTGCAGGTATCAGGTCTGCTTCCAGAAGATTTGCAGCAGACCTTTCCTTTGATATCCCCAAGACATGAGCCTAGAGAAAAGGGATATGAACACAGACAGGTCTTGGTCTACTGTTCCAGCTACTCTCAAATACTGTCTAAACATCAGGGTGATCATGGGCATAGCATATGCCATTGTAACAGACCAGTGACAAAATATGCCCCTTGGGAAACAGACCTGTTTACTATAAGTGTTATCTAAGGCATCTTTTCCTCTTATTGAGGTGGAAAAAAATGCCTTTAACTGACACAGACATTCCCAATACCCACAGCAACACATTTCTCATTTCATTGCTGCAGTTTCTTTTCCATTTCTGATAACAAAAAAAACTTCTTAGTACTATTGACACAGTGAATCTGAAATAAAATCACAAAATCTACACCACAAACACAACACCCAGATATTAAAGAATACAGAAACATTTTGTCCTTCTTTCTTTTCTCAGCTTTTAATAGATCTGTAACTCTGCTGTCAGTTTACTGCCAGGTAAATTGATTTAATTTCAAAGACCAAGCCTGCCAGAGTTCAAGAAGCGTTTGGATAATACTCTCAGGCACATGATGTGACTCTTGGGGATGGTCCTGTGCAGGGCCAGGCATTGGACTCAATGGTCCTTGTGGGTCCTTTCCAACTCAGTATATTCTGAGATTCTGTGAATTACAATAAACATGCACCTAAAAGGTCAGAGTGCTCTATTACTAAGACCTTTAACAACCAAAGCTTCCTCTTATGCTCTTGTTTTTATAAAAATCTCTTTCAACCTCAGAAATATCACTGTATATCCTCTTTCAACAGGTAGCTCTTCTTTTATACATTAGTTCTGATATATGCTATAAATATATGCTATTAGGTTCTCAACAAAAAGTTTGGCCAAATTTAACCATAGCATCTTTCCCATTGCTTCAGAAATTTCTTTTCCATCCCAGAGAACATGGCAGTTTCCACTCGTGAGGCGTCTGCATTCTGGTAGTGTAGGAATTAGCTCTCTCATGGGCAAATTTCTGCTACTTTAAAAGACTTAAAATTTTCTATAAGGGAGGCAGCCTACATATGCAATACTTCAGAAAATATTTAAAGGTTCTTCATTAAAGAGAAGATAATCTTAAAACAGATTATCAGTTGGTTTTGCTTCACGGAATTTAAAAACACTGTCTGTTAAATTTGCTTGTGTCATTTATCACTTTTAGGATCTACAGCCAAGAGTAACAGAAGCCACTCCAAATGATAAAACATCTACTTGAACTAGACAGGTAACATTACGCTTATAGAGCCTCAAATTTGTCACTTGTTGAAACCATTTATAATTAACTTTTAATGTTCTTTGGTAATTCATATCTTTGTAGATTCTTGTAAATACTACAAGTATTGAGAACTGAAATAACAAATCCCTTATATTTTTTCTGTCAGACAAAATATTTGTAGCCTTTTTTCATTGTCCGTCTGCCTGCCTTAATAGCCCTCTTATTTCAAATAGTCTTGGCAATAATAAAACAATACATTTATATCATGAAAAGACATCATAGGCTTGTATTCTCAAATATATTTTAAGAAATCAATCAAATAAATAAAAAATACTACTGAATTTAATAAATTACAGAAGTAATTTTAGGCTTTCACAAAGACCACTGTATGAAGATATTGTGTTTAGTGAAGTCTTCAGTACATACTTCACTCTTCACCTGCAGACATATCAATCTGCATCCTCAAACTATTTGTTTTTTGAAGACTATCTTCAAAAGAACAGTTACCCTAACAACAAATGACACAGTGTAAGAACACACATATGATCTGTTCTTCAGAGAATTTGATGTATTTTCTTGCAAATATTAGGACTTTCTCCAGTATTTAAATTTTACCACTTGCAAGTTTTCCTTTTTCAGTAACTGTAAGATTGCTTTGTTTTGATTTATAGTCTTTTTTGATACCTCAAAGAAAGATCATCTGTTCAGTATTATCAAAACTTTACCATATTTAAAGTCCAAGTTGAAACCCAGCTTTTGCTATGTATTCTGGGAAAACATGAAGTAACTACAACAGACACAATTAATCTGTGATTAACTGCAGTTTCTAAAACCCTCATACAACCACAAATATCAAACCCACTACTTTTTCCTACACACAGGGGCTTGCCTCTTTTTCCCCAATATAAATATTCTCAGTAGACTATAGGGTTGACAGCTTCATTTTGTTATAAGCCAAGAAAAGAGATAGAAATGCAAAGGCAAGATGGCCAAGTGTCTTCTCACAGTCTTACTCAAAGTGTTCAGATTGATTGCCTCCATAGTCATAATATTATCACACCAGCCAGGTGTTCTATAATCGAGAAGATTAAAAAAAAAAAAAAAAAAGAAGAGGAGTACATGGTAAGGTCCATTATTCAATACCCAGATACAGGCCAGTAATTATCAAAAGATTTAATAAGATTTTCTGAATTCAGGAAAAAAAAAAGGTACCAAGTTACATGTTATTACCTTTCTATTTATGCAAGTATCAGATGAACAGGAGTCCCCAGTTATTCAAGAGAGGAGAAAATAAGGATATGCTCTATATACAGATTCCTCTGTGCTAAAAAGACATTCTTCAAATTTAGTAGATGGAGAGTTTGGCTCAGTGACCAACAAACTGAACTGCAGCTCAGATAAGCCTTTGGGCTATTGCTGTGCTGTATGGTGATCCCAGTGGGCCAGACAGATGGGCACCTTGGCTGTTTTCTGCAGCAGCAGATATGACCTCAGTTTTATACAGTCCAACAGTTTTTCATATCTCTTAAAATTCACTCCTATGAAGACTTGTAGTTCTTTAACCATGGCATCTTCTTCCATAGTTTTTTTATGGTTCTGTTTAGCTGTGTCAAGACAGATGCAGTCTTCATTTGTTCTTTATATCTACATTGTACAATTAAACTCAAAGACTATGATTTGAAATGTAGAAAATATAACTTTTTTCACCATAGTCCACAACCAAACCAGTACTGCTTCATTACTGAATTGTTCTAGGGACTGCCATAACCAATTATAAAGCTGTAAATCATCTGTGTGCAGTATATCCAGAAAGCTAATTCAGTTTGAATTAAAATTTATGCATGTCTATCACCAGATACCAACAGGTGCATTATTCCTTTGACTGCCAGAAAGGACTGTCCAAATACATCCCAGTTTGTATTTTCCCAGATTCTCAGCTCCACGTTTTCTTTAGTTGCAGTTCATGTTCTACAGTCAAAGGAAAATTTGGTCCCGATGATATTGTGTGACAGCTGCTACACATGGCATCAGTGCATGCACTGTCTGTTGTAATCACCAACTACAAAATTAAATGTTGCAGAGTGGTACATATTTGTAGTGTATGCAGTTGTTCATTTTTTTTCAAATTACAGTAGCATTAAAGTCAATGAAATATCAGAACTTGCCACATTTCAGTTCTGTAATGTTGTACCGCTTATCAGGGAAGGGCCTTGATTCACTTTATGTGAATGCAGACACTTCAAAAGCAGAAGCTTTATTAATGGCATGAATCTTTCAATCGATTACATAATGGTAAATAAATCAATTTCTATGATACCACAAATAATGTTCCCATAATTTTATTTAATAAAGATGACTATATGAATTGTTTTGTAATGTTGGATGCACAACCCTAGTATCCCATAATTCTGTGGCCCTTCTGCCACATCCAAAAAAAAAATAGCACATTCAACTACAATGCCTTGGTTCTGAAGGCATGAACTCCTCTTAGAATTGCAGAAATGTATCAGGATGGAATTTGAAAGAATCAGTGGGTATATTAGAGGCAACCAAATTAGGTTGGGTGAGTGAGGCAAAAGAAATGATTGACTTCAGACAATAACTGAGAGATTTAGCTTGGAAAAAACAGTCTAATAACAAACTTCTCACAAAAAAAATTTCTTATTACATTGCTGATGAGGACTGCACCTAATATTCATGCAATCATCAGGAACACGTTCTTTTTTATTAGATGATTTTTGGGCAAGGTTTGTACATGCCTGTCATACTGAGTGCCCATGAAATGGCAGTAATTAATGATGAATAATTTATTCATTGAATTTTATCTCTTCTTATGCTTCAACACTGACACAATTAGTCTGCAGTTCTTAGACTCGTGTTTCAAAACTGGTGTATCCAATTATTTTTCATGAATATTTCTTGATAGGCAGCTTGAGTTGTTCTTACTGAAAATATCAGAGCATCGGGATTTCAACAGGCAGATGGCACAAATTATTTTCAACAA
This sequence comes from Neopelma chrysocephalum, assembly GCF_003984885.1. Lineage (NCBI taxonomy): Eukaryota > Metazoa > Chordata > Aves > Passeriformes > Pipridae > Neopelma > Neopelma chrysocephalum. The sequence continues at coordinate 3,567,004 of NW_020897704.1, forward strand.
GTTTTAAGGGAAAATGTTTCTAGTATGGCCTATTTCATTAGGTCAGACATCCTAAACTCTCATATTGAGTTAGGTCATTCTTGCTGTCATCAAGAGGTCACATTCCCCAAGAAAGCAATAGGGGGTTCTACCCATTGTGTCATGTGCCTCACTAGGAAGGAAAATGAATGTCACATGCCTGCTCTTCTGCAGTTATCAAGTTAGGGGTTGACATTATTAACACTGGCCACATTGCTTCTAAGAGGCAGTTAAAAAACGTGCTTTTTAACTCAATGCCTTGCTTGGATCCCATCATGACAAGCTGAGAAAGGCTTTTAGATAACTATTTTCTCCTTTCGTTTCAATAAGGCTCAGAAGGCCCTTTTGCTCACACATGTTGCTTTCTAGAGAGTGACTATTAGAAGTGCTCGTTTCTAGTTTGGAGCAGCACAAGAGTACACTGTGTCTCTTGTTCTTTGCACAACCAGAATACTCAGTCTCTGTCATCCAGACACAGATGAGCATCAAAAATATTCTTAATTAAACTGTAAAGCACAGTACTTACATTTATACTGCAGGTTTATTTTCTACTAGCTTCCAAAAAGTAGGATGTATTTGCTGGTCTGCTAAGACAGACATATCCAAGTTATCTGGACGATTTGTTCAGTGCTGTCAGGCCCTGGGATCCAAAAACTTGCAAAGCCTATTCAAATATGTATAGTAGAGAGCCTGTCTATGACCCAGATTTCAATTGTTATCCACAGAATACTATAATATTACTTCTGAATTGTTTGTTCTGCCTCTGTCACCTTACAGTGATCATCAGCCTGGGTTTTTTTTATAACTTCTATGCATTTTATTAAAAACAGCTTCTTCTAAAGCATCATTTCCATAATTGAACATGAGAGCCTAACACAACACAATGTGCTGACAGTCACTGGGGCAGAATTATAATGGATGTAAATCCAATCCTGCTTTTCCTATTCTCCTTCTGAGTAAAGAATTAAAGATGTTCTTTTCTTTCTAGAACAAAATATTATGCTATGGGACTAACCCAAGCATTCATTTCATCTATTTCCAGATTAGCATATTTTTTCTGTGCAGTCAGATGATGTATAATGCAATTAGGAGTCTGGAAAAGGAGTAATAATATTTAAATGTTATAAAAAATCTCATAAAATGCTAAGTTGAGAATATGACCAACATAATAAGTATTCCTTTAGTGACCTGTAACAGATTAATTCCCTTGAGAAATCCTAACAAAGCTGGAAAATCTCTGCTTGCCTAGAAAAGAATAGCTTTGCTATATCTCTCTGTCATTCAGAGGACACTACGCTCGAGTGCACAGGAACATGATATTAGATGGAACTGGACTGGTCCTCAAGCCTATTCCCAGTGACAGCAAACTGTCTGGCAATAGATTCACTGAACATCAGTTTGGGCCCCCATTCAGTAACAAACAAAAGTTTAAGGTCTGTCTCCAAACACTTTCAAAAAAAACAGCAAACTGAGGAAATAACAGCCAAGCATTACTGCAATTCACACAATGCAACAGAACATAAAATGCTTACAGAGCAATCTTGCCACAGGATGAATACCTAAAAGCCACTGGCAGAGGTTGAGAGCTTACAGGGAAAATTTTTTCAACAGCTGAGTAGTAAATTTGCTTCCTTGGGCATCTTTGTGCTAACATTCAGGTCAGGGGTGTTTTTACATCCAGAGCTAACCTGCAGCTCTCTGTTCACCGAATTGGGAGATATAGGCAGAGAGAGAAATACCCTTGAGAGAGAAGACCCAACTCTTTCTCCCTGTGTTGTGTTACATCAAGGAACAAACACTACACATAACACACTTGTGGCCCACAGCTCAACATTCTTCAGTATCTTGCTTTGGAGGATCTGAGGTGAAGGACACATGTATGGACTGCTACTGCAGGAACACTGGAAAGCATATCTTGGGCTAATGTGAAGGAAAAGAAGGTTAAAAGCTCTTTAGCCCCTCAATAAATCTTCACATAGGATTAGTCCAGAGGAAAACCAGTAAGCTCCCTGGTGTTGGAGAATTGAGGAAAGGTCAGAGAGGGATGCTGTAAAAACGACTCAGGTAAAACAGTGTTTTCTAATCTGTGGTGCCAGAGGAAGGAGATAACATTGAACCTTCTGCAACTCCATCTCAAGCACATTTCCACAATGTATTCATCTAGGGCATTAGTAACTACAGTAACTGATGTGGAAGCTTGTGCTTAGCATGTCACTGAGACCTTTTACCTGCCTGGTCCAAGTCAGCCAGCTCCTCAGGCAGACCTTGGGCTGTCTGAATCTTTGTGAAAAATGCTCACAAATGTCAGAACTGTGAGGGACCAAGTCAGGCCTGCATAGTAAGAAATAAATTCTGTTCACAGTTGAAGAAAATACTCTTAAACCAGCTGAAAATAGTGCAGGGAGTTAAATTCCTTCACTATTTGTTTCCAGCTGCAGTCTTTGACAATGGTCTCTTTATTTATATCCTGCAAAGGTTAGGCAGCATCTAGGCAAAAAGCATATTATGGTACTGACAATTTATTTAACTGTGGTGATATTAAATTACTGTGTATGTGGGAGAGACAGTACCACAGAAACACCTTTTTCCTTTTGCCTTTTCTCAGGTTCTGTTTTTTACAGCCTAAAGCTACACACACAAACCACTTCACTCATAGAGCAGCATCAGGGAAACTATGTTGAAGAATCTCTTTGTCATGTAATATCCTGGGAAGATGCTCATTACACGCTTCTTCCAAACAAGTAATAAGAAGCCAATGGCTTAGTAGTTGCAATTAAAATCTTGACATTTACCACACACAGTACTTACAGTTACTGTGATATTTACAGTATGCCACATTGAGTTCTGAATGTCACAAATACTACATGGAAGGTAAATATTGCCATGCGGGAAAGTTGTAGGCATGGATAGTGTCTTATAAACAACGTATAAATCATCAATAAATAAAGGCCTTGACTTGAGGCCTTTATTTTTCTCTTTGGGGGAAAAGGGGAACATAATTTTGGGAAGAAAATTTTTTCTCCCTTTTTATCTATAATAATCACTTTCTAGGAGGGGAAAACAGTATTTACTAAAATAGCTTTAATTTCAGAGGTTAAATAAGAGGCTGTTAATTTAACACCCCAAATCAACTTTTGACCACATTATCAGCATGCTTTGCACATTACAGATTTTCTTTCTTTTGTTTCCTAAAGAAACAAAACTTATGCAATAATGCTATGATATTCTGTGTGGATACGACCGTACCCCTTTTTCTGGCATATTGCAAGAGGTCTACCAGCTTTTTGCACAGTTATGCCAAATTTGACAGAGAGATAGAGGTCCAAAAGCTTATTAAGTACATTCATCTTTTGTGAAAGCACAAGGCTGATTAGATACGAGAGATTCACTTAGTGGTCTCACTTGTGGAAAGGCTAATCTCAGCTTTTGCTAGACACCATAGCATCCAAACAGGACAGAGTCATTTCAAATGCCCCAACAATAGATATAACTTTAATCAAAGTTCCCACCTAATTCAACCATGAAAAACCAAGCCGTAGCTAACAAGGCTACATTATGCCCCTGCTCACTGAAATTCTTTTTCCTTTAATGTTTAGAACCAGAGACATTTACAGTTTAGAAAATTCCAAAGCCTTTTATATGCTCTCAGGCTCCTACAAAAAGTGAATACGTTCAGGGAGCACAGATTGATCAAACGGCTATTAAATAAAACAGTCCAGCCACACTTCACGGTCTAGGAAATCCTGGTGAATCACTTTCCACATACATCCTGTTCCTCAGAGGTTTTTTTTTTGCCACAGACAGAGACCTGAGCTATCTAGACCTTTCATTAGACCCCATTCAGCTACATTAAGGCTCTTATGATTTCTGAATTTTGGATAATTACTTTAATCATAATTAAATTTCACTGACCTCTCTTAATAGAAAAATTCAGATGTTTGCTATCATGTCCCTTAAATGAAATGGTGTCTCTGTTTCATAATATTAAATAATGGGTTAATCAAAACTCCCTGATTTCCTTCCTACGAGAGTTCTTCTGTTGGCACACATGGGATGAAATACAATCTTGCTAATGAGATTATTAACTTAGGCACTGTCTGATTGAAATTTTAAGTGTCTGGGCCCAAATGGGGACTCCTCAGTCCTCTTAAACTGACTCTCCAGAGAGCTTAGGCAGTCAACAGAAAAATACAGAGGAAGATCTCATTCTCCTTATACACCTCCCTCCTTCTGGAGCAGACCACTGATCACTTTTTGTTAACGTATGTACATCTAAAACCACTCCGTTAAAATCAAATGTCAGTTTTTCATATAAATATGGGGTCTGTTCAAAACAAAAATGAGAGAGAAATGGAAAAAAAAGAGGGAAAGGAAGGGAGGAAGGAAATCAAGTAGGTCCAAACCCAAGACCAGGGATCTTGATTACATTAACTACAAAAATAAAGGACAGGGGTAATTTCCCTTGCTTTAATCATAGACAAAAGAGAAGCTCTCGTTCTCTCACACACACCCTCTCACGCTTTCTTTCTCTTTTCCTGATGCTCTCAGAGACTTCTATCTTTGGTTAGTTGTCTTTGTTGTGAGTTTTTTTAAACTGTAATTGCATGATCTTCCAGATTTTGGGGAACTCCTTTGTAACAGGAAATCCTGGGAATATAACTCTTATTTGATGAAACTAAAAGTTGTTAAATTGCCAAAGGACTGACTACAGATGTGATTCGTTGTTCATAGTAGAAATCCTTTTTAAAAGGCAACTATTTTTAAGGTATGTTTTAAGAAAATAAATAAGTTTGTACACTCATGTTCTTGTATTTGTTTTATGCCAAATAAGGTTCTGAACTTACAAATACTGTTTTTCTGTGCGTTTATCTGAGAATGTGGGTCTAAGCCTATACACCCTGCACTCTCAACCTTAGAGATCCCAAATTAAAAGGCACTACTTGAACTAATTTCCAAAAATAATTTGTAGTTTTTCCAGCTTCTCTGTGTGCAACTGGTTCAGTTTCATGCAAACCAAAAGGTAACAACGCGCTCCCAGCCAGGTAGGCTCTGACTGCAGTCAGCCTGGGAAGATCATTCACGCATCTTCAAAAATCAGCATCCACTGGTCCTAGAGTAATTCCATAGTCTAGTGCAAGAGATGTCCTCGATGATCACCACATAGGATGATGAAAATCAGCCTCCTGACCACAGCCACTGTTTCAGACTTCTCTGAGGACTTATGAAGAGTTGAGGACATGACACGCTTACAACCAGAAGCCTTCAGCAGGAACTTTTAAAGGAATGACTTTGGATGTCTAAGAGTTAAGTTGGGAAAAAACGACAGCTAGAAGGCCATCTGGGGCTCCAACCGCATGGAAGGAATACAATTCATGGCATACTACAAAATTAATTCTCTTTTCTTCATCCTTAATTCCTCTTTATCATCAAGAAACTTCACCTTGTTTTCCCTTTTTCCCCTCTTTCTTAATCTGAAAGATTGTCATAAGCAAATTACAACAAATTAAAGCTTTTTTCCCCACCACAAAGATCTTGTGTTAGCACATAGTATCCATAATGCTTTCATTTCACCTAGTACTCTCCCATCAGCTTGGGACTGTAATCTCTGTCTCTACCTTTAGACAAGCACCATTCATTTAGCTCTCCATTGCCACCACAAACCTTAAGTTCTTGTCATGGTTTGAAGTCCCAAAATTCAGTTCCTTAGTCCTAGTCCCCCTCCCTCATCTCAACCCAGTGTGAGATGGGTTTCCAGACACCACACGAGACTCCAAATGGGGGAAAGGAATATATTACAGTGACTGTACACATAAATAAATAGTATAATACATCACATACACAATTCCAACTACCTCTACCATGACATACAATATTTACAATGGATCAAATCTCTTCTCCCCTCCAAATAAAAGTCCAGGAGGGAAGAAGAAAAAAGACCCCTTCCAGTCTCTGAGCAGCAGTCCACTAGGGCAGCAGGCTCTCTGTGTCTTTCATGAAGCAGCAGTTGTTGGATCTTTGCCAATACACACGAGGGAGGCCTCCAAGCCTCTCTCGGCCCCTGACGCAAATGAAGGGTCTTTCCGTGGGCTGTGTCACCCCAGACAAAGGTTGCTCCACCATGGTCATGTCGACGAAGTGCAGAAGCCTTCGTGACGGTCTGGTATCTTCAGGGGATTCAAGCCCCTTGCAGAGTTTCTGTGCTCTGCCTCAAGATGGCTGCTAGCTTCTCTGAAGCTGCAGCAAGGGAGGGCCCCAAGGTCCTCTCTCACACATTTCGTCCTGGCTGAGCTCTCAGGACCGCTACATTTAGGACTTCCAATTAATAGGAGTCCACCCCCTCCATTTTTGGAGGGATCTCAAAGAAAGTTTGGGGGAGTTTTGCAGTTCTTACCCCAACAAACTCTGTAGTACTTTAGTTCTCTCTGCTGCTTTTCTCTCTCTCTCTCGGCTCACAGAAGTTTTTCTGTCTGCTTTGCTGCATGTTTGTTTTGCTGCTTCTCTTATCTCTTGGCTCTGTGCCGCCGCTTTTTTTCTGTCCGCTGCTGCTCTGCCGCTTCTCCGTCTGCCCACTCATGGTGGAGAAAACTCCTTCAGCTTTCCAGCTACAGGTACTTAGCCCAGTTTAACACTGTTCCAAGTCCCTGTAGCCCCAGCCAGGGGGCTGGGGGGTTGCAGAGCCCCCAGGGGCTCCGGGCCCCTTCCTCGTGACTTAGAACATGGTCACCTCTTCTCCAACTAACTACAACTGCTTTCTTTTCTGGTCCAGTGATATGTTTATATTTTGCAGGAGCGCTGATTGGGTCAAACCCCAAGGGTCACCACCCCCTGGGGGTTACCACTTTCTTAGCTTCAGGGGGAAAATCTGGTTCAAACCACTACAGTTCTGCCACTCAACATAATCAATAAAAACCCCTATAAAAGTGGGAATGGCTCAGTTCTTGGAAAATGAAGCATAGGATGTTGCACCTAAAACTAAATCAAAAGTAACAAACTTCTGGCACCAGCTTAAGGTATTAAAATAGTGCAAGTCCACAAGACACCTTTACTTCCTTTCTTTTCTTAAGTTTGAAATAGACAGACAAATACCAGCTTTGTTTCTGCCTGTCAAAAGTTGTTTTACTTCAATAATCGTATTCCTTTTGTTGCATATCAACAATCAAAAATCAAGAGATTAAGCCCAATATTAATTTTTATAATTAACATATTAAATGCAAAAGATAGATGAATATATGTCATTTTAGTGTTTTTGTTGTATCTATTATCTTATTCCTACAGATTCAGTAGTATTAAGATTACTTCAATACACAAATTACAGGTTCTCGCCCTCCCTCCACTCACATTGCCTCTAATAGAATGATTGATTTATTTTCTGTCTGGTTAGCAGGGAACAGTGATTTCAGTTGATTGAGCAAATTAATCAGGGACAGGCTAGCTTTTTAGTGGCATCAGTCTTATTTGTATTCCTTCGTTGTCTAAAATCTGTTTATTCACATGCATGGAAAGGAATGAGTTAGAATGGTGGGAAATTCAGTGCTGTGAAGAATTAATTATGTTGGGTAAGCAAAAGCACTGTGTAAACTCTCTCACCAAGCTCTCAGCTGCACATGGCATAGACTGCTAAAATGGTGAATCATGATGATCTCGTACTACTGGAATATCTTCTGATAGGAAGTTTGGAGACAACAAAGGAGCTTTTGCACTAATAACTAAGATTTGAGCTTAGTTGCAGAGGTAAATGTTTGGTATTGCCTTAACCTTTTTATTATCTATGTTCTGGGTTTTTTTTAGTTAATTAACCAAAATTCAAAGAAAGCAGTCATATCTGATATGCCCTATAATCCGTAAAGTTACAACTGTTTCAACAGCAGGCTTTTCTAATTGAAATAGTGATTTAGTATAAAACACACTTTCCAAGCTAGAAGATCCATATTCGTAGTTACATTTGAAAATCATAGCTCAGAACTGGAGTGAAAAAACAATATTTTTGGATGTATTTCTGTTAGTTAAGACAGAGTGAGGGAGAGCATAAGGATTTTGTGCCTCATCAAGAGAAACATTTACTAAAGATTTGCAATTTCATTTGAATAAATCCATTTAAAATGGAGTAAAATTACAGAGTCATCAATCACAATATTATCTGAAAGAAATGGTAAATTGGTTGAGCAAAAAATTATGATTTTTATGGGGCAGATGGAAGCCAAGCTCAACTCTCAAGTTTGGAGCCTGCACAACTGTTCTGCCTCTGAGCCTGAGCAAATCCTAAGACCAACAGGTCTTAGGACCTGCATTGAACAGTCCTTTTTATAAACTGCTCAAGGGTCATTCTTGAAACTTGCTTTGTTTTCTTTCCCTTCCTGTGCATAAATTAAATTGGGCAGAATTCAGGGGTTTACTTCCCTGTTCAGCAACACATTACACTGCCTAGAGTATCACACCCTAACAAAACATAACTGTATTTTGTTAAGCATTTTTAGGCTGAATTTATTTTAAATTAAAGGCTAATAACAGAAGAAATCCACTTAGAATTTTTCCCCTTTATGTTCTTTCTTCCACTTTCCCATTTTCCCTGTTTTCTTCTATGTAGACTCTGTCATTGTACTGGAGGAAAAAAGTATTTGAACACAATGTATTTTACTATTTAAGCCTGTACGTAATCTTTCTCTTACACAAGGTTTTCTATGCCCATATAACAACTGAAACAAAAAATGAGCAGAAAGAGTTATTTAGAAGGAAACAGAAAGCAACTGTAGCCTGCACAGAAGTCCTTGAATGCCTTTCACCACTCCTCCTGAGAGGCACCTGAGGTGTAGGTAGCCCAGAGGGGCTTGTCGCAAGCTTGCAATGCCTGTGGCAAGTGCACATATGGCAACTGATGCTCTTCCATCACTAACACATTTCCTGAACACATCCAAATGTCCTTCTTTCAAAAAGCTGACTCCTTTGTAATTGTTTGTCACAGAAAGACAAAGAAAGCTAAGACAACTCCAGTTAAACTGACCTTAATTAATGAAACTTACAATTTCATGGACAATATTGTGGAAAACTGGCCATTACCACTGCTCTCAAATTGAGAAGTCATTCTCCATATCAATTGAACATTTTCTAAACACTTGAAATTCTCTTCCCTTCAGCTGACGCTGTGTTCAGACTCTACCAAGGTCTGCATGGGAAGAAAATCATCTTCAGAGCTCCATGACTTTAAAAGCCTCTGTACAGACATTGTGAACTCATGTACATCTGTTTAATTAAAATATCAAAACAGTGAAGAGGTTTAATAATGAAATGCCCATTAACTACAATAAGAAGTCCATAACTAGGTCTGTAAAAACTTGTGCCACCAATACAATTCTGTAGGTTGCTTTTTTACTATTAAACAAAATTCTTTGCACTTAACTGGAGAAAATAGAAAAAAAATCACATATTTTGCATTTGATTTAGCAACAGAAAGAATATCTCCAGGTTGGCTTTAACATCTCAGTTCTGTGAAAGGGACATTATACTTTACAAAACAAATTATTCTGGGAAATAAATTAAAAACATTAACTAATTAAAATATTTTAATCAAAGTTAAATAATATTTCTACCTCCTGAATAAGCTCTGAAAGGATTTAATCTCTAAAATGCTACAATATAATGGAATTAATTAGGAGGTTTGACAATTCTTATAAATTGAGCGATGTGATTATCTGCACTTCAATAAGTGCATTAACATGTTGGGTAAAATACTTACAATGATATAACTCAATTCACTGGCCTTAGCAAACATTGTAATGCATCTCATAGCAAATCCAATATGCCAGCAAAATGTATGACAATACAGTTGGCAGAGCATAGGCAGAAGTACTGCCTTCATCTGGTTCCTGTCTGAACATAGCAGCAAACAGGGTTTCTAGTTTATGGATTTGTGCTTTATTCCCCTCATCCATGGGAAATCTGCAAAGGGACAGCACCGAAGACCTGGGCAGGCTCTGCTGAGTTATATAGCTTCTTATTCTACTATGAAAACAGGTACTCATACCAACCTTCAGATTAAACTTTCACAGAATGAAGGTTGTTTATTTCCTAGGATTGCACAATACCATTCTCTCTCACCCTTCTGGGGCCTAAGATGTTCTGGGATTTGCATGCTATTTTAAAGGAACTTGGCCATGCAGAAGGTAAATAGACACCCACCCACTGTCAAAATAAAGGAAAATAAGTAAAGAGGAAAATGGGAATCCCTATAAAAAATGAAGAACTTCACCACAAGTTTAGTTCAGACTTTTTGTTCCCATTTTTGAAAAAAAGCAGATCTTGTCTTGCTAGTCCTGAAAACAGGTGTGATTGATCTTACTTTAGAGAGTATTTACATCCGTGGGATTAATGATGTCCTGCAAATGCCCTGGAGCACTTAATTACAGTTAAGCATTTCCAGCATAAATGTTTGCGGGAATCATTGAGGTGTTGGGATAGTTTTGTTTTTCTTAGCTCTCCCTTCCCAATCATTTACAAATTCCATAGGTGCATGCACTTCAGTGAACTAGTGTCGTGGTTTGAGCTCCCCAAAAATCCAATTTCCAAGCTTCCCCACAATTTGCTTCAGTGTGAGAGGGTTTTCAGACATAACACAACTGCTAGTACGGGGAAATTATATCAAAGTTTATTACTAACGCAATAAATACTACAGAAACTAAAAAGCAAATAAATACACAGTGTTAATACAATCTCTCATCAATACAGAAGAAGAACCCTCTAAGATGATAGCTAAAGTCTCTCTCTCATTGGGGTATCGAGGAAGGGGTCTTTTGCACCCCCACCAGCTCCTCGGCCTCTGCCAAGGTCTCCTCCTGGACTGCAAAGGAACATTTGCTTTACCAGGTCTTCATCATGAGCTACAAGGAGTCAGCTTTTGAGTCCTTTCTCCCTGTCTTGTGAAGGTTCCTCCCAGAGAGTAAGATTCAGGGACTTCTCCACTTCAAGTCCACTCTTCTCCCCAGGTTGCAGGATTCTCTGGGATTTTGCTCAGTCTTTATACCCCGAATAGTTTTCACCAAAAGTCCTTACCCAGAAAAAGCCTGCTTGGTTTGGCTTCTCTCTGTTTCAGCTGCTGCAGCTTCAGCTCGACTTCCACATGTCACGGGAGGCATTCCTCCCCCCCTGCATTCCTCCTTCAGTTTTTGGCTGCCCCCGCCCAAACCTCACGTAGGGCCTCCTCTGAGCCCCTCAGCCCGTCTCTCCATTGCTCAGTCTCAACTCAGGGTCACCTCCTCTCCCACCATTGTGGGAGGGGGAAAGTTGCAGCGAGACTGCATGAAGTCTTTCTCTCATCCTCTGCCTGGAATTCTTCCAGCTCTGCACGATCTCCACTGCTTCTGCAGCTCCGGGCCACCCCTCGGCCCGTCTCTGGCTGAGCTCTGATGCCGTGCCTGCCTGTCAGGGGGGACTAGATCGAACCCCCTGGCTGGCCTCTCAAGCCCCGCGCCACCACCTCTTCAGGGCAGTGGGGGGAAACAGCGAAAAAACCACCCCAGCCCTGGTCGAACCAAGGTCGTGGAGGCCCAGGGGCCCCCCAGGTTCAGGGGCCCCTGGCCACCCCTTGCGGCTCCGATTGTCTCTCTCTCTCTCTCTCTCTCTCTCTGCCAACAACTTCCTTCGGGCTGTTGTAATATCCTACTTTCACAGGGGCGAAAGGCAGCTCTGATTGGCCCCCGATCGGAAACTCACCTGGGACCAACCACTTCCAGCCCCCCCGGGGGGGGCAGCTCAAACCACGACAACTAGGTCCACAATTTTGAAATCTACAACTCCCTTGTTCTTGTGCTTGCAAGGGGTTTGAAATTTTTTTCCTCTCTCTGGGGCAATCCAATAACAGCATTTTGGCAAGCAGCCCAAGGAGAAGATGACTTATGAAGACATATAGAGGGTGTTCTGCATTTCTGTATGTTATTGTATAGTATGCTCAGGATGTACATGGCAGGAAGTTTTTGGGACACATAAAGCCACAGCAGCATATAGGGATTTATCTGAGTGACACCTCTGCTACTCAAGGGTATTATTTTGTAACTCATTGTCTTGATTAATTGTCTAGTCAAAATGTCCTGCTTTTATTAACAATGTTAAAGACAGACTGGCATTTTTGTTAGAATATCAGCATTTTAAACAAGTAATTTTATTTCAATTTCTTCTAAAAAGTGATAAAAAGTCACTAATCATTCTATATTGAAGAAAGTGGAGGAACAAGCAACACTATTTCCATCATAGAAAACTCTGTCCTTGAGAGGACAGAGTTTTGACCTAAGAAATAGTTTGTTTTCCAGTAAGAGAAAGAAAGAATTAACTTTTTTTATAAGCTGTGAGGTTTCAAAATATGCATATTTCTGCTGTCCCAATTGAAAGTGGTGGTATCACAGCTTGCAATTTGCATAAAAATCCTGTATTTATAACAGAAAAAATTAAGTGTAGAATTCTTTTCGACTATTAGCGAAGCATATGCATATGCCTGTTTTTTTCTGAAATGAATAATAGCAATTCTTTGAAATACTATTCTTTGAACAGAATTCTCTGGAGCTCTGTGGACAGTTCATTAGGTAGTAGAATTGAAAGAATGAGTTGTATCTGACTACAGGATCTACTATGCCAGCCTGAAATTGCAGACTCATGCAAGCATTCAAGAGAGAGCTGTTACTGCTAAGCTACCCCACTGCAAGCTTAATAACAAATGTATGTTTACTGTGACTCAGAGCACAGTATGACCCCCTGCCCTTCAACAGCAGAAAGAAAATAAATAAAATGAAGACAAGAATATCTCTTTGACATTTCCAATTGGACATTCTTTGCTTGTAATCTTGCAAGAATATTGTCAGTCTTGTAACACTCAACTCACTCAACCCTTTTATATCATGCAGCTGGGCAAAGCCCAAACGCATTTGTGTGTATTAGTGTGGCATATTAAAAAAAGCAGTCAGTGACAACTGCAAACTTGTTTCTCGAGCAGGCCTTGGATACTTCTGTATTGGAGTTGTGGGGGAGAAAACAGTAGAACAAGCAGGGAAAGTCATAAAGAAGTAAAATGAGAAGTGAAAATCCCACTGGTAAGGCCCAGAACACATTGAAATTTACAGTAATATAAAGGAAGAATGATAGTGGGCATCTCCTACTATCATCCTCCTACTTCTGAGGTAGATGATATGTCATAGCACAGTACACAACAATGTGCATAAAGTAACATATCATGTTACATAAACATACAGAATGATGAATAGCTGTTTTCTTGCTTTGCTTTCTCTTCAGAGAAAATAAAACAACACTGTCTGCTTTAACAGCTTCCCAGATCTTGGTAAGACTGCCCAGGGAAGTAGACCATATATCATCTACATGCACCATTTATTACCAGTCTTTAGCCTATGGAAGGAAGGAGAGATGATTCTTGGGCAGCATTAATCTTTATAATTGTTTTTTTCTGATAGATATTACCATTTAGACAAAATTGCTAAAAAATCTTGGAAAAAAAATTCCAGTTGTATTTGTTCATTTTTTGTTTTTCATATCAGAAGGCATAACTGCAAAGCCATCAGATGAAACACTCATTTTCTGTTTTATTTTATAGCTTTTAAAAATAAAATTATACTGAAATCTGAACAAAACATGCTTCAGCTATAATACTGAAATTTTTACAAAAAACTGTAATGCAATTTCTCTCTGTCTCAATTCATAATGAAACTGTCAGTTGTCAAAAGTTCTAAAGAAAGAGAAAATCCAAGTTTCATTTAGGGTTAACCTAATACTTGAAAGACTTTAGTTCTCTGTCACACAGGCTATGTGACCGAGTCAGTGGCTTCATGTACAGTTGGATGATAACAAGAATTCAACTTAAAATAGTTACTAACCTTCACCCTCAAACTATCGGCACCACTGGCTCCTTAATAGATAGTATAATCCTACATAATCTAAAGCACCATGAAGAATAGATGCATTCAGAAAGGGCATATAGTTATACAAGACACATTTATAAGGTAACTTCAAATATCTCTGCATTCTGCTCCTACTGGTACTTAGGTAGCATTCAAAAGTAGTTACTACCAAAACAGATATATCACCCTTGCAGATAAAATATTAAAGTTCATAACAGAGTTTTTAGAAGACTTTAAGAACTTTGAATAGGTAGAAACCGAGGAGGGGGGAAAGGGAAAGGATTCCCGAGGATCAAAAACAATGAATAGGAAGAATAGAAAGATACAGTCAAAATTCAGCACTGGAAAAGGCTGATAAACATGTGCTCTAGAAATGTCTACTAGGGTTTGATTTGGATAATACAATGCTTTCTGAAAGGAGAAGGAGAGTATTGAACAGAAAGAAAATAGTATAAAATTATTTGAAATAAAAAAGAGCAGAGGGAGAAGACAGAGTACTCACAAAGCTAGATAAACACATATGTCATAGAAAAATATTGCTAATTGACAAATACAAGGGAGTACAGACTGGCAGGAATACCTGGAATTGTTCACACACATCATTAAGTTCTAAATCAGCTGTAGCCATTTGTTAATAAACTTTGAGTGTCAGAACAGATTGCTTTTGGAAATAATTTGCTTGATACCCAGCAGCCAACAGAAAAAGCTTACAGTTTGTCAGGATGTATAAAGAGTGAGGCTGAGAATAAAAATGAGATTACAATGACACTACATAAATCAATAGTAAGGCTTTACTTGGAGTGTTCAGTCATGGCTACACATCTTAACAGAAATATAAATGCAATAAATGATCCAGAAACTGACAACAGAAACCATTAAATGACAATTACTTCATATCTTCTAACCCACAGTTAAGTAAGAAGGCACACTATGAAGGAGGTTAACTGGATTCTCCTATATACCGTTTGTAGCATCCAAACAAGCAGACATTTAATGAGTGAGGTTAAAATGATAACAAGAAGAAATTATAACGGATATAAGTTTTCATGCTTCAGGAAATCTAAGCATCAACCACTAAATACCTGGGGCTACAGAACACTCCTTGGATAGGTAATTCTGCCAGTGACTAAGTAAGATTGTGATATCTTTCCCTTCCATATACTGAGGCCACCACTGGAGACAAGATATTGACTCACAGTGTTTGACTCAGTCTGACAGTTCCAGAGCTTCATTGTTTTAACTGCAGCCACAGATCACAAAAGAGCTGATACTAAGAGTATATTGCTAATATCAATCATAAGGCATTTCTCTCACATGATTTTTAAAAGATATAATTCTCTAGGTAGAAAGCAGAGCTGCAAAAAATGCTAAACATTTAAAACTACTAGAAACCATTTGAAGACACAGACAGACAAGTGAAATTTTCTCAGCAAGCTCAAGAGCCTCAAGAATTTGTGTGGACCTTCTTAATGTGAATGAGACTACTGATCATAGACCAGCAAAGACCTTGAGATTAGCTCAGCTGATTAGAGCATGGTTTTAATAATCAAGGTTGTGAGTTTGATCCCTGCATGGGCCATTCACTTGAGACTTGGACTTGATCCTTGTGGGTTCCATCTAACTCAGAACATTCTGTGAAATCAGAAACAGTTCTTCCTGACAGGAGCATAACTAAGATTACCATTCAAATGCTGTGAGCCCTTTGACATATTAACAAAAGAACCATGTAAATACAGCCCAAGCCCATGTCACCATGCTCTTTCCTGTCACCTTTACTCAGATGGTGTCTTTAAATACAGGCTATCCTTACAAAAGTCTGTGCATGGTGGGAAAGCAAAACCACTAAGTCTTCTGTTGGCAAAGTTCACTCACATGGACTCTGATCAAAGCTGGGCCATAGTCTGTCTATTTGATCCCTGATTACAGCTGAACTCACATCATTTGCACGACTACAAAAGGTGCTTGGCTGAACCTCATGTGAAAACAAGCTTTCTACACAAGTGACAGTAACAGAAGTTTATGTAAAACATAGAGGACAGAGGACTCATTTCTAAATAAAGGAGGGGAAAAAAAATCCCACTTATGACAGAATCTGTGAAGATTCTGAAACTTATTATTAACTCATTTATTGGTTTTTTAAACTAATTAAGTACAACCACCATGGAAAACAAGCTGTCAATTTATTTTCCACAGTCCTCTGTCTTGCACCACAATAAAATTATAATGCAAAAACCAAACATGGGTAGCTTTATTCAGACTGCAAATCATATTGTATGTCCTCAATGCTTTCCCTTCTAGTATCCCCTTTTACTTATACTTAAAAGTATTTACAAATACTTTTACTTAACACAAGAATATCCACCGGGATTAACTCTGTTAAAATCCACCTCCTCTTAATGGAAATTTGGTCATAAACAACTAGAATGACTACATTTTGATTCAGACATTTCCTAACTCTGCTTTCACAGGAGTTTTTTAATTATGTGTGAATTGTTTGCTCTGGGACTTCTTCTAGCAAAAGAGAGTGCTTTTTTAAAATTAGCATCAACACATTTATAATTTTGTTTGTATTTTTACATTTAAAAACCTTAAACTAGATATCTTTCCTGGACATCTTTATTATTCTTTGAATTTGTGTTCACAACCAACAGTGTTCAGATGAAGTAAAAAGAAGAAAAAAGTCATAGTCCAATGACTTCTGTAGTACTTACAGTACTGTAACTTGCGAACTTTCTACAGAATGCTTAAAAACTGCCTCATGAAGAAACCCTTCAAGAGCTATTAAAGTCACTCTTACAACAATTTCTGGAGGGTCAGAGAGCATACCAAGATGGTATTCTTACTGCTCCAAGATAACTCCCTAAAACTATAGAGAAAATAAATAATTATAGCTAAAAAATATCACATTGATTAGCACCACTGAGAGAAATGAAAATGGTCCTTCATTTTAAATCCCTAGAAATTACACTGTTCTTTATCAGGTACTAATTGGTACAAATATTAAAAACTGCTGGAATAATTTTCAAGCTTTTGCAATATTAATACACCTACCATCTGATTTTGTAATTTTTCAAACATTACTTTGAAGACCCCGTAGCCAATTATATTGTGTTATTATTAATTACAGCTTGCAGCTTGAAATACAGTGCTATCAATAGTTTAGCTGCATAAATATAGAAGTAAAACTTAAAATTGAATTAAACTGTTTACCCTTTGTGACGGTATGTTAGAACATTATTAGTTGTGAAAATTAATTTTTAAGCTTGAAAACAACCTTTAAAGGAGAAATATCTTTGGGGAAAAGGTTACGTTTTAGGTACTGTATTTCTTCCACCTTCATGTTGCAAGATTTTTTAATCTTCTATTAAATAACACCTTGGGGTTGGGAGAGAAATCTATTCATCATCTTACTTTACAAAATACAAAAAGCTTTAGATTTATATCAAACATATACAAGGATTATTGCAGGAAATTTGAACTAATCTTAACAGCAATCCATCCTATTTCTAAATATCAGTGACTAGTCTAAGTGGAAAGGTTACATCCCTTAAGTTTTATTTTCCTGCTCAAACCTCCCTCACTGCTTCCCAATACATTTTCACTTTATCCATTGAAAATTTTAGAAGTTCAAAGTTTTTAAAGGTAATTCTGCCTCTCTGGAGACATTCAAAACCCACTTGGACTCATTCCTGTGTAACCTGCTCTAGGCGACCCTGCCTTGGCAGGGGAAGTTGGACTGGATGATCTCCAGAGGTCCCTTCCAACCCTAACTATTCTGTGATTCTATAAGAAGAAATCGAATAATTTGGAGAAAAGCAGAGGTACAATGCACAGCTGTAAACACAATAAAAGAACTGACAAGAGACAAAGATGATTTAAGAACTATATCAAAGAAATGCCACAGACCATTTCCTATGTACAACAAATATAGCTACCTATGTTGAAGTCTAAAATAATTTAAATGAAGCTACTACAGCCTTCATTCAGCATATGTATTCATTATAATTAAGTATATAGTTTTCAATGTCACTGTCATGATAAAATATTATGAAATGTCATAAAGTAGCTGTGTTAACTCCTCAGAAAAATGCTGTTAACTGCAATATATCAGTATAAAAGGAGTAGGTAAAACTACAGACCACTGTTCCTAAAAACAGGTATTCAAGGGCATACAATAAGTACATCATTCTCTTCTGGAGAAAAGCTGCCATGAAGTTGTGTCATTTTGCCTCAGTCAAAGATCTGGTCCTAAATGCACTTTGCTGTCTTCTTTAAAGCTCTGGCAAGACACAGAAAATCAACTTACAAGCAAAAAGGGGTAAGCAACGCTGAAGTTTCTCACCTATTCTTGATGATCAGCTCAGTTCCCTGTCTTTATCATTTTTGCCTCCTCTTCTAATAGTTTCATAAGTGTTTCACCGCCAGTACCTATCAGCAAGCAGTTGACCAATAGTGGCTAAAAAAATCTGTCATGTAGCATTTAATCTATTTTTTGTAGATTTGTTGCCCTTTTTAGTGCAAACATTGCACTAACTGAACAAGTATTCAGAATCCAAAGGGATTTGTCTGAACCAAATGCTTTTGTATTTTGAATTAAAAAAAAAGTATCCCATGATTTTATCTCTGATGGTACATTCTTTTGGTTTCTAATAACAGAGGGACTGAACCATTAAAAGAAAGTCAGATTAGAGACTTTCCAACATTTATTTTGTCAAAGATAATTAACAGCAAAGTAAATAGACAATCAGTATATAGCATGACAGTTTAATAAGGACTTAGTAAAATGTGCTTTCTTTTTTTTCCCTGTTTTAGTTTCTACTGCTGAGTCAAGTTACAGTTTACTGAAAGTCTTAAGCAATTTGCATGAATTCATTCCTTTGGTCAATGTACCAAAATTATTTGATGATGATGTCAAAATGATTACAGTAATATCATTGATTAACTTTTTAAAGGGAGTAAAAAATTCTATAAATTTTAATCATTGTCTTCAAACAATAATGCATGGAAGAATGAGTTGGAATAAGGACCATTACCTAATCTCCTTCCAATCATTGTCATGTAAAATATTTAATTTCCAGCTATGCTTTGTTGTAGACAGGATCTTTGTCATTAAAATGAGAGGAGATTTTGATATGTAATATATTTGGTGACATGTCAGGGTGGTAACACTTTGACCTTTTCAGTATTCCACATTTCATTTGGGAGCCTGTTTCTTCCTTTCTGTTTCTGTTACTGATCAAGAAATAGAAGTTGAACAGAGGGTCAATCAAACTGCAAATTAGAGAGAGTCAAGCTCACAACAAAAATTACACTAAATTATAAGTACATGAAATTAATCTCTATTTTAAACATATATAAAACGCAACCCCTTTCTCAACTCTCAACTTTATAAAAGCAAACAAACAATAAACAAAAACCCCAAGCTTTTCTATTTATATTTTCAAATCTGTTATCTCATGTCCTCTCATGCACTGATTTTTTCAGAAATGAATATATCAATATCTTCCACATCCTTTCTTCAATTTTTTTTTTTTTTGCTTTTCATTATACTTATCTTCACATCCTTTTTGCTTCCAGTTGTTGGCTACTTATGTTAGATAGGATCTGAGTAAAAAACTCAGCAAAGAGTTGAGCTGTCCTATTCATTTGCATACCAGCTGCACAAGGGGAGCAGTGTCCTAATTAGTTTCTCTTAACACACAGTTTATTAACACAGAGCTGGTAACTTTTGCTGTTGTGTGCAGTATTACACTGTATGATGATTTTTACAAACCTACGTAAACTCTATAGTCTCAGACCTCATAGTTAGATGCTATCCAAACTTTCCATTTTAAAATATTTCCAGTCTTATGGTTCAGGTGAAAAGTCTGAGGACAGAAAACAAGAGGATCAGGCTGAAAGGGACATTAAGAAATCATTCAATCCACCTCCCAGCCCCAAGGAAGAACCAACTGCACTTACATAATCACTGGGCAGGTGTTTGTCTAATGCATTCTCCCAGATCCTTTGCAATGGAGGTTACAAAATGTCCCCAAGCAAGCCAGTATAATGCTTTGTCATAAATATTAAAAGGGGCTTTCTCCAAATATAGATAGAATCATGCTAGAGACTAATTCCATTACTTTTGTTTACATACACTGTATTTGGAGGAACAAGTGTCCTCTATCTTTCTGTAAAAGCCTAACTGGAAGCACCTTTTCCATCGCCTTCCCTTCTTAGTCAACTCTTCTTTAGGCTAACCTCCTTGCTCAGTTATGAGCAAGAGGTTCCACAATTGACAGGAAATTGGAGGATTACTCAAATTATTTTACAGATGGTATGCCCATCTGCATGTTCCATTAAAACAAGAGGAATATAGATTTACTGTCATTCTCACATCATTTTTTTAAATAGTATTTTCTGACCAGCCCATCTGAATTCCTCATTGTTCAGATCCTTCTTGCTGAAGCACAATGCCTTGCATGTGTCACTTAAGGTTTTACTTTTCCAGACTGTGTCTTCAGGTTTGGACTCTAAGAGTATCTTCCAATACACTCCTAGTCCTTCTGAGGAAGGAAGATTTTGCAGTATTCCTCATTCCAAGTCCATCTGGGTTAAACATGGAAATATTATCTAGTACCTAAGCCAGCATAAACAACTGTCAAATACCACACAACTCATTCTTTCATTTAAACAGAAATCTCAGAAAAATTTTCTAAATAGGTCTGCATCCAGTCTATGATATTTTCACCTAGATCATAATTCCCAGATTCCCTCAGGAGAATATTGTATGTGACAGTTGAGATAGCACTACAAAATTCAAGAGACGTGACATATCAACTGCTTTTTCTTCAGCTATGAGCTATTATCCTGTCAAAGAAAATTATTAGATGGCTTTGACAGTATTTGTTCCTGACAATTCTGCACTGGCTATCAATCTTGTCCCTGTGGTTACATACGATTTACCTGATTATTTACTTGAACATTTCTCTAGAAAATAAAAATTACTTGTCTGTCCTGCCTCCCTCTGCTTTCCTTCTTTAGAACCATTAGATTCTCTGGTACCCACAATAGTTGGTAAGTTGCTGTGAGCACAGAGGTTGCTAAAATCAAGTGTTCTAGTAGAAAACATAAATCATAAGGGGGGGGAAGATAAATCAAACCACAAATCATGATTTATTGTGCTTCTTAGTATTACACAGACCTTGTAATGTTTAGGACACCCATTCACGATTTTAACTGCTTTGGATTCATAATCCTGTTAAAAATATTTATTTAATCCTATTCATGTTAATTATTTATCAAATGACAATGGTCTTTTTTATTCTAGGATCCAATTGACATAAACTCAAGTCATTGTTGAATCAGAGGTGTTGTTGTTGCACCCCTTGGAAGATGTCTCATATTCCTGGATATGGGAAACAGTAAAAAGTCCTGAACACTCTATTTCATTTGTTTGCTTTCAGAACTCAGCAGAACTAGCTGTGTTGCAGATTGTTTCAAGAAAAAGTGATTTTTCAGCCAATAAACTACTCAGTGAGGGTCTGGGGAAGCCAATCTATTTGCAATAGACAAACCATCTCTTTGAGATATGAACTGTGAAAGAATTATCCATGCCTTAGTCAGCTTTGTCTCTCCCATGAAGACACCTAGGATCTGACAGTACTGCTTAGAAACTAGAAAAAGAGTATTTAGTGGTTAAACTACCAAGCATATTATATATACGGGTTCCCTAGTGGCATGAATCACTGTGGTGTTGTCCTACTGCCAGATTGTTGTGAGTAATCACTTACCTTTGTGATTCAAGCATAAGTACTTGAAACACACGTGTGCCTTCCTGTACAATTGCGATGGTCTTTGTATTCACATGCAGTTATTGAAAGTGGGAGATACTATCGTATTTTCTCACCCAACCTGATTTATAAGAACCAGATTTCATATCTACATGCCCTGAAAGTCAAATCCAGTAGATTAATCTGGGCTTTCTGAGGAAGGACAGGAAGACTGTCTGCAGAGGTTTTTTGGTGTGTCATTTAACTCTGCACTTAGTGAAAGACCAAGTCCACCCTCTTTTAAACCACCTGCTACTCATCATCTTATTACTTGCTATCCAAAACCTTCTGCTCCTGAGAAACAGCCATTTTCTTCAGGCCAGAAATAACTATAGTGTGACAAAAATAAAAAAACAAAAGGATCAAAGGGATCTAAATATACTTCTCATAATAATGCCTGTATTTGTACAGAACATTTCATCATGAAAGAAAAAGAACAAGGTTATGTCTTTTATTTCAGAGGATTTTTTTGTTGTTTTAAAAATTCATCAAAATTAAAATCCCTAGATTTATCAGTGCTGGAACATGGAAAAAGCTCTCACTGGATTACAATTTTCCTAAGCTAAATCAATCACATCTCCTCAAATCTGGTTGTAATTCAGCTGGTGGTTGCTTTTTGCCCCTAACTCATCAAGGAACTCCTCTTTTCCAGAAGGGGCAAGCAACACACCTTTTTTTCCTCTCTTCTTAAATTACTGCCAGAACTGTCACCTTGGCAGATGCGCGGAAGCAAAATCACCCACTTGAGTCCAGGTAACACAGCCATGGGTGTTCTGATCGCACTGCATAGATCCAAGCAGAACTCAGTGATGCTCTGCAACTCAGCAGCTGTAAATACAAAACCTGGTAAAGATACACTCACCAATTTCTCTGGAGATCTGGGTGAACGCCTCCACACCACTCTCTCCATAGTTGCCTTCAGAAGCCAGTGTCGAGACGTAGTTCCACCCAAGGGCTGTCACGATGTCCACCATGGCCTGTGCTTGGTAGGAGTCCGGCGGGACCACTCGAGAGAAGTAGTCATACCTGGTGTTATCGCTCAGTTCTGGAGCTGTAGATGCATAGCTGATTTGAGGTATCTGCAAATAGAATGACAAGTCATTCAAGCTAATCTAGTAACATTTTACACTATATACTTCTATGTTTGAAAGGCTCAAAATAGATTATGCACAGGCATTGTGCAGAACCAAGTATTTTGTTTTAATTATATCAGCTGATCAGAAAGCGTCTCAGATTTTGTATGTCAGTCAAGCCTTATTGTATAACACTCTCACCAAGAAATAATGAATTCAGTCTTGCTCCAGATGTCATGATTCTTGACATGTAAGTGTTACAACTTCTCTTTTGATCCTGGCTCTGATAGAAACAAGTGAAGAAAAAACAAAAGGGGGGTAAGGGGGAAATCTTACTATTACTACAGAAGATGAAAAGGTCAGTTATTATGACTGTGATTCTTAAAAATGCTACACTTACTTTTGACAAGTAAAATGTGGATTATTTCCACTTCATGGTTTTCTTTACTTATGTACTTATGTACATGCACATGTATGTTCCCATTTTATTACCATTTTTAAAGCTTTCTCTTGATTTTTCAAGCTTTCTCTAGATTTCTCATATTCCAATTTTAATATGGCATTGTACATTGTTTAAGAATATGAAGGCTATGTATTTAATAGCAAAAGCTATTTGACAAAAAAAAAACCTGAAAAAATTACCTGTCTGTGACATACATATAGAGGAGGAGAAAGCTTACAAGGATGGTAAACTTTGTAGAAAACACCTCAATATTCTTAGCAGAAACAAACCTAAATAACTGAAAAAAATTTTAAAATAAATTTTTAGTCTCTTAGAAAAAAAAAACAAACCAAACAATTAGGACAGTTTTCTGGTAACTCATCTTAAATAAATGGTTCAGCAATGTCCAGAAAAAATTGTCTGTAAGAAATACTCAATTATTATGAAGCATATTTTGGTGCAAGAAAATTAAATTAACATTTATGCTAACTTAAAAGGGGAATTATTTCTACTTCAAAATGGTAAAACTGATGAAATAGTCATTAGCTTGAAATGAAAGATACTCCAAATATTACATTGCATTTGTGATCTATATTAATAATAGGTGCTTAATTCATGTCTCACAAAACATGAAATAATCTTCGAGAAAGCAGTCTGAATGGAGTTACTAAATTGATTCTGCTGAGAGCCAAATTTAGCACCCCAGGCAACAGATGATCTTGTAAATGCTCACTGTCCTATTAGATGCTATAGTAGAAGATTTCAGTCCAACCACTACCTCCAGCACAGTGTTTCCTCGTCAGTACAAACTAAAAAAGGGATTTGGGGCAAATGTAAGGGATTCGAAGAGTCTGGTCATTAACCATACTTGCAAAGACAGTGTAGACTGTTACAGCCCGAAAAAACAGTTTGTTGCCTTAGGGGTGGCAAAATCACTGCTCAGTCAGAAAAAACCAAAATAAATTCTTATGTATCTTGGTTGTATTCTTCTTTAACAAATTTTCTACATATGGAAAAGCCTCAGAATAAATAATCTGAAATGTTTTTATAATAACGACCAGAGAGAACAGGAAAAAAAAGGAGAGGAAAGATCACAGAAAAAGTTATATTTCGTGGAAATCAATATTCCTAACATAGCAAAGATACACTAGGTAAAAATAAAGGATAAATTGTTCTTACAAAACTTGCCTTGTATAAATTCCCTTTCTTTCACAAAGTGTTTAAACATCTTTATCTCTTTCCAGACAAGAGATTTTTGGCATGTAATAACACGATTATGCGTATGTAGGGCACATATCTTTCCCTTTCTAAACTTCCTCTGTTACTCTCTAAACCAGTTGATTTTGTTACATATGGAAAAAAATAAAGACATCTTTTGTGATTTTGCTCATTTTACTCCTTGGTGTTTCACAAATACTATGGCATCATTGCTGAAACTTACTTCAACAATAATGTCAATAAAATCAACACCAGTAAGAAATCTTTTAGATGGACACTTTGGCATTGAATATCTTGAAGCCCAGACTACAGACTTATATCCATTAACTTTTTCAGTTCCCATTTCTCTTCAGGTATCAGATGAATAACAAATCCTAGGTATGTTCTTGTAGGAGAGTCGTTGGTTCAACCACAGCAATGAGACATTTCAGATCAATAAAGATATTATATGTACTATGAATATCACTTATTTGAGGGCTTGGAATATGCAAAAAGAGATGCTACTTTCCTACTTTTCAGTTCTTTGCAGTTCAACTTCTTCCCTAGAGTTATTTATAGTAACAGTGGAAGAAAACAGAACGTGAATACAGTCCAAAACCAATACCCTGAAATCACCGGGCACAACAGTATGCTTAAACCACCACCATTTTGTAACTTCTGCCAACTTTTCAATAACAGGAAAGAACAATACACTACGTAAAAGTAGGGAGTAAGACACTCTCTAAATAGCAAGCCAACCCTAAGTCTTCAGGAAAAAAGGATTCTTGCATTGAAATACGTAATTATTTTTCTTATTTCTTTTTGTATATATCCCTCATGGTTAAAAATAGCATGACATTCAAGAATTTTCTCCCCAAAATTGCAGATCTCCCACCCAGAAATGCCTCATTGATTTCTTTTTTTGAAAGCATTTTATGCAAAAGCAAACAGAAACTTCCTTCCTTGCCTGCTTTTAAACGTACATTTGTATACAGGGTAGCTCTGAAAAATAGCTTTAAAATTTGAGGATTTGGGGTAGTTACACAGGAAGTGAAAAGATTCAGAATGAAACTCAAAGAAATTGTTTGGCATGAAGACACGTTGTTTGGATTTAGTGGTTCAATAATCCATGAATAAAAAATATATAAATTAAAATGTAACAACTTTAGTTATGGACTGTAAGTTTAATAAAGCATTTTGCATGACCCCATGTACATTTTACAAGATAGAGCATAATGCTGCCTAAGCAAGGGAACTGTTATGCTCTATCAATTCAGTAATATGTGTTTTTAAAACTCCCTAAATACAGACTGTATTTATACTTTAAGTTCCACTGGCCCCTTGAGACATAAATTTGCAATTTGAAAGAGATCTGTAAAGGAGTTTTATATTTCTCATTTTAGATTTCTCAGTCTAAGTTTTCTAAATTAAATACCATACTTGTAACATTTACGTTGTACCTAAGTGATATATATCACTGCTAATAGTGTATTTCCTTCTCTTTTGGGGAAAAGAAAATCAATTATATAACCACATTTGAATCAGTTCTCGCACAACAGCTGTCACATTCACTGACAATTGCTAAAAGCATTCCTGTTTGAATGCTCATTGATACAATTTTTCTATTCTTTCCTGCCTTATGGTTTGGCCACTTCCTCGCATTAACCTATAAACTGCTGATAAACTCTCAACTTCTAGTGGGAGACTTGAACTCTCTGAAATTATTATACAGAGGAATTCATAGAAACCTTATTTTTATTACTTTTAAACCTTAAGCCATCTATTTAAAAAAAAATCCTAGTGTAATTTTTTGAAGCAATATCTTGCTTTAGTTACATACTGGTCTTAATCCTGATACATACTGAACTACTGCTGAAACTACCAGTGATCCAGCGATCCCTTGTTCCATTAATCTAAGTCAGTTGTGGCTTCATCTCATTCTATTATTCACTCACTGGCATAAAAAAAAAAAAAAAGATTCTGCATGCTTAAAAAATAAAATAATTTGGAGAAAACCCAAAAAAAAATACAGAAACAAACAAACAAAACACAAAAAAAAAATCCAAAAACAACTGCTAAGCAGAGCACCTAATCCTTCAAGATACATTCAAACCAAAATCTACAGTAAAGAAGAGTCTCTTTTTCCTGGATTTTCCTATATATATCTAATGTAAAATCTGTCTCTAAAATGTCCACTTCCCAAAGAATTAGAGGATGGAGCAGATACTTTCAGAACTGACTGTCCACAAGCATGACTGTGGCAGCTCTTCAAAGGGAGAACTACATCTGTACAAGGTATCCACCAAGCATTATTACAAAACAGACTTGTACTCTCTTATGAAGAAGGTGTGGACAACTTCAGGAGTGCCAAAGGCAGCTAATGTAACTTTTGATTTATTCCAGCCAAGTGGTAAACCACTTTCAGTTCCTCTTACACTGAAAACAAAAGCCACCCACTGTTCCTCAATTCAGGACTATTCATAGAGAAGCATTACCCTGGATATGTCTGATGGGTCCAATGCTGGGATCCAAACCCAAAAACATAGAAGAGTTGAACTTAGGATGGCAGAGAAAGCAATGTGACCTAGTTGTGCCCTTCCAGTAGAGTGTCTTCACTACAGGAGCCATCTCTTAGTAGGCTTTCTCTTCAATTACATACTGTCCAAGTTTTGGGCAAAAGTTCACTAGAACCCTTTTTATTGAGCTTTCAAATCCATTTGCATGCTACATTTGTCATTGTAAAGCATCAGCTGGACATTTCAAATGCCATCTTCCTTTATACAGTCTTTCAGCTGAAAACACGATTTAGGAACAGAACAGCAGACAGTGAAATGAGCTAAGCTCATAAGAAAAAAGACCTGGGAAAGGAATCACCAGTAATTTTGAACATTACAAATTATGAGTTATACTCACAGCAGTAACTATGCTGTACAGTCACATAGAGTAATGGGCTTAAATTACTCACATCTTCAGTTTCACTACCCACTCAGTCCTATCACTACTAACTTTAACATATCAGCTAGTATCTTATTTCTCTTTTCTATTCTCTAATCACTAAGCAATTATTTTTTTAGGAATATTAGCAATAGCACATTAAAAATAGTAATAATTGCAGCTAAAAAATTGCAGTCAATAAACTTTAAGTTAATGATTTGTCAATATCAACTGGCATTTTACCACCAAGTAACAAAGCTTGCAAAGGAGTAAAAGTACTTGAAATAAAATTTAACTGTGGAAACATGTTTTGAACTTGATGATTTTTTTGAATTTTAAATGTCTATTATTAATCATTAATGGCCCTCTCTTTTCAAGATTTTTATTCCCTCTTCTGTACAACAAGAAAGAGTTATTTTTGAGTACAAAAAATTCACAGCAGTGAAATGAATCCTCAGGGCCTAGATACTGAACAGTTACTGGAGGAGAGCTGAGGTCACCATACTTTAGCTACTAGTGACATTTGTAAATCCCATCAGCCAGAACACTACCTTAGTCTGCTTTCGCTTCTGAAAAATGTGTCAGTCTGTAGCACTGTAATGCCAAAGTCATTCAGGGAGGACATTCAAGATTCAAAAGAGTTTGATGAAGCTTAATAATATCTTATTCTATATCAAATAATACTAAAAATGTCCTTTTTTGTACTAACTATAGGAGGAAATGTAATGCACCCTGGAACGGTCCATTTCGGTCCACTGACAATAAAGAGAGCCTGGGAGATTAATTCAACTGTTCTACACATACCACATAGAACAATACTGTAAACAGCTACATGTCTTCCATCAAATCTCTCAATCCCACTCATTTTGGCTACACATGGCTATTAAAGCACCTTATGTTCAACTACCTCCTACAATGCCTTCATCCTTCCACCTGTGACAAAAACTGGATAGGTCACTCGTGCCATCACTAGGACCTCGTTTCATTCATTTCAGAATAAACCAACATCAAATCACCCTGTGAAAATGTAACACATTAAGATTCAGTAATGCTTTTGGAGATGTGAGATGCCCCATTTAATGCTCAGAGCAGCTGAACAGGGTGACACCTTGCCAACTCCACCAGTTACAAACCACCTGTGCTAGCGCTGATGTCATGGAAAAGTTTCAACATATGAAGTTTTCTGATTCAGCCTCTTTCCATGGATTTTAGCATGAGGAGGAGCAACCTACAATAATACATTATATTTTAAACACAGGTAGTTCTAAGCTATATCCATCATTTAGATGAATACACTTGATGCTCTGTATGTTAAGGACACTCAGCTACAGTATTTATCATGTGTCCAGCATTCATGTTGTTCAGGAATTACCACAGATTTCCATCTCTCCTCAAAAATAAGTTCGTATCAGCTAGAGTAAAAACAAGAAAAAACAGATATGCTTTTGACCCAGATGAATACAGTTTAAAATTCATTTAGTTCAAAAAAAGTTTAGTAGAATTTAAAAGCTTTAGAAACTGAAAGAACAAAAGTATAATCTGAAAGCTGTCATTAGCTGATTTCACTTGGTAGGCAGGATTTCTTTTAAACCTATTTGAATTATTCCAAGTCATTCTATTTGCAGTAAATATCATAGTGGTTTCTGTCAAGGATGCTTGCAATTGATACACCTAATGATGAGGAGGTAATGATAGATTCCTTCAAATCTTTTGAAAGTTCCCTATATGTTTGGATGGGTTTTGTGTAAAGATATGGGTTTTGTGACAAAATGCAGCACAGCTGTCACTATTTTTTGCCCAAAAACACAGGGAAGTGATCCATAACACCTAAATGCCTCTGATTTGGGATGGGTAAACTATGTTACTCTTCTCTTCCATTAGTCTTTCACTGGCTTTACTTCTTTTGCCAGTTACCTTCTGAAGACATATTCCTGAACAGAATACAACTTCAACTCTCTGCAATGATCTTTTCATGAAAAGACATAGCTGAGAATCAGTGCAGCTGTGTTTGTTGCCAACAAAATTATTTCTGCAATCATCATAAGTTGGTCTGGTATGTGAAAAATTGCACATACAGATGCAATCATTAGCCCTGTGAAAATATGGAGGCAAAATCAAATATGCAAATCCTCTCTCATTACTGATTTTCTCTTTTTTTTTTTCTCCACTACAAACACACTAATTATCTGTCATACTTATTTCTGAGGTTATTGCTGGTGGTCAAACGGACTAACAACTACAGTACTCTGAATAAAATGAATTACCCTATAAAAAGTAATTTTTTTCTAGTTAATACATGTAATTGCATAGTATCAGATTATGGGCTGAAAAACTATTAAATCTCCATTGCATTGCATTCTATCCTCACTTGCCAGAAAGCGTCTTTCACAAAGTCTAATGAGATATGCTACAGCAAGCGTATTTCAGTTTATGACCTCCTCTGCTGCCCTTGTAGAACAGGATGCAACAAATAAAGAATGTGTATAATATAAAGTATGAAATATAAAGTGTTCGAATTTAAGAAGGAGCTTCCTTCCAGTGGGTTGGAGTAGGTCAGGGACTCATTAGAAGTCATTACCTTTAATTACACACAAGGGATACCATAGAAAATAATAATAATACAAAACCCCAGCCTCAAATCCCACAATAGATGCAACATGTACAAAACAAATTCACCACTCCAGAAAGTCTGGGATGCACTTTAGGGCAAAATATTAAAAGGAAATTTATGCATTATGAACATTTTTACAGCTGGAGCACATCTTGTCCCACTGTGCAACACTGTGTAACTCCAGGAAGATGAGAATCCATCTAAAGACAGCTTGAACTGTCATCAATGTTCTGTGAAAGAGTCTATTGATAAATGTTTAACAATGGCATTTACTCAGTATGGGAGTTCTATTCCAGTATTTCCACATCATTTTAAATCCTGGAGTTTGCTCTCTGCAAACCAACTACGTTAAGCAGTTGCACATTAAATTTTCCAACATCTGTAGGCAGCCTCTTTCTAAATATTTTAAGCCCAGCTGAGGTCCAGGCACTGAATCATAAACTGAAGAAGCAGCAGATCAAATGAGTAATATTCATACTGAGATCACCAGGAGGGGGGATGGAGGGAACCTTGAGCTTGCAAATGGCTGTTAGCTCTTCCTTCACAGAATCTTATGTTCTCCAATCATCAGATCAAACGGGAAGCCAAGGATGGCCAGATAGCCTTAGGGACTTCTTAAACTATTAAAATTCTCTTTCTACTTTTTGGGAAAACTCACACTCAATTACGTGTATCAATATGTTAGACTTATGTCAGCCTCTGCTAAGCATAGTGTGAACTCTGATATTTCAAAGCTTTTCTAGTTCTATTTTCCTCATTAGAGCTTGTCATGTCAGTGTCTGAAACTCTAACCTCCTTTGATGAGTTTGAGAAAAATACACAAAAATGTATTAGTCTGAACTAGGAAAGTGAACTTTTTATTATTATTCAGCAGTAACAAATTTACCTAGTAGCTCATGAAGTACTCCTCAGTCCAAAACAGTTTTCCTTTACATTCATTTAATGATTAGTACCATAGAGAACAAAGCAAGCAACTTCAGAGACTCACCCATGGGGACACGCAGTTGTCCGCAGGAATTTTTCTGATTACAGAGACCATCACTAAGGAAGGAAGGAAGTATGAGATACTGGAAGAAATTGGAAAGCATTGTTACAGAGTGCCCAGGGAAGCGGTGGAGTCACCACCCCTGCAGGTGTTCAAGAAACAACAACGTGGCACTTAGTGCTGCGGTCTAGTTGACAAGGTGGTGATCGGTCAAAGATTGGACTCTGTGACCTTGGAGGTCTTTTCCAACCTTAATGATCCTGTGATTTTTGTGAAGAGGAGAGTGTTCTCAGCAGAATGCAAGACAGATGCTGTGCTTAAGGGACAGCTCTGAACTTTGCATTCACTTTTTACCACAGCGAGGCCACTTCGGCTTACACTACTGGCTGAGCAGTAGTACTACCCTTTTGCTACCCATGCTCCCAGCTTAACATCATGAGATACAAGTGACTGAAAAATATCATGAGGAGGAAGAGTAAATTCTGTATTGTTGACGGCTCTCTCCACAGTTGTGGACAGCGTGAATATACGTAAACAGGACTCAGCTGGCCAGACACATATGTCCAGTGTTTTGTGGGTGCTTTCACATGTTTAGAGTATGCCGCCTACACTTCAGCTATAGCCCAGAAAGCCCAGCTTTCCATTAATCTCTCTGCCCCACGCTAATGGCTTCGATACCTCGTATCAGAGTGCATTAAGGAAATCCCTGTGATTCACCACAGCTATGGATTCCTTCTGCAGCACAGACAGTTCATATAGGATTATAAAGCATCATTTAAACCCATGTATTACAGACTCGAAAGAAGAAAAATTAAAAGTATCGCTTTTTTGTATATTGAGATGATTTTTCTTTGATTCTTAAAACAATCAGGCTTGACAATTAAACAATTTTACCTTGAGTTTTTAGCCTTATAAGTTACAACTAAACATTAGGCAGTGTCTAGTCATTTCCAAAAAAGTTCAGTATTTCCTGTATTACCACAGTGAAATGTTAAGTCCAGTTGCTACCAGTAGAAAAGTTGAAGAAAAAAGAAAAATATTTCCAATCGAAAGATTGCAAGTCATTTATGAACTAATCTCTAGGGACAAGGGTGTGAAATACAAGCCTTCCTTTCTATTCAAAATATACTTTAGTTTAGGTATAGTAGGGTGGTTGTAGAAAAAAAAGACATCCTCCTCCACATGGTTCCTGAACACCACAGGGAAATATCTCCTCTTTTCCATCATTACCAGATTTCCATTATGATTTCTGACTTGAACACTATGTTTTATCACTATGTTGATCCATGGATTATCTTAGCTAAAACATCATGGCAAATAGAGAGACAAAAACCCAGGATACTGGTGTGAGAGCACAGCACTGTATTTACAAAGTAGGATTGTGTTAGGTTGTCACTGGTTTGAAGACTCTCTGAAACATCGCCTACAGAATTTCAGAAAGCTGTGAAAACCAGCATGAACTGGACAAGTATATTGGAAATGGAAGGGTTTACAGGGGATGGTGAGATGGAGGGGGGCAAAAACAAAACAAAAATACTGACTACATCAATAATGTGAAAAAGTGATATCAAACAAAAGGAATAACCTATTGTCTAATGGGGCCAGAGTCTGGAATCTTCCAAAGTGCATCCTGGCTAAGATGGGCCTAATCTTACTTATCTCTTTTGGAAATCCCAGTTTTGCAACATAGAAAAGCGAATGTAACTGCATTATCTACCATTTGGGGATTGTCCACAAGAATAACTATCCAGTCCTAGTGCAGAAAAAAAAGAAGCTTTGTAATATGGGCTCAGAAGTACATTGTACAAAGCACATAAGTATGCCTGATCCTCTCCCTACACCAAAAAGCTATACTGAAACCTGCATGTCCAAGCACATGCAGCGACTCAGTACCCACCATTTCCACCAAGGTATCCTGCAGGCAGCCTTTGGGATCTTCATGAAGGCCATGGTCCTTTGGAGGCTGCTCCGCAGCCAAAAAGTCAGAACAGCACAAGCTGCTAAGAGTCTTTCTAACTCTTAGAAGACCAAAGAACCAGTCAGACCAAAGAATACTAAAAAAATTAGAGGTTAAGGGGGGGAAATAGCTCTTTACCTAGCATCCATAAAATACCCACAATAATACTTGGTATCAAATAGAAGGCAAAATAATCACCTTTCACAACTACTTATATTTAATAAATTCTGTCATTTCGATAGGATCAGTACAGACTTACAAATCATAACACACACAAATGGATCACAACACAAGGAGGTTGTGCCTATGGTCAGGCATATCAAAGATACCCTTGAAGTCTGAACTTATCCACCATATACTTTGACCCTGTCAGCAGTCATGAGAAAAGTTTCCAAAAAGTAATGATTGTCCTGAAAGTCAGGAATTACAGGTGAAATTATTATATTTCTATATAAAAGTATTTTTACATGTGTATCATATACATACACATATGCACACACGTATGTTGGGCCCCTTTTCTTTCCTTTCTGACGGAGTAGTTAGTGGTTCATACTTGCCCATTTGGGAGGCTACACAAATTTTGTTTCTAAGCTGATATGGTTACTGACTCAAATTGAACAAGATGAGCTTTAGGAAAAGCACAGCTTAAAGGGAATAAGCTCACTTGAGGAAACAGAAATCTTGCAGAGGTTTCTTACCTGTACAGCAGTATATTCTTAGCTTCTCCATTTAAAGGAGATAATTAGAATATGGAGGAAATGTTTTTTAAAACAGTTCAATGCTATTTCTTATTGAACCTATTTCCTATGTACATGTACTTTTCCCTGAAATTTCCCCCCTTTCTTCCTATATCTCATACTTACTTTCTCTCCTCAGACATTTCAACAACCTATAGCTCCCTTCTGCTCTCTTCTTGATGTTCTCTCTTTCCTCTATGTGTATATCTTCTTCCCAGTTATCCCTTTTTCTTCACACCTGTTTCCTCTACCTCTTCTCACTCCCTCTTCCTCAACAACAACTTACCTGAACTCAGAAGGAGGAGTAGACAGTGGCTGGTTCCTAAATAGTGACTTAGGTTTCTCAGTTCCAGCTTTGCTTCTCTCTTTTGGCAGCCCATGCTCAGAGATACTTGGTGCTTCCACTTAGCCCTGTGGAAAGGGCAAAGGGGAAGTCCTCTCCTATGAAATACGGCTGGACAGGGTCAACCCTCACTCTTGTCTACTGAGTAAGGCTTCCTTCCCTGTAATAGGCATTTTTGCTCTCTGACTGCATTGGGAAAACATTCACAAAGTCAGCAAAAGTAGTATTTGATGTAGGAAAAAAGCCTATATTGGATGAGCATTTCTGCAAATTCTCCTTTTCCCTATTTTTATTCATTGCAATTTAAGTACAAATCAGTTTACTGTTATCACCACCATACAGCCTTGTTTGAGTGTGTTAGCCTTAGCCTTGCTGGGTAGTGCAATGGAGATTTCCTCCCTAGCTGTGACTCTCCAATATCTCTAAGTCCAAATACAGAATGATATATGTCTTTTTGAAGGTTCTTAAAAGTCCTCCTCAGTTAGCTTGATCCTGCAAGTCTGGCCCCACCATCAACATCTTACTTCAGCAGCTCAGCAGGATGATGAAAGAAGAGGGTCTGAGGAGCTTTCAGTAAGTTCATAAAGCTCCCCCACTCAATTTTTTTCCCATTTCAGCAATCCCAGTAACACCTCATATTTCTGACAGGATGTCAGTAGTCAGAGGCAGAGTTTACTGACAACCACTTTCCAATGCCCTGAGAAGCAGCTCCCCTGCCTGCCTTCCCACCTGCAGGGATCAGCTCACCTTTGCTATGCAGCACAGTCAGGCAGTGCTTCAGTTGGCAGCCAAGGGAGCCTTGGCCCCAGGGTGCCACACAAGCCTTTGCTTTCAACTAAAAGGGGTGAAATGCTCATGCCAGCCCATAATATATTTCACAGAATTCAGGGTCTTTCTTTAGGTAGAATAAGAAACCAATTGGTTCTGTTCTGACCAAATATTGGGAGCTTTAACACACTTCAACTGTTTTTTCCTATGACTGATAAAAAACACGTGTTTTTAAACCCAGCTTTAGTACAGGTGTTTCAAAGAGAACCCCAAGCTTATCTGACAGCTTCTGTATGCAGTGCATCAGCGCACTGATCGGTAGTCTTTGGAAATCTCCTCTCGTATACTGCGCACAAATGATTTGTATTAGGAACTAGAGTACCACTGTAACACTTCTGAATACTATAGCAGCTTTTGATGAGTGAACATCTTTTATTTTGAAATTGTCCTCCCTCAGTCTGTTGCTGCATATGTTAAAAGACCCCATCAAAAGCAAAATTACACTAAACTAGATTTTAAAGTGTCAAGTGCATTGAATAAACATTGGAGACATCAAAAGCCTGAGTGGATGCTCCTGATGACAAGTGGTGTGGGAATGCCAGCCTGTGCTGAGCCTGATACAATTCCATTTCTATCTACTTACTGAAATTGCTTCACAAATATATTTCTGCATATCAGTGTCACCTATCCAGTTCCAGGCACTGGAAGAATTGGTTTAAAATTGCCAACTGAAAGATATCAACACGTTTTTTTTCCATGGAGTATCAATGTCGTCTACATCACTTTCCAAGAAAAAAAAAAACAACCCACACAACTTTGAAGCATTTGTTTTTGATGTCTTTAGTCTGTCTTCCCTTTCACAGTTTGTAAATCTTACTTTTTAATCACAAAGGCTACAAAGCACTGAGGTTTATTGAAACAGAATTTGTGGGCTTTGTCAGCATGTGGGCTGCCTATGTAACATAAGGTGAAGTTCAGCACCTTGGAATGGGATTCACACGATACTTCCCGAGCTAGCTAGTTGAAATACTAAGCAAGAGAAGTGTCCAAGATCACATTTCTTTTGTAGCCCAAAGTCATCTTTCACACATAAGATTGGTTCAGACATCTCTCCTAAAAACAATTCTGGAGAAGAGGATAATGTCGCCAACTCTATTTATTTTTTTAAAGAAAAGCTAGCTGCCACTGAATCCACACTTATACACTTGCACCTTCACTCTTAGTTGAGAGACATTCTTTTGTGTAGGACTGATGGGAGGTCGTCAAATCTCTTTCTTCTAGGTTAGAAACCAATACAGAAAGAGTTATAGCAAAAGCCAAAGGATGAAATACGGCTCTTATGTCACCTTCAGCATGCATACAGCCTGAACCATGTCTCCCAAGGAATTGCTCTGAGACACTGACCAGACTGAGATGGGAAGGACTCTCTCACTCTCCTATGGCAGCAGGATCCTGTGTGGATGAGTTGCATGAAGCTGGAGAACAAACCAGTGCAGCAGACAGAATTGCAGAGCTCTGCACTATATCTGAGCTGGCGCAGGTACCAGGGTCTGGCCTTGACTTCCTGAGGCACATTTGACATTGAATAGAATATTTGCCAAACATGTAGGCAATAAGGTAACTGACAAGGTGACAGCCCCTGTGGGAAAATGCAGTGACAGAATTGCAAACATTAAGAGAACTTCACTGGCCAAAATTAGATAGCATAAGTTTCACAGATCCAAGAACAGATCACAGAGTGAGATGCCTGAGTGCCACTTTAGGCACATAAGAGGGTTCTGTGAGGTCTTACTTTTTCTATCTGGGCTAGGTAGTCCAAATATAACTCTTCAGATCTATGAAAACAATTAAGGGGTACGGTTGCATTATGCAGTTTCGAAATGAATCTGCAATCTTCTGTATCAGATTTCTAAAGAATTGCAATTTCACTCCCTATTAGGATAAGAGAAACTTTTGCCTGAAAGAATTCCCCATACAATTGAGTGAAGTTATTTTCTATATCTGTACATCAATCAGTTTCTTATCTCTGAGCATTTTTCCCTTTCCATTTTTTACACTTTATAATATATATCCTCTCCATTAACTCAATTTGGCTGAGCCAAAAATCAACAATATTTTACCTGAGGGAGAAAATTTTTGGCTTTATATACACAGGTGTCACAACAATCACACTCTAACAAAGAGTGAATGGTTTCAAATACACTTCTCTATTCACAAAGTTTTGTACAGAATACACAAGAGCAAAAGCAGAGATACCACCAGTGCTGGTGGCCAATAGCCCCAGATTCCCTCTGCCACCCTGGTGTCAAAGCATAGGGCACCTTCTGAGGCCAGCTGACCCTCTGCACAGCCTGGTGGACACAAGCCTCAGTGCTGGAGTCTCCGGAGCCTGCTCTGCTCTCCAGCCAACTGCAGAGCAAAACCTGATTTTCAGACAGGCAGTTGGCTGCAGAAACCCAGGCCCTGGCACGCAGTGCTCTGCCTCGCTAGCCAACAACTGGAGAACCACAGGTGAGAACAGTGCCGGGTCCCTCACCCCAGCGCAGTCTCACTGGAGGCAGAGCACGACCACAGTGTCATGGCAACCTGGAGTGTGAGCAAAGATTTTGCATTTTATTAAGTACTCTGAGAATGAAAACTCCCTCTGAGCTTCTGCAGCTCAAGTAGGGTGCTAGAGCTGTTGCCCCTCTGTTGAGTCTGGGAGATCGCTGCCAGGAGCTGGCACACAGGGAGCTACTCTGCACCAGGATGCATGGAGCACTTCATAACTGCAGCAACAAAACAAAGCCAGCATTTCTGTGACACTTCATTTACTGTCCTTCTAGTCAGGGATACATCAGTGGGAATGAGACACTAAGTGCTCAGGTAGGATTAGCACTTTAAGGCCTATAGACTAAGTTATAGAGGCACAAAAAAACTCAGCAAGTACTGGTACTTGGCTAGACAAGAGATCATTTAAATCTTTGCACAAGGGCTGGGATAACCTTAGTATACCACCACTTCTCCACAAGACAATTTTTATTTCCCCCCCCTCCCACACGAAGACTGATCACTCCCAACCAAAAATGACTGCTATTATTAGTAGTATTTTCACAGATTTTCCTGACAGAAAAGAAATAAACAGAAAACCCCTCTTCAGACCTCTGTTTCACAGTTTGGATGCATCTGGGTCACACAATACAGAATGTAGCAGAAGAAGCCTTTCTGCATGGGAATTAGTTGTCCCCATGCTACAATTTCGGCCTAGACTGTGGAATTCTCAGCTCTGCAGAATAAACTTCCAGAAAGATAATTAAAATAATACTTTCATGTGATGTGAACATCAACCACTCCTCAATACAGCTCTTGACGGTATAAAAAAAATCCTAAGCATTTTTCCTATATTTCCCA
Source organism: Neopelma chrysocephalum (assembly GCF_003984885.1). Classification (NCBI taxonomy): domain Eukaryota; kingdom Metazoa; phylum Chordata; class Aves; order Passeriformes; family Pipridae; genus Neopelma; species Neopelma chrysocephalum. The sequence continues at coordinate 3,605,159 of NW_020897704.1, forward strand.
GAAAATCAGATGTTCAAGTCCCAAACTATTTCATTTCGCTATTCAAGTGTTTATTAATGTCAAGGAAGCTTCCCAGGGATGTGGAATTTTACCTGAAAGCAGCAGCTGAAGTTTCAAAATAAAACAGATGATCAGAAATGTGATCTTCTCACACACATCTTTTTTTAAAAAAAAATTCTATATACACACCTACACATTCTCAAGAAATAAGGAACACTTGAGATTCTTCTCACACTGCATCAATTTCCACATCTTATCTCACTTCAGCTCATATCTGCTGTAGAAATGAAATCTAAGAAAAAAATTAACATGTGCAAATCTAGCAGTTAATAATAAATTGTTTGTGTATAGTCAGAACAGATTAAATTGTTTTATCTGTTTAGAATGCAAAAAGCAGCATGTTAAATACTGAACTCTCTCAGAATATGAAAAAATATATTATCCTTTTTATTGACTGTAAACATTCAATCTAAAGAACAGTTGGAAGGTAGAGTCTGGAATACCTGCTTTGATTAGTCAACAGATGTTCTACGGAGTCAAAACTTACTTACTCCCTGAGTTTTGACTTTTATTGTTAACTCAAACAATAACAAAACAGAAATCTAAGCTGCTTTTTTTTCCTCCAACTAACTACAGCCACAGCAGCTCTCTAAAAACCATCTCTGCTCTAATACTTCATTATATCTGCTTGAGGGAAAGTTTCCTATATCTCAGATAATTTGCACCTGCTGTATGAGTCACCTGTTAGTACAGCTGCTTCTTAATGATAGTACCTTGCAGCTGAGATAAGAGTGAATTCAACACCTAAAGATCAAGAGGAGATCTGAGAGTCTAATACATTAGTTTCTTCAACTCACAGAAAACTTATTTCCTTATAAAAATAAAATCATTACATGATCCAGTAGCTAAAATAAGAAAAGTAAAAAAATTAGGACTACAAATCATGTACAGATATTGAATGCCAAAACTAACAAATAACTGGAAAACTTTTCTGGACTCTACTTCTTGATACCTAGCGTAAGACAGCAGAGTACAGTCTGGACTTCAGATCAGCAGACTTCAACTTATTCAGGGGACTGCTGGATGTGATCCTATGGCAGCCCTGAAAAGTAAAGGAGTTCAGGGAAGTTGGCAGGTCTGTCAGACAGCATCCTACAACTGCAAGAGCAGTCCTCACCAATATTCAGGAAGACCATCAAATTTACCAGAAAACCTGCATGACTGAAGAGGGAACTTATGATGCAGAGACTTTGAAAAGCAATATACAGGAGGAGGGTACAGGGACCAGGAACAGGAGTTTAAAAACAAATCATGTCTGACCATCCTGATACCTCTTTACAGTATAGTAACGGGGTCTGTGGTAAAGGAGAGAGCAGGGAATGCCATTTACATTGACTTTAGCTTTTGACGCCATATCCCACAGTATTCTGGTATCCAAGTTACAACTTTACAATATGCTGGTGAACAACTGGACAGGTAAAAATCCAGTCAGACTATCAGTGGAGGGTCTATCCTGGGACCCATCCTGTCCCACATTTTCACTAGTGACCTGCAGGTTACTGAGATGATGGAGTACACTCTCATCATTACACCAAATGGGGGGAACGCTGGATATGCTGCAGGGCAGGGCTGTCATATATAGAGGCTTAAGGAACAGGCCAATGGGGTCCTCATGAAATTCAATAAGGACAAATGCAAATCCATGCCTAGGAAGGAAATGGTCCTTGCAATGATACAAACTGGAAACTGATGAATGGGGAGCAGCTCTGCAGAAAAGGCCCTTGAAGACAACAGCATGAGCCACCCTGGCAGCAAAGAGGACCAGCAATGTCCTAGTAGTAATAGGAGCAGTACATAAAAGGAAGGAATTATCACCCTCCATTCATCACTTTTTAGACCATACTTGGAATACTGTGCAAAGTTTTGATTCCCCCAGTACAAGACAGAAAGGGATAAACCAGACTAAGTTCAGCAGCGGGCCACCACAATGATTGGGAGCTGAAGTCCTTACCCTGTGAAGAGAATTTGAGGTAACTGGGATTGCTCAGCTTGGAGCAAAGTTGGCTCCAGGGGAACTGAACATGAGTCCTCCAGCATCAGAAAATATGGCCAGACTTCACAGCCATGTGGTGGCAGGGTGAAAGACAACAGACAAAAGCTGAAACAATAAAGGCTCAGACTGACATGAGGAGAAACTTTTTCACCATAAGGACAGTCAGGCAGTGCAACACATTGCCCAGAGAGTCTCTCTCCATTCTTGGGGGTTTTCAAGACCCAACCTGATAAAAATCAGACCTGAGCAACTGGTATGATCTCATAACTGACCTTGCTTTGAGCAGGAGACTGTCTCATCCTACCTTACTGGTGACTAGACTGAGCTTTGAGTTAAGTTGTCCTCAGTGCTCTCTGTAGTTCATCAAGAAAGATAGGAACCACTGTGCAATTCACATCTAAATGGACTAATAAACCTCTACTGGAGACCTATTGGTCTCCAGTGACTGCAGAGAGAGCTTGGATTACAGCCACAGACTCAATAATGTTCAGATATCTTTCTGTGTACCAAAGAACCAGCAAATATTTGCCTCAATTCTCATTTAAATATAGAAGTTGAATGGAAGTAGGCATCATCTGACCTAATTTTAGTCCTTCTCTATGCCCTGACAGAGGAAAGTAAACATAATACAGTCACTGAAAACATAAAAGAACCTAAACCTGTACAGATTTTTTTGCTACCTTAGGAATTCCAGCTGAACAGTCAGGTTTTGGGGTTCCTTTCTCTAAAACTTCCAATGGAGAAAAGAAGGTATATCAAATTTCATACAGTAAATCATGAAAATTGTAAAGGAGATTTTAAAAATTATGCTGAACCTCAGCAGCAAACACACATGAAAATTTCATAGTAAATAAAGAGAATTCCAACTATATGGGCAAGAATAGCAAAGAAGGGGATATTGCATTGAACCAAGAAATAAACACCCATGATTTCTTAAAATATGCATATATGCACATGCACTTAGTGTAGGAATAGACAACAGCAAGAAGTGAGGTCCTAGTAAAAGTGGTACTCCTCCCTGCAGCAGCTCCAGGGGCACTCCTCACTAAAAAAATGCAAGGAATTTCTTGGCTCCTCGTGCATCCTGATTTTGATACCATAATATAATATCATATACCATAATATAGGCAGTAAATAATGTAAGGCACCTCTCTCTGTTAAGGTCCAGTTCCCAGAGGTACATGGTGTTCTCACATGAGGGGCACCACTAACCCTAAAGACCACTGAAGGGGTTAATAGTGGGTCTATTAGCTCCCAGGATGAAGATATTGACTGGGCAAACTTTCGGGTGTATCCTTGATGATAAGAAAGTCAGTATGCAGCCCTAATGGAGAAAACAAAGACAGACTGTTAAGTTGGTAGGCCTAGGATGTGGGAACCGCAATAAGGCCTTGAGCTTTGCCAAATGTATCACCAACAGATCCTAGCCAATGAAAATGCTGTTGCTTGCTTACCTAAAATAAGGATACTGCTTGCTGCTAGCAAGGGGTATAAAAAAGCAGATGAGAAAATAAAGATCAGACACCTTTTCTGCACATAACTGACTCCTCGTGTCTTTATTGGCTGTCACGACTCAACACCGACATACCACTAAGAAAGACTTCCTTCTCCTTTTCATATACAAAAGCAGTGTCTTACTGAGAAGGATAGTCTTCACCATTTAGAAAACTCAAGATATTTTAGCAACATGCTCTTTTTGTATTTGAAAAAAAAAAAAGAAAAAAAGAAAGCAAAAATTCCACCAACCAGCTAAAAAGGTCAATTTCACTGCAGCAAAGAGATGAAAAACCTTATCTGTATTTCTGACCTTTCTACATTATTTTGAAGATGTTGTTCATAAAAAATGTCCATCTCATCTAATCAATTTCTTTTTCTTAAATACCGCAACATTAAACAGCTCTTGAAAAAATTTATTAATTTTTACAAGCATTTACATCTTCCTCCAGAATACATAATATCAGATTTATTTTGCTTTTTAACCTCAGACTTTACAGCTACCACTCCAACACAAGTGCCACTTCAGCTCTAGCCTCCTCAGTATGACGAGCCTTTCCTTGTGCTGTATGTCCTAGACCACAAAAAAACCTCTATGGTTAAGCTATTGTGAAAATAAGTAAGGGGTATGTTTGCTAAATATTTCTGAAGGTAAGAAAGAGCATTTACTTGTTATCATGCTTACCATCTAGAAAGCAAGAATAATGTCATTAAGATATAATGTTTCCTTTGCCCATTATCCATCTTTCAGGAATGAGAGAATTCCACGTTACCAAAAGGGTCTCAACTTTGTCAAAAGTAAAAATATTTCTAAATACATGCTTTAAGAAATCTTCAGTCTTTATAATTAGAAATCAAACTTCTGTAATTTCTTTAATAAAGCAACATACTAACTATGCTACAAATAAATCAAATAAATTAGGCAAAACAAACAATTAAACAGATGACATTTAAAATTAATTTTCTCTACTGGAGGGAACACGATTTAAATTGGTGCTGAGCCTAGCACTCTCCTTGTGGATACTCTTTCAAATGCAGTGACATTCAAAACCTTCATAACATTTTCAGAGACAAGTCTATTTCCATTTTCCAGTATTTGAGGTTTCACTTTTAAGCCAGGTTTTTTCAATTACCAAACTTCTCCAGAAGTGCTTCATGTCTTAAAGTTTCTGCTCAGCTCCATAGTATGTAATTGCAGAACAGCTGCACAGTCACACCAACCACTGATAAAAAGGCATTACAAACTTCTAAGCAAATCATATTTATAATGCATAATATTAAAGGCCAAAGAAAATCAGTAGTACTTCAAGGCAAACTTCTGAAAATAGGGCAAGAGCATCTTGGGAAAGTGGTAAACACTGTGCAGCAATGAAAAGATGCAGCTGTCTAAAACATAACTTCTGTACAGCACACTGAAAAGAGAATTACCTTACTTTTGACTGTATTTTGTCTCCCAAATTAAAGCATTATTTACAGTTAACTGCTTCAACGATTGGACTCAAAAACTGTTAAGAGTCCAGTCCAGCAAAGAGTAGGCACCTGTAGGAGATACCCAATTCTATGCACATGGGCTCTCTCCCTGACTTCACATATGTCAATACAGCAAAGATTTCCCCCTATGAGCTGTTCCAGGTGATCCAGAAGCCACAAAGGAAATGCTCTATTTGCTGCTCTGAAAGCTTTTCTCTAATACTTCATTTGTAATGCTGTAAGTGAAGAGTGAGTCTGTAGGAATCAGTGGATTAAGGCTCTGTAAAGGCAGTCAGCAAGGAAATCTAGCAGGTGCACATTTCACTTGCAGGTTTTGCTTAACAATTGTCATCACATGCATACACATTTTCTGCAAAGCATCAAATGCTAAAAACAAAGCAAAGACATTTCATATTCACTAGAAGGTGACAGACGAGTTTTTAGAAACTGCAAAATGCAATAGAATATTTCACCCAGATCATTTTCAAGAAAAATAGGAAGCCAAAAATGAGACGATGAATTTAATTTTTGCTCTGATGCCTGAAAGAACTAAATGTAGGGTATCTTCCCCTTGGACTGTATGTGTGACAGCAGAAAGGAGTGCTATAAGTGTGAATTGGGGGTAGAGCAACTCTGGCTCTGTATATGCCTTCTGGAATGTGAGAAGGTAGCAGTGAATTTGCTCTAAATGAAAGAAGTGGGAAGCTGAAGTGGCCATTTTTGTAGCTAGCACATCGCTGGAGATCTTAAATTGAAGAAGTAGTTGAAGAAACCTGTTTCTGACACATATTACATATGTCAGTTTAAGACTATAGCTAGTCTGTTTTATATCGACACATATATATAAATATATATTAAAAAACTCAAAAGCGATAGGTTGTTAAAACATTTGAATTATGACATAAATAAGACTTTTGCTTGGGAAAGAGCCTCAGGGGAACAGTTCTACAGACAAGTCCCTGCAAGGAAAATGCTTCCAGGGAATGCCTCCCCAGACAAATCTTCTGCTAAGCAGAACGCCTCTGGCAAAACGCTTTTGGTAAAATGCTTCTGAAAGATGATGACTCTCTTGACAAAACCTTTTCTCTCTCTCTCAGAGTGCCCAAAGCCAGGCTTTCATCACTGCAAGAAGCAGCCCATCAGTGGGATGAGCTTACTGTCTCTAACCAATAAAAATAAAAACTAGAACCAATTACTGCTGTATCCCAATGATTATAAAGCCAGTGATTTCCATAATCACAGCTATTATAAATATTTGTACTCTGATTAGGTAATAGTGACAAATAACTGTCAGGAGTGAGGGATTTATGCATGATAAAGTTACTGAGAAATAATCATACTGGAGTTATGCAAATCGATCCTCACCAACCAATCTGCCTGCAAGGATTTGCATGGGTGATTACAAATGTGTGGTAATTCATATGTAACTCTGGGCTCTGCCTGCCTGAGAGACCACTTCTTCTGTGGAGTACTCTGTTATCTAAAAAATCCTGAAGTTACACTGGTACTGAAATTTTGTCTTGTTTTTCACTTTCTTTTTGTTATCTGCTACAAGTATAACTGTTAAGAAATTCTCATGCCAAAGAAATCTTAAATCATATACTCACAACAAACAAGATTACTATAGTTCCCCTCTTTCTCACTAATATATTTAATCTCTCACTATCCTCTTGCTGCAGCTACATCCCTTGAGGAGAGCCTTTTCAGTACCTATGAACACTACCTAAGAGCGAGAAAACAGAAAGTAGGAAGTGACTGTGTTTACTACAGCACAGAATAAGGAGACCATAGCACACAGACAGATAAACATGCTGTACAGATATTCAGGAAATGTCAAGGGTTTTTAAAGAGATGTTCCAAGCATATTGCTATAGCTAAAACACAGTAGCCATGCATTTTTGCACAAAACCCTTTAGAGCTAGAAAATTAATAGCAATCTTCAAGTTATAGTATCAGTTTTCCCTATTTTGGATTCTGTATCTCTACAGGTCAATATGGTATAAAGAGCCTTACAACACTAGCTTTTTGGTACTGCAGAAAAAGACAGGATGGGGGAAGGAGTATAACTTTACAAAAGAATAAGCATTTTCATGACTTTTCTACCTAAAGTGCTTGTATTTCAGTTTAATGCTCAATCTGAATATATTTGATACATCAAATTTTCTGCACATAATATTGACAATGTTGATATAGCACAACAACCTGGAATATCTGGTCACATCACAGTTTAGACCTGAGGCCAGATCCCGTTCTCCTAAATCCTGTCTGAGCCAGAATGCAAATGTACAAATTCCCCTTATGCTTCCAAAAGCAATCCAGCCCTTCAACCTGCATGCAACCTCTAAATAGTTTTCTGCTTGTCTAAAAGTTCCTTTGGCATCTGAAGTATGTCTTCCATAAGCATATATCTACGTTGAAATACATTGTTAGTATTTCTATTGACCTTTTTTGGGAAAACAGTATTTATTCTCATAATGCAAGGAACTTCAATTGATAACATCAGCTCTTCCAACACTCATATTTCCTAATACAACCACAAAGTATGTTGTTCATACATGGGACATTTCTTATTTGCTTTTTGGTACCTATTGTGCTGTTCTTTTCTGTTGTCAGCGCATGACTACAAGGAAGAAATTATATGCACTTTGCAAATAGAAATATCATTGAAGACACTTGAAGCTAATTACAAAGAATCCTATGGTAAGCTCTTTGCAGTACTAAAGACAATGAATACAAAATTTTCATATATACTTATTCAAATAGTTTACAACTAGATGCTATCAGAGATGGGTGGGAAAAGGTTTCTCTACTCCAACAATAATTTCAAGATTTCAAAATATTTTCTGTTCTGCATGAGGATGGAAACACAACTTGTCTAACTTTTTCACCAAAAATAAAACAAAACTATGGTTTACCATATGAGATGCTTCTAAAAGGTAGAAAATCAAAATTTAAATGTTTAACTCAGAATCCAAAAGTGTTACACTGATATTTCAGTGGAGTTATCTGGAAGCTATACATGTTTATAAGCACAGAAACTGCCTAATGGATCTGGAAAACTTTCCATGATTAGAGTTTTAGCAAAACTATATAATTCCATTAAAAAGTTTGATTCAACTAGTTGTCATTTTCAAACATAAAAGGAAATGTTCGTCACAAAATTCTAGACAAGCAGTAGTTGCTAGTATCCAAATGTTGATATAGTACTCATTTTATCTTTATGGAGTTTTTTATTACTATTCTGTAGCAAGTGAATCATTTGTCAATCAAAATAAAATTACAGTCAATTTCAGACTGTGGTGCTCACTCAAACCAGCTATCTAATTAGATGTAGTCAACGTTATGACTCATAAACTAATGAGATCTCCCCTTTTGATTCTGTCGAAAAGGAATAGGGATTAACTCACTTGAGAAACTGTTTTCCCACTCTGAACATTAGACCACAGTAATCATTAGATCAAAAGCAACTATTAAAAGGGTCCATTCCATAGGTATTCTATAAACCTAATGCATAATATCCTACTAGGAAATTGTGAGTTCTTATCTCATACTGGGAAAACATTCCAAAATTCACTTGCAGAATTGCTCTTCCATTCATTTCTTACATTCAAAAGAAATAAAAACTGTCATTTTAGCCATGACAAAGGCTAACTTGCAGAGACAGCAAAGCTTTTTCTCACAAGACTGAAAAAGTTGCAATTGTTCTGCCTATATACCAAAAAAAATGTGGGGATAGCATCAATATGCATTGGTTGCTTGTCATCACCAGGTACTGAAAACAGGTTTTAGTTCATTTTTCCTATCACTAAAAAGTGCTAGGAATGTCTGAGGATTTCTCTGTTGTTTTGCTTTTTAGAGAAAAGCTTTATACTTTTCAAATTAAGTATCTAGAATACTAACGCATAGTTAATATTCTGAATCTACTTTTTACACTGATTTATTTTAATCTGCTCTTTTTTTGTTAAAGAATGTAAGCCCACCCCCTGAATGACTAATTTAGGCACTGGTGTATATTTCTAGTGCCTGCTGAACTTAGTTGTAATCAGTGTGATCTAAACAGGTTCAAACAGGTTTAAACAGGTTAAACAAACTCCATACATTAAAGTGAATGTCCTCGCCACACAGCACCAGGGCACTGGCAAAGAGGACAAGGGGTGTCAGTAGGCAGTCTAATAGGGTACAACTCAAGAAGGTAGCTCTTGCTCCTGGAAACCTATGTTTAGTTTGCATGACATTACCACTGGTGAAAAAGTACATAAAAAGAAACACAGTATCACCTAACTCCTCTCGATTAGAATCAAGTTGTCTTTGTAGTGGGTCTTTTGCCTCATGGAACTCACACTCTTCATTGCACAAAGAACCACAGTCTCATGTGTTGCAACAGCTTTGTCCCATAGAATCACAAAAGTGTTTAGGTTGGAAAAGACCTCTAACATCATCAATTCCAATTGTTAACCCAACACTATCAAGTCCACCACTAAACCATGTCCCTAGGTGCCACCTCTACATATCTTGTAAATAACTTCAGAGATGATGACTCAACGACTCCCCTGGGCAGTCTGTTCCGATGCTTGACAACCAAGCCAGGCATTTGGCAACCCCCAAAGATGAAAGAAATATGTGGTGAAGTGCTGACCAGGTTAAGACAGACTTATGGTATCCCATTTTTCTTGCTTGCAATCCCACCGGGTCCCGTCCTCAGGAAACAGTGAAACAAACTAGGATATTTCACAAGTTGTTTTGTCGTGATCTCTGCAGGATATATGGCGAATGCCACCAAGTAGCTGCCTACAGTCCACTCTGTTCTCTGCCTGCCTCCTTTGCAGCACACAAGGGTATTTAGTGCTCCCTGCATCATGGGATGAACATGAAAGCAGGAAAAAAGCTACATTCCTGAAACAGACTTTCAAGCTTTTGGGGATTCCCCTTCAGAATACTTGCAGTGATCATTATGCCTTAGTTAACTTTCAGCTGCAGAAGCAGAGCTGGTGCTAATGTGGAAAATTTATGAATCTCATTACATAAAATTAAATCAATGTGCACTGAGGCTGCACACACAGCCTGTCTGGGGATGACCCAATAAGTCTTGTACAGACTTGAGTCTCAGGTAACAGAGACTAAAGGCTAAAGACTCCAAACCTGACATGTCAGATACAAACTACTCTGTTTGGTAAGTCTGAAAACCAGTAATATTCTAAATGTTTACTCATCTTTTTTTTTTTTAGCAATATTTTAAGCTTCTCTACAACAAATATTCTTCTGAATTTCTCTCAGTATCACTGATATGTTTTAGGAGTAATATCTATGAAGGATCTCACAAAGTATGTTAGCTGCAATCAGTACTTCCTAAGTGAAAACTTTTATGGCTTTGAACATGGAAACAGAAGGTTCATGTGACAGCTCAGCTTGATTTGTAATTAATAAATCCACAGGTCACTCAGCAAGAGTTCCTACTGCAAAAGGATTGTTCTTTCAAATATTAGGGCAGGAGCTGACTCCAGCAAGGTTGAGGCTGATGGCCAGCTAATTTGGGCAGCACATGATGCTGAGCATCTGCTCTTAAACAGATGCTAAAGCTTCTTTCTCTTGCTCCTCCCTTCTGTCTAGAGGTTCTAGTAGGTGATGCAAATAGAAATGGCAGGGGCATACTGGAGAAACCTTGATGGTCTTATTTATATCTATTCCACATAGCTCAAGTTCATAATTCCATCCAAATATTAAGGATCTATCTCTGTGCTCCACTTCAGACAAGTGGCCTGATTTTTGGGAGCCTGATCACCAAAATGGGACAGCTGACCACTCAGAAACTCTGCAAAACAGGCCAAGATTGGTCAGGATTAACCCATTAGTGCTTTGAGAGTCTTCGCCCAAAATACTTCAAAAAACTTTAAAAACCTGAGAAAGCTGCTAAATCTGCTGACCCCAGTTATTCAATGATATCTCTAGGAGCTTTGTGGCAAAAAAGCTAGCATCTTTCTGGCAGCTTGTCTACTAAATCCTCATTTTGGCATGAAATTTGTTTACAAGACAGGGATAACATCCTTCAGTACTTTTTCCCTGAATAGCTTCTAACTCATTCTACTGAAATTTTAATCATAATGATTAAAATGATAATGTCTCAAAATCCAGTTGGAAAAAGTAACTCCATGAGCAGCATATAATAAGGATAAATCTTATTCAAATTAATTCACATTCAGGTATCACATACAAAAAGAATTTTATGATGGTTTCCTGTAAAAATGAAATCTATTCAGTCTAAACATAGAGAGCTTGTGTGTAAACAGAGAAATAAATGTAAGTGCTAGTGACACAGGAAACACAAGAAACAGACATTTTTAGTCCTTAAGTCTTGAAAAGCTATTTTTTAATGTTTTATTTTGCCTAATTTTCCCATAAACATTTTCATTTGATCTTAAATGACCTGCAAGAACAGGACCAACTATCAATTCTGTGTTGTGAACATCTGTACCCAAAAAAATGAACTGAAAAGACCAAAGTTGCTTCACATACACTAATTAACTATCACAAGTGAAGAATTTTGCATCACTACTAACAGCAGTTGGTTTTGAACTTAGAGGTGAAAGTGTACATACTACAAAGCTCAAAAATGCCAGGGGCTTATACTAATATCTGATTCTCACTCAAAAAAAATTACTACTGGTGTTGAGGAACAGAAGAAATTATTGCCCTCTGGTGGCCAAAATGGCATTTTTAAAGCATCAAAATTTAAGTGGAGTGTATAGGGACAATAATCCACTATCCCCTAGGTACAATGAAAAATCTTATAGGACACTCATTTTTATTGATTTTTTTTTAATTAGAGAATAGTATGGTCCTGTCTTTCATAGTTTCAGGATACATGCTTTTATTAAATCTTTAATCTAGGTGGAGTTTTTCTCCCCCTACAAGAGATTTTGCCAGTTCAAATTCAATTTTTGTGAACATACATCCATGAAACATACTACCCACCTTTAATCAGTGTCAGGAGCAAAACACCCTAATCACCTCTATCAACAATAGTTTTCATTTAAACATAGTAATGCACAATTATATCTGTGTCTGAGAATGCTGGTTTTTTCTAGAGAGCCCTACAGACAGATGTAAAATGTGAACTCAAGCAACACAGCCAACCTAACAGTGGTTCTTGTACGGGGAACAGTCAGGCAGGTTTCCCCCACTCCACCCACAGGCAAGAGCCAATTACACTCCTGGTGCCTGGGATTCCATGGTGAGAAAAGAGATCTGCTGTGCTACAGGAAGAGGGAAACATAGCTCCTGCACTCTGCCAAGGGCATATGCACACACTGTACCATGAGTAGACTCAGAAAGGACACTGCTTTCTGTTGCACAGACTGCCCACATGCCTTTGTGTTAGCAAAGAGTGATACAAACATATATCACAGCTCACTGCTGACCACCATCTTATATACCAGAAGGCTTAAACCAACCCTCAATAAGAGCTTTGTGATCTTCACAAAGCATCTGTTGACCTCCCGGTTCCTCATCATTTCACAGATGCTTTAGCAGGAGAGACCCGTTAGGTCAGTTCCTGGCTTAAAAGTCTCAATTGCTCTGTAGATACAGCACAGGAGAGGAGTAATCTGAACCTCTCACACTTCTCTCACAGCCCATCTGAACAGGTCCCACTGCAGTTAAGTACATCTCTGGGGGTCAGTGCAGAAAGTGCAGCCCTCAACCACCCTTTCGCGTCCCCAGCTGCCCCAGGCTGTGAGCCAACACTCCTGCACCTAGAAAACTCACGGGGAATCTGTATCCAAGAGCTAATTTACCAACGCAAACCTACATTTGTTTAATCCATGGAAAATTTAAAGGATTCCTGCTTAGAGACTGGTTTAGCCCAACAATTTTTGGGGAATTAATACTGCTGTTTCATTACTTTTTCTCTTAACTTTATTCCATCACTGTAATTACAGATTCTTGTCACTATTTTAAGCAAAGATTAGAAATGACAACTGAGCAAAAACACTTTACAAGTAAAAAGGAGGGGAAAAATAAAAGAAATAAGAATCCAAGCCAAAACAGAGCAAAAGCTGCCTATATTAGAAAGGAGTTAAATTAAGCAAGAAAGAGTAAAGGTTATGGTTTTACAATCTATTGAGTGGCTTTATTGAGTTCTTAAAGAAGATAGAAACAGGATGGAGAACTCCTTCCTGAAAGGAAGGGTAAGATCTTTATCCTCCAGCCTTAATGCTTATTCACATAAGCAGTTACTTATTTATGTCAGAAGACGCTTTTTGTGTTGCACAACTGACTTCTGTGTTCACACTGCCTGTAAGCTTAAGCTATTCTTACCACCTATTTAAACAGGGCTGCTTTTTTAACTAAAACATTCTTGTACCTAAACCTGGCCACTTTATCTAAGCTCAAGTACTGAGTATTAATCTTCATATACTGCATCAATTAAAGACTTGAAGTATGGCCTGTGGTTTGGTTTTTTGTCTGTTTTAAAACGTGAAATGCTTTGATTGAATCTTAATTTGTCTACATGTAATTACCTTTTGAAAGAACAATGACAAAGGCTAACAACAAAAGCAGAATGACAGAATCAGATAAATTTTATTAACATTATGTTGTCTACAACAAATGAATAATCTTTTATTCTGAGTATATCCCGAAATAAGACAATTGTCATCTCATAGTGCTATTCATTCCACTAGAGAAGGATAAGTTTCTTGTACTTTGAAAAGCATTTTTTAATCTCATAGCTTCACAACTTAGATTGTTTTCCTCTGTCTTTCTCAGCAGTGAAATATGCTTTAGTCTAACTATGCCAACAAAGTACTAAATGCAAGTAACATTCCTATTGATTACAGTGCATAAAAATAGCAATCAAGCACTTCAGGATCCGATACAGCATCTGGGGTTTCTGGAATATTGACATTGGAGTAGATGTTATGTAATCATTGTGAAATCACTAATGTTTTTACCAAGATCAATGCAGTTTTTAAAAGTATTATTGTTTCCCCTAATTTTCATGAAATTAAGAAATGAATGAATAATTATTTCAAATTTAAGTGGGCCATGTTTAAACATAAGCATGTGTCTTCCAAAAATGGGACCAGTGTCTCTTTATTAAATATTATCCATGCCAGATATATACAGAGATTATTTTTGGAAATGCTATCTTTTATCTTTTTGCCCAAATATAGTTAATTTTTAGATAAAAATACAGTTATTTTAGAAATGTTTTCTATAACTTTATAAGCAATTGCAAAAATCTTTCTTTTGTGATCTGATCCTTCGTGGGCATAGTAAAAGTAACAGGGTTTAAAATACCCATAAAATGATGACTGCAATCCCATCTACATCATGAATTTGCTCTGGGAATTTCTTTGCTAAGTAGTCTTAACCTTTACTTTATGGTAAAATAAAGTGCCTTCTGCTTTAAAACTGTGTGAGATGTTTGTGCTAGGGAAGACTCAGCAGAATAGAACTGCACACATCAGCAGGATCCTGAGCATTTAATCAGGAAAATCTCCCAGGGAAACAAGAATTTCAACTGGAACAGCAAAGGCAAGATGAGGCTTTATTAAGGGGATGTGTGTTGGTGTGGCTGAGATGGGCCGTGGCTGAAGGGTCTGGGGGTGGCACAGCCAAAGCCCTCACAGCTGCACCAGTACCAGCTGGCTGAGTTTATCTCAGGTAACCCTTTCTTTCTGAACATATTGTAGCGAAGGCAGGGTTTAGCAGGTTCATCAGGCCAGATAGTTTGCTCCTTAGTTTAAATGGATTTTCTTATATACTGTAGATCACAAACAGATGCTATTACACCCAAAGATATTTTGTTTTGTTCTAACTCATAAGGACTCCAAAGAAGTTCTCATAAGATTGTTTTAAAACTTCAAAAGATGAGCCAATTTTCGAGCAGTCTGGTACATTTTAATTGCCAACATTCCTCTTAAAGCAGTGCTGAGTCTATTTCACATCAGTGTGTATAGATACTGTAGTTACATCACATGCCACTGTGCACTCTCACAAGTAGCTGTTGTGTTACTGAGAGTAGAAGAGGTTAGCTGAGGTCCCTGGTTTAGGTCATCGACTTATGGATGGCATCTCTTCTCTCTGAATTTCCAAGTCCACTCACAGGCACCTCAGAATGAGCCACCTTATATAGCTGGACCAAGGATGCCTCAGATGAAGATAATCCAGCTGCTTGCATATGGTTTATTGACAATGTCAACAACAAGGCAGAACATTCCATTCAGAAAAGTTTATAAAGGGCACACTGACAGAATGATAGAGTGAGATTTTAGAATCCAAGGCTCAAATGTCATTGCAATACTTCTTTTAAACAGTACTTCTAGTTGTTAGCCAAAAGCTATATGAACTGCTGGGTAAGATACCTCAAACAATTGAAAGTTAGGATTTCTTCCCTCCTTTCCTGGAATTTGTTGTGATCAATAGAAAGATTTCTACTCACTTCCTTCCTTTTCCATCAGCTTTTTTCATTATATGCAGAGTCTACAGCTATTCTGATTAGGAAACTTAAAAAGCTTAGACATTAGCTGCTTAAGAATTAACTTCTTAAGATTTAACTTCTTAAGACCATATAAATTTAGATCCTCTCTGCTGTGACATCAGCCCAACAATTCAAGCAAATGTATCTTTGATTAAAAAAAAAGAAAGAGGAAATTCATACAATTCATAAGGTAATTATGCATCTGCACATACTCAGAACTGTACTTTCTAGTTTCTAATACTCATTTATTTCCAATAAAAGCTTTACTAGCAAGGTGAACAACCTGAGAGCAAAGCTGATCAACTGTAAGAGTCTTGCAGACTTCATGTTCTAACCACATCACTGTTCTCGGGATCATCAAACCAACAGAAATGCAGAGTCAACAGTTCCTTTTCCTCCATCATGACACAATTGTTTTCTCTGATCTACTACTGACATGTGTATACCTTCTGGGAGATATGGATGAGACTCTTTTGGGAGACTGATGACAAGCAAATATCTGGTGCAGCTTTAAAGGCTTAAAAATTACAAATGAATTAGCCCGTCTGTAGGGACAGGTGCAATCGCGCAAAAATTTGTAACAGAAAGCTAGAATTGTTTCACTTAGAAAAACTGCAAAATGCCTTTTCAAATGGTTTAGATGGGGGTTTTTTTCCTCCTTCTGCATTTCAGAGAAAGTTGCAGGAAGAAGTTGTGAGCAGCTCTCTGTCTCTGTGGTATGCAGAAAGACAACATGTTTGCTGACATGTACAAGACCTTCTTGGTTCAGAGAGGGTGGGGGAAGAGAGAGAGAAGATACAAACAGCCTTGGAGAAGGCAGGGTATTGCTTTTTGTCCCTGAAAGGTCCGATGTGCTGCATGGTAAAAAAGTGGTCCTTGCATCTGAAATAAAACTTTTTTTTTAATCCTTCCACTGCCTTGGCATTCTTGGGAAGAATACTTGTGTAAGTTTACCTTACATCATATCATATTGCTTTCAGATACTGAAACATATTAAAAGAAATTTGGTTTTCATTGAACCACTGATATTTTATCTCACTGCCAAATTTTTTGAATGCATTTTTATTTCTGAAAATTGATTCAAAAAATTTTGCTTTTGGATATAGTGCTTTCAGGCTTGAAATCCTTATGTCCAAGATGAGAAGGACATGCCTGAATATGATTGAATTTAAACACTGTAAATACTGAGAGAGATGCCCAAATTGAACAAAAGAAGCAGGATAGAATAAGAGGGCCTAATTCTGTCCTCAGGACTGCCTGTGCAATCCTCTGTTTCTCCAACAGATCTATTATATTGAACTGTAAGACTTAGATAAATTAAAAACAAAAAGAGCTATTATTTGTTATAAGCAGATCTTATATCAATAAAAGTATTAGTATTATTATTATCTATCTACTCCATCCATCTGTCAGGACGGGATTATCTTTTGAAAGGGCATTTTCTGCCACTTTGCTCAGTCCAGGTTAGATGTCACATGAGATATGACATATTCCTTCCTCAGGAGACTCCTTGGTCTCAGAAAATATTGCAGATATAAAAACAAAGATAGTCAAGGTCAATGACTATTAACTTCATTTCATTTAATTACTTGTTAAAAACTCTAGGACAACTCTAAATCATCCAGAATCATTTTTCTGCAAATATATAAAGCATGAAATCTTATCTACCCTACTGATAAATCAAAGGGGCCAAAATGTAGCTTCATCATATGGATTAAGTAACAGGCCTTCCCAGAATAACTGCTGCATCCAGCTAAGTTAAATATAGCCTGAAATTACTGACTTCTTTGAAAACCAGTACTCAGGGCTATTGACTCTTGCAAAATTTAATTTCAAGTTGATCAGCCTTCTATTTCGATGATTTCTCCTGCTTCCTAACTGAAGCTTTCCTGTCTGTGAGTCTCTTGTGAAGACAACATGCCTGGAAAGGCTGGCAGCCACACTGCTGCAACAGGACCAGAACAGGAGTCGTTATACTCCCCTGAGTTATTCGATGCTGTTCAGTCTCATGTTGTACAGGCTGCTTTTGCTCTTTTCCTACACTGCAATCACTCACCAGATTTGCTTTCTGCTCTATCCTTATATCTTCCAAGGTATTCAATCTTGTCATTTTTTGCATCACAAAGAACACCAGTACATTTCCCTGAACTAAAATCCATTAAATTTTGAAAACTAGGGGATGAAGCCTATTTTTCTCATTTTCTAAGAACAATTGTGCAGATATTTTGCTTCACTTTCTTGCTTGTTTGTTCTGTTTTGGAGTTTTAATTGCATCCTTGCTATCTCCTTCTACCTTTTTATTTTTTTTTATTCTCACTTAGCCTTCCACTTCCTCTCCTTTCCTTTCTTGCTATTATCTGTTAATGTCATCAGTTGCTGTCAATTCTCCCTCCCAGATCGTTTCCTGTAGGAAAGGGTTTAACGATCTCTCTGGCACTCTGCTAGACAACTTCCACTAATTTATTGCCTAGATATTTATATTATCTTTCAATTGTGGTCTAGTTACTAAATTCTCACAACAAAAGACTAGTTGAATTAGCATAAAAATTAGGATTTCATGAGATATTGTAAAAAAGCCTTACTAATAGTGGCTTCATTGTCTCAGGCTGTAGTTGTGCCAAGATCAACAATTTCCTTTGTGAAGTGGTCATTACAAGACCTCTTAAACTTTACAGATTGTTAAATAATTTCTTAGGCATATAAGGTGGAAATTTCAGATCTGCTGCACAGTAGAGGTACAATGAGATAGAAAGATTGTCCCATTTGGGAGTGCATGTGGATTTCCCAGTAGGTTTCTAAAAGGTGGGAACAGGAACGCTCTATCTGTATGTGGACAGTCTGACCTAATCATGCATATAATTTCTTTCATTCAGAGATACTAACAGTGTCCTTCCTTTTGCTTCCCAAGAGTCATGCAATTATGTGACACAAAGCGTGCTCAAGCACAGTCTGGACTGGTATTATGCCAGTTCCTCTTACTTAGAAGTCTTTTTGAAGCTTTTGGAATAAACATAACAAGGCTAAAGACAGACTCATCCTGGCATAGTAGAAACCTCAGAAAGTCCCGTGACAGAGTTTTGGCTTCATTCAACACCTATCAGCTCAGAATATGTTCAGTCTTAACTTGAGGAAAGAATTTTGCTATAAAGGTGTGAGCACCTGGCACAAAGGGCAAAAATAAAAATTCAAAGGCTGAAAAACAGAGACAAAATAGTCCAAACCAGTTGTGTCCATATCTTACAAGGAACAAGAGCATTCGGTCTCATTCACCACCAGGATTTATGCTTAATACCTGATCTCCAGAGGTCTATGACATTATTTGCTGGTTAAATTGAACTAAATGTTGACAGATCTGACCTACTGAAAGTAGAGATGGATGAGATTTATGGAATTTCCTTACCTGTATCTCTCCCAGGGTAAAGACTCATAGTAATGCTCTATGACCTAATAATTTCCTACAAGGAGACATATCTCTGGTCTTCTTTCATCTCATTGTTCAAATCTTCCAAGTAATCATTTCTTCCTGTATTTTCTTCTCTCAGACATTGTATAACTGCTGTACTACTTTAGCTCTTTAAATCTTTCCTAACAGTGATTTCTCCAGAGCACAATAATTTCTGTTGTTCACCTTTGAAATGTTGCTCTAATTTGTCAATATAGTAAGAAAAATATGGGTGAAAGGTCATAAATTTTGACATAAACTGCCATCTCTTTCCTCTATGTTCTGATCCTTTCATGGGAGCACAACAAAATCACACTGTCCTTTTCTATAGCTTTATCACATAACACATTTTATCTATTTGCTGTCCTTACTGGATAGTAATTGCTGTTATCACTCTTCCCTTTTTTTTCTGTTCTGGCACTGGGCAATGCCTTTTCTTTTCTTGAGTCTCTTGCGCCATGCCAGTTGCTAGTGGTCTTTGTGAGTGGTCAGACACACAGAGAGTTTCAGTGACTAAGTGTCATCTGGAATTATTTCCCTCTGTTTATGTTTCCCAAGTACTCTCAAATCTGTTTTTTTAACAATAGCTGTTGTTACATGATCTCAATTGTCTTCTAATTGCCAAGACTTTCTTTTCTTTTGTTTGTTGTTAAAGGCAATATTAAAAAGGGACTTCAATGCCCTGACTATTTTTAGGTCACATTTAATTTCATATGCTTCTTATTTATTTTTTTAGCTCCCTTTGTCTCAAATGAAGTTTTCCAGTTACCTTGCTCTCTTCTGGAAAGCCTTGTATGACTCTGAGTCATTTCTGATAGTCAGATTGCATAGCTACCCCTTCCAATTCCCTACTTTTTCCTCTTCAAATCCTTTTTTAGGATCTCACAGATTTGAAAAGAGGAAGTAATTTTGCTATTTAGAAGGAATACACTTCTCGCTCCACTTCTCATGTGTGAAGGTCCATCTGCTTATCTTTCAATGCCATCCTCATCTCAAAAGCCTTCCTTTCTCCAGTTTGGCAACCACTGCTCCAGACAATACTTTGTTTCTATTTCACCTTTTACTTATTGTTTCTTAGTCCTGTCTGTCTCCAGTCTGCACTTTTGGGCTGCAATCACAGACATATGAGGGTAATAATGATGCTATTGCAATTTAACATAGCTCCAACATGGACGTCAGGGATTTACAGGAATTTAAGTAACATATATTATCCCTATCTTATTTGTACAATATCTTAATCCAAACCAAAGGACACCTGCCCACAGCTTACCTTCACCTTAACTTTGTCTTTGGGTTGGTGTCTCTCAGTAAACACTTGTTAAAAAAAATCTTTAAGAACAACTTCACTCATGAAACTGGCAGACTCAAAACACATCAACAATAGAAAATGCAGTAACTTTTCAAATCGCATGTAGTAATGCACATGTAAACCAGCCATTTGACCAATTTGACTAATATGGAAGGTTTAAGGTAATCAGATGGTCTTTTATGGGAAAGGATCTCCTAGGGAAGAAAGATTAGGGAGAAAAGCATAACAGAGTTAAAAACTGGGAAGGCATAAAGTAGAGCTTGTGGAGTTTCAGAGACAAATTTCTTTGACACGAACAGGTCCAGACATTTCAGTGAATAACATTTCTTGATGAAATGATAAACAAGTTACAGCAATAACCTCACAGTATCTCTGAATGCTGTAGGATATTAAAATCTGCTTTACTGCTTTTGCAGAGATAAATCTAATTTCAAAAAGGTACTCTTTAAGGAAAAAAACTTTGCTCATGTCAGAAACATCAGTAACTTTAATTTATAAGCTATGCCATTTGACATAGTGACACTTCTCCCATTGAAGCTGGGACCATAATATTATCATTTTTATTATTACTATCAGACAAGACTAAACTAAAAATAATCCTCTGGTGTCTCAGGTGTGTGGATTTTAATTAGTTCCCTCTCTCTTTACTGCTATAGTGATGTCACCATTTTCATCTTCTCTTGCTCCTCTGCTTATTTGAATCTACCTTGCCCAGAAATACAGACCATATCCTTCAGCATGGTCCTGTGATATTCACCCTTGCCTGCCAGCTGCCACCCAGCAAGTGAGCAGTAACAGCTAGAATTTAAGTGTTGGACTCATAGCCAAAATCCCTATGAATTTCCATTTCTCTAAAAGAGGGGCAGCATCTTTGGCTTGTGCCCTTTCCAAAGCTATCATGTAAACAATAGGGCTGAAAGGAAATGAAAGCAAAAACTTTCCAACTCCTTTGACATGTTTTGAATACCTGAGGTTCCCACTCTGCTTCCAGAGCTGCCAGCCTATTTAGCATAACCCTTGGCAATGACAGAGCATTCCCAAACACACCAAATGACCTTACTGCATCAAGCCACAGATGTGACTTACTAGGGCTGTAACAGAGCAGTGATATCAGAAAAGTACCTGAGGATATCGGCAAGGAAACAATGTGTTTGCTTGTTAAAAGAGTTGGACTCCAGGCCTTTGCCAGTGATAGTACTTGTGAACTGCAGTATTCCTCAAATGCCATGCTTACAAATTTGTCTCGGAAGCACAGAAACCATTTATCCAGAATTACTCACAAGTAAATGATCACCACTATTTTTAAGTCAAAGCAAAGGGTCTTCAAGAGATCTGCCTCACTCCCTGCCTATGGCGAATCTGACTTCATTGCTTCATTTTGCAATGGTTTTGGCACACCTGAATTGTAGGTCAAATGCCTGAGACTGATGACTGCTGAATTTTTCTAATGTTTTCTGCTAAAGCCTATTGACAGCTCAGCCTAAGCAGTTATCAGATAATAAAGCACTCACTAGGAGATAATAAAGCACTCCAGACAGAAAATATCTGAATTAATTTTTTGCAGGTACTTAGCAGGTCAGGTAGTCTACCAAATTGGATAATTTAAAAGCTATTTTTACCTAAATGGAGCCAAGGTCAGCACATTAAGATAAATTTCTAATGTTCACGGAAGGAGAAAATATTTTTGGAACTTAACTTTTCCCCTAAGACAACAGAAGCTACCGTTCCTCTCTATTAACTAATACAGGAATATTTGAAAGGATACAAGGATACCCATTTCCCACCTGACCATGATGTCCAAAGAAATACTTCATATATTGTAAGAAAAGAACACATATATTAGCTGACATACCACAAAGTTAATTGTACTTGGAGTGTGATTCCAGTAATTACTTGGTCTGACACTTTGAATATCCACTCTTGTAAATTCCAGCTTCATACCAAACATAAATTCCCCACAGAAACCTCTGCAGTTCCTCTTACAGTAGCATATGAGAAAGAAACCATATCGGGACAAATCAATGGCGTGTATTTGGCAGAGATCAGTAATAAATGCCTCACGGAAGAGCAAGATAAACAGCAGATCTTCTGCCTTTGCATCTGAATAAATCATCTCAGACTAAGCTGTTATGGGCAATAAAGGGGTGTTGGCAAGATCAAGGACACATATACTGCATTTTGCTTCACCTTCATTAACGACTTTAAACACCAGTCTGGAGGACAGTACATAGCCAGAAAAGAAATTAACAGTGACCACTTTACCTTCCTAAGACAAAATCCTTATGGAGAACAAATTCACACTTATGCAAGAAAAATCACTACCAAAGCTCTACCTAATTGTGCAATTAACGTTTCCTTTCATAAAGCCCTGGTCTGTTCTTCTTATATATAGCTCAAGCAATTATTTATTTGGAATACCATAACTGTACTACCTTCATCACAGAGTGGACATTTACTTGTTTCAACACAATTACTGTAACCAGTAAGTTAATGTAAGCTCATAACAGAGATGCCATCATTACACAGATTTATGAGAAGAGCACTAAACATAAAATTGAGGTAATTGCCTGTGTGCTGCCAGGCTATTTTGCCACTTAATATAAATAATATCATTCTCAGCATGAGCCACCAGAAGGACATCATCCTTAAAACTAATTCCTCACCTGCTACTGTCAGAAATTTTCACTATAAACTTGATAAAGAATTTGTTGCTCAGTGCTATTGAAAATCATATATTATCAGGGAAAGGTGGTTACCTCAAGTATCCCAAACAATCTGTTGTTTTGTTATGTTACCACATAAAATTGATTTAATGATGCAATTTTCCATTTCTCTCTGGAGCACAGACTGCTAATTTATTAGTCATGTATATTGAAATTTCTCCTTTTTCCATTCATGTATAAATTTCCATAAGCAAACTGAACAGATAGTATTTGTTTGGTTTATTTTTAAAACTTGAAAAAATAAATCATGTGAAGTTCTGCTACTCAAGCTATTCAAATTGGTCCTATGAAGCAAGCAAACGTTAAAAGCCACATGGAAGACCAGAGACAGGAAATGTTGGTATGCAGGAAATAAAGACTTACACGTTTCCTTGGTTTATGCCAAAAGTTAAACAGAAATACCAAGCAGGATGAAGTACATGGGTGGGGGTTTTGCTTGCTCTTAGTAAACAGTGCAATAGCAGTTTTGAATGGCTGCTACTAATGTACTTGATTTTTTAATTTAATTTAATTCCTAACTTTTTTTTTTTAATTGAAAAAAAATTGAACTGCATGTCTGAGACAATGAGTCTGGAGATTTTTGACTGCCAAATTTGCACAATAGCAAAAGCAGGTCCCCCAGCACTCAGGAATGCTTGTCTGTGACCAATGTCCTCCTTACCCACCAGGCTCAGTGTTTATCATCATAAAGTGTAAACATTGTTTCAACTGAACAAGAGATTTAGAAGCCTATCACACACCAGTGCCTCCGAGTCTTCTGAAACACGGCATGATGGTCCGAACAGAAAAACTGGATCACTGTCATGCTCTTGGTCGCAGTGGAACCTGTAGAGCAGCAGACCCAGATGAACCTAGGACATGGGTCATGTACTACTTAAAAGTAATATTGGGGCATACTGGAGGTGTAGCTGAGAAAGATCTCAAAGAACTGAAAAAGTAATGAGCCTGATAGCAAATTGCTCCACGCTTGATTGCTCTGCAGCCAATTCCAGAGTGGTACAAAGTACTTTAAAAGCCAATAGCTTTTAGGAGAATAGCTAAAGAATAATGAATAGGCTCTGTTAAAGCTAGGGATTCCTAAAGCAAATTTTGTTTGTTCCAATAAAGTTCATGGTACTAGAAAAGATCTGATATTATTATCTTACAGGGAATGGACTAAGACAGCAATATTAATAATGCTTGTTCCCTTATAAAATAAAATTGCAGAGGGATCATGACTTTTGCAAACAATCCCCTATCTTCCCATCACCCTGCATGTGCCAGAAACCTCCCAGGTGAAAGGAATAATAATCAAATATGTTAATAACCTTTTCAAGAATAGCATCTATGCTACTCTTGAATGCATCTAGGCTATTCTTGAATATGTCCAATAAATGTAAAAAATTTCAGGGCAAATAACTTTCTGAAAACTAGTACATCTGTTCAAGACTGCAGGTATGGGGAAAAAAAACACTAACTATAGGAGTTTGTATGTCACCATTTCATGCCTTTATAATACTATGCTTTATTATAAACAAGCACACGTTCCGTGTATTTGGGGAAATTGAGCGTTTCCAGCCCAAAAAGACATTTCAAGTGCAAAGAAGCTTCAGATTTTATCTATTTGAAAGTTGAGCAGCAGAGATAGATTTCAGGTGCCAAATGCTTTCCAGTCACTTAATCTTTTCAATAGTCCTCTGGCTCAGGACCCTGCAGGCCACAGTATTGCAGCAGTAAGTTAGTATTGCAGCAGTAAGTTACTATTGCTCACATGGTGGTTGCAGGGTGAAACAGACATGTCTTCTGTCAGCCTCCCACTGACAATGCAGTTGGTACCAACAGCAGTGATACCAACAGTACCATGCTCTGACAGTTTTGCCTTCTATCCATTGAACTTTCAAGAATATATTCTATGATTCTATGACTAATTTTCAAATATTCTTACTGACTACTCTTTCCCAACCTTGTATGTACTACTGATCATTAGGATTAAAGCATGAACTAAGCAGTAGCTGTTCTCCTAATCTTGTGATAAATCATCATGGTTTTGATCAGGCTCACTATAAGACAATTCTAGCAACAACTTCTGGATCAAGTCAGTATTTGCTAAATTTTTTTTTTTTATTTATAGAGACAATTTTACACTGCAGCATACTCTGATGGATTAAATTTTTGGTAATGTATTAAACACTGTCAAAATCCTAGAAAGACTTTTTGTCAAACTACAAGGAAGCTACTGCCTGTCTTCGACCATCGAAGCCTGACCAGAATTTGGACTGTGAAGGGGGACTTGAGATAAGACTATTGTCTAATCATTTCAGGTCTGAGAAGTAAACAAGGCCCAGGGGGTGGTGGAGGAGAAGGGTTTCAGGTGCATGATGGTGAAATCTCTCCACACCAAACCAAGGGATAACTCTCCCCCTCCCCCCTGCTCTGGGAAGACCACATACACATGGGACATTCATGCAAGAGGCAGCTGAGAAAGGGTTATAAACCATCAAAGACCCCCCAGGTGCCTCCCCAGCTCATGAATGAGGTCTTCCACCACCAGCGGACTGCACTGATCCAAGTGAGGCAACAAACCCAGAGCCTGTTGCAAGAGACTGCAAAACTTCCCCCACGCACCCCTGGGGGAGGTGCCTGGGCATCTCCTGAATGTGTATTAATCCACTAGACCCCGAGTTTTGTGGGACCCTCACCACCAAGAAGACCAAAAGAACTGGACTGATGGGACACCACTGGGTTACACGGAGTGGTGATACATTTTCTATTTTAATCTCCCTCTCACACTTTCTTTCCCCCCTCCTTTGTCATTTCTTTCTACCTCTCTTTCTCTCCCTCACATTTACCATTAAATAAAACCCATACTATTGCCTTTAGCATCTGGTCTCATTTGCATCTTAATTCAGGTAGAGGCATTTCTAACAATTTTAATAACCAGATCATAACATATAGAGAACACAAATAATCTTGACCCACAAATCCTATTTCTTTGGCTCAATGTGTATGTCTTGAAGTTGCTTAGGTGACTGAACTAACAGGAAAACAATACATTCAAATGATACAACTAACCAGTATCAGCTTGCCAAGCTGATGACACGAATGTAAGATAGCACAACCGACAGAGACCAAGTATGCTTGCTGTAACTTTTCTGTAGGTTTCCTCTCCTACTCAGTCTTATTTCCTCACCTTTCACAGGCAGTTCTCTCTCTGTCGGGATTGACAGCAAGCCTGTCAGCAGCCTGGCATTTATCGATGAAGCAGTGGACATAAACCGGATTACAGTATACCCCTGAAAGGAGGAGAACACAGCATGCAGAAGAATGTGGGCAACTTTCAGAAAGGAAGAAGATGGAGGACAGAAATGAACTTCCTGTACTTTCTGCAAGTCAGGATGACTCGACAAAAACTGTGTTTACTATTTTGCAACCAATCCCAGTGTGTGTATACATGAAAGTACCAATAGGATGTGGATGGCCTGATCTGTGTGTAACAACAGCAAGATGACGTGTATAGCCTGATATATATTTATACGAAGGCACCAATAGAAAGTTGACATGTATGATATGTGAAAAGCACAAATGTTTGCAACCTGTTACAATAAAGTGATTACAGCCTTCTTGTAATCCTGTCCCTGCTTTGAAAGAAGATTCTATGTCACATTGGCCATCCCCGACTTTAACAGCGACATCTCTCCTTTCCTCCACACTGCTCACCTCTCTTAAAGGCCATCAGAGAGCTCTTGGCAAATACAGAGATTTTTAGCTTCCAGCTAAAAATGCTCTGTTTATGTGTCACAAATATTCCGTAGAAACAAGCTGAATAATTAAAAAGGTTCAAGGAAAACTCCTTCAACAACTCCCCAGTTTGGGGGTTTACCCAGAGTGGCGGTAGAAAACCACTGACAATCTGGTAAGAAAACATTTCCTTCGCTGTGACAGGCATTGGCATAAGAACATCAGCAGGAGGTAGCAGAGAAGGACTTTTCCCCATGAACCTTCCTATCCCTGACCATAAGCTTATCCAGATAAACCCTAAGCTACCACTGGTATTAATGTAAAAAACTGAAATAAATAAAAAAAATTATGATGATTTTATTAGATAAAGTAAGGTTAAAGTAAGGTTACAGTACCTCACAGAATGACACATGGCACCAAGGTTTACAAAAGTCAGCACTGTTAGCTTTACAACTCTAAGTCTTGCTAAAAAGACATTCAGGTTTATTTACCAAGACCTATTTTCTATCCCTCTGCACAGGCTGGCATTACAATACTTTCATTGTACATTAGTATTGGTTTATCTCAATTGTTGCATTATTTTGCCCCTGGCAGGGACTAGTTGCCAGATTCACCTTTTTTTCCCTTCTTTTCAAAATATTGGCTTATTCTAGTTCCCTGGCAGTGTTCATGGAGTAAAGCACTGCTTAGCAGGAGGGATAAGGCAGACACAGACATTTCCTGACAACAGGAAATAAAAATTAACTTTATAATCTACACAATATTAGCAACCCCATTGCTTTCTCAGCACTGCAGTTAAGACAGAGGGTGGGGAAGATCCCAGCTGGGAGTCTGGGTGCCCAGTCTGCTCCCGTGCTCAATGTCTGCAGCTAGCCTAGCACATACAGCACCAATTTTTTGTGGATACCTCCCCCGGCACACCTCACTCCTCTTTTTCTGCTCCTCTTCCTAGCAGGATCTCAAACAAACAAACCATCAGCTCTGCAGGGCTTGAGCCTTTTTACTCAGTTTTCTAATTCAAATTACAATGAATGTTAACGCACAGTGTAAACAGGTGAAAAGGGTTGTTGCTATTTAAATCCTGTATATTAATCACCTGTGGGAGATTAGTAATAGTAATAATAATAAGGGATGATAATAATAAGCATGATAAACACTTATATAACTACATGTGCAATAGGTAACAGAAAATTAAATGTTAACTGGATGCATGTACCTGACCTTTTGTGTTGCAAACATGCAATAATTGGCGAGTATCTGCAGATGTGCTGTTAGTGGTACGCAGGTAAGTTCTGTCTTACTGAAAGAAAGATTTTAATGAAATAAATGTCAAGATGATTTCTTGGATGACTGCTTACACTAGGATTTGATCTCTTGTTTATACTTGCTTAATAGCCATAAATTATGGCATATGTTTCAGAAGCATGTAATTACACTTGTCATTCTGGGTGTTAAATTCCTAAGCACTGCGGACAAACTGTGCAATGATAGATGGCCAGTTCAGACATCAGTTATGGCAAGTTAAATCGTTTTAAAAAAAAAAAAACAAAACAAAACACATGGAGCATTGTAAAATGATCAAAGACACATGGAACTAATGTTACTTTTGGTTTTACCAGCAACACAATTCTCCTAACTTTGCTTTTCTACTGGTGCCTACTTGATAATTCTTTGCTTAAAAATACATTAAATGCTGTTGAGCTTTTCTAGGACAAGTGTGGAGCTGAATTTTGCATTTTGCGGTATTATTATCAAGGTTTGTTCACTTGCTTGTTAGAGAGAATTTTCAAGTCACTCCTATGATCATCAGTTGCACCAAACCGCTACACTGGCCTGTGTGATGAGAAAACCAATGTATTCATTTCACTTTATTCTAAGGTAGCAATAAATGCTTCTTAATTTACGCCATTCTGTAATGTTTTCCATTAGTAACGAAAGGAAGAGGAAACTTTCATATATCGTTTTGTACTAAATTTCAGTGAATCACTTAATGATCATAAACCAGTTTCAAACATTCTCATTGCTATGGATAGAAATTGAGCCTATGCCCACGAGAGAATACTTGGCCCAGGATACTCAAACCTCCCTCCTGCAAAGCTGGTGCTCAGCCGCTGAAGGCTTTCCTGACACTAAGGACAACCTGCCACTGTAGGCAGGGTGGATGACTTTTAACTTGTTGGCTTAGGGCAGGCTGCTCCAGCACATCAAAGAGCACACATGGCTGTTTTTTGTAAACCAAAGCAAAGACCATATTTGATATGTTGCCAGATAAAATTTGATGCTAATAGCGGCATATACATAAGCTGGTTCAAGGCACAGGGCAGCTCTACTTCTCCAAATGTATAGCTACTTTGATCTAGTGACATTGCATTTCTCATGTCCTCAGGCACCCCAGTGCACTGCCACGGGTGGCAGCTGGGGCTGTGCAGCATTGTCTGCACTCAAACCTCAGGCTCCTGCCATCATTTGCTGTTCTCCTTGGCACATGACATGGTGCAGGGAGTACAGAATTCAGCTCTTACAAAGTAGGAATAATTATGTATATAATGTTTCTTAATTTTTTTCCCCTTAATCTTTACAACAGAAGCTTTTACTAGATCAAGGAAATTCATATATATTGACATTTAATTCCATAACCGCATTTTTTTAAGTCAGTGGAGGTGAAAAGTGTCCTAACTAAAGTCATAACTACTGTATTACTTCATTATGACTTGCAGAAATGTTGGCTGTAAGCTCCCAACATAGTCCAATTGTTTGTTTTATTTGTCCATTTGACATTATTTTCATGGTTAATTTTCTGTGTGTTTTAATATTTTAATGATCTGTAGTGTTTATAGGGATGTGCCTGGAGCACTGCTGCAAATAGGAGCTGTAAAGTAAAATACAACATTATTTATTATCATGAATCAGTCTGCCTAAATAACTATAGCATCTACAATATTCACAATAGCCTGAAGAAAGAAAGAATAAAAAATATCACTGCTGCGGGGGTGTCCTTCAATTTTCTATATTCAAAACAAAAATGTCTACACTCCTTCTACAACATCCTATGTGTAAAGCAAATCAAAAATAATTACAAACCTGTATGTCAAGCACAAAAACCATCTATATTTTATGAGAGTAAACAAATAAGACAGTTCATGGCACAGGTTTTGCACTGCAGAGATATCAGCCCTAGATACTGAAGGACCTGCTTGGCATTTAGACAGCTCAGAAATTAAATAGCAGCAGGTGGTTAGAAACTCCTAGTCTTTGGAAGTCACTACATATTTTTCTATGACTGACAAACATAGATAGGCACTTCCAGAAGTCCACTTGCACTTCAGACTCATGTGAGTTGATTCAGTCATTCAGGTGAATACATGGGTCTATCCTTGAGGTCTATGTTAAACTAGGCAGATGAAGACAGGGGTGAGATAAATTTTGTATTACCATTCTGGCCAAGACTTTCACACTTGATCTTAAAGAGAAAGCTTGGAAATTCATGGCTAAAGCATATAAAGGAATGTTTCAGTATTCAAATGTTCTTTATTGTTAGGTCTCCCCATGGCACTTAGCAGGACTTCTTTGAAGGTTTTTCCTTTAGTACTGGTCTCTGTCATACGTATCTGTCATTTTCTTTTTTGTAATTTATCTTCTCAATGCACAAATATGTTCCAAAAGTTAAAATGAGGCTGTAGTGTCTGCCTGAATTATCCTTAATAGCCTAGTGGTTAGAGTACTCAGCTGGGAACAACTAACCATTGACTTACAGGGGTTTGGGACATGAAAGTCTCTCCTGCTGAAGCTGTTCATGTTTTCACAAACAATTAAACTTCCATTGGACCCACCTGAGAGTAATTCACTGCATAGTCCAGTATTTAGCAAGGAACGGGAATAGCTAAATTCAAATCATTACTCTAATGAACATTTAATGAGATGTAGCATGGATGAAATAAAATGTTCCCATTGTGCAAGCTTATCAACAGTGAATAGACAGCATCTGGCAACAGTAGTGTTAACGTGCATACAGCTGTTCAGAGGTAGAAAAGCGGGCAAGAGTTTTCAAGAAGATGCACAATTACAGGCCTGTTTTGACAAACAGTTCTGATATTAGAGACCTCCAGGGAAAGTCCTGCGCACAGGAGACTGGTGAGATAAGACCTGTTCTGGCAGAAAGAAAACTCACAGGGTGGAAGTTCAGCACATACAGAGTGCCCTGGCATCCCTGTTTCTGCAGAGCTCTCAACCCTTGTGACCAGAACTCTTAATTTTCTTGTAAAGCAGTCTTGTCTGTTGCTGTGGGGACTGGAGTTGAACTGTCCCATCTCCTAAGCTATATTTGATTTCCTTCTCTGAATCCAAAAGAAAGAATTTGCCCAAAAGCCTTGTATAAGCCATGCGTAAACACAGTTTGGTAACAGGGGCACCAGCACTCAATGTATGATACCCAAGACTGTAATTTCAAACCTATCACTTGTATGTTACGCCATGAAATTTCCAAAATAGAAATAAAACATTTTGTTTTACATGAAATATGAGTTATCATTTAACACAAAATAGAATATTGTGGAAAGCTTTCCTCAACAAAATAAAACAAAAACAAAACAAAACAACAACAACAACAAAATTTTTTTTTAAAAAGCACCACCAAATAAAGAAGCCCCTAAGTTCCACCTTCCACTTCTACATGACCATTTTGGTTAAGAATAAAATGAACGTTTGTTTTCCGTTTAGCTGTCAAACTGACTAATTATTTGCACACCCTAGCTCACAATATTGCATTCATACCTTAGATATATTAAAAACAACTGAAGAGGAAGAAATTTAACATTAGGAATCAAGTTTTCTCTTAGTTCCTGATCCACTCCTGATAAATAGATGAGGTAGCTAATCAACAGACAGATGACAGAAGTTGCACTATTCTTAGGGATTTTTACTCAATTTAAAGATAAGTAAAAAAACTTTTAATGAAATCAACATGAAAAATTAAACCAAAAAAATGGTTCCTGAGGCACCAGGAAATAAACTGGTATAATTGCCAGGTAGCAAGTCTTACAAAACTAATTTGACTGTCTCTCTTCTCAAGCACTTAAGAACAAAACAAATCCACTCAGTTAAGTAGAACATACGTTTGCACACACATCTATCCTACTTTTTTTTCATCCTGCACTACTTAATTTTTTGCTTTGGCGTAACAATGACAGACATTCATTTTTTCCCAATTACTCTAATATAGATTGCAGGTATATATTTTAACAATTTTAATTTTGTTGGGCAATAATCCAAATACATTTTCCTGATTCTGGGGCTCTCTTTGACTGTCTCGGTCTCCTAAGGGGGATGTACAGCCTCTGATTACAGGTCAGGCAGGCTTCACCACTTGCTCCTGAGACCGATGACTTGCATATTTAAATCATATTGTGACTTGGATAATCTCCTTTCATAGCAAAACCCAGGGGAGAGAACTGTGTAAGAGGATACAAGGAATCCCTCGTTAAGAACTAGCTATCTGAAGTACTTATATGCCCCCACCCCTCACTCTTATATCTGATTATTAAGGAGCCTTTATATTCACAAATCCCTTCAGCCACAGAAGTGCTCTAACCAGGCAGGCAGGGGCGGGGGACCCTGGGCATCAGTCCTCCAGGGCCACTGGGCACCCAACTCCACGGGCATCAGCCACCAGGCTGAAGATTCGCTGCTGCGTGACTTGCCCAAGGTCACAGAGAAAATCTATGCTGAGGCAAGACAAAGGATGTAAGGCTTCAACGGGCACTACCACATAGCAAGGGAAGTCTGTCACACTCAGACAAAGCTTTGCAACTTGCCATTGAGCCAAGTGATTATGTGATCCATACCAAAAATACCCTGCATTTTCGTCAGCTTTTTACATCTTTACTGTCATTCTCTTCTGCATGCCAGAATCAAACATTATTTGATGCATATGCAAAGACACAGTAAAATAGGTATAACTGGAATGGTGAATCTTCATTCCTGAAGAACAAGTTCTTTGCTATTCAGCCTAAAAATAGAAATAAGGAGAGAAAAAAAAAAACACAAGCTTTGAAACTTGGCAGGAATGGCAGAAAATCATACCTTGAGTCACAGGGCACTCTCAGCATCTGTTCCAACTGCAAGCTTTTCATGCTCCCATATACAGCACAGTTACCTTCCCATCTTATTCCAGTCTCCAAAACTAGCCCTAAAGATATTATTTTTTCTCTGCAGTCTCAAATGCCTTACACATCCAGTTTCCAAAATGCTGTTCAATCAGTACTGGAGATGTGAACCAGCTCACAGATGATGAGTTTTTGCTGTTCAGATGGTATTTGGCAAAACAGTTCCCAGTGGGCTGAAACAATAGCTCTGACTGCACTTAGGATTTGCAAGTGGAAGTGTTTAAAACATGCACAAAATAATGCTGGTTAATAAGAGAAATGTTTACACTTAAAACTTTCTAAGGGCATCACCAAATCCTGTCCAACAAAGAAACATAAACACATTATTTTTCTTTTATGTTTCATGCTTTTCAATAGCTTTAACTTTCATTACAAACATTTCAGTTCTGCCTGAACTGAGCACAAAGAGAATCAGCTCTTTAATCCTCAGGACAATACATGTTTTCTTCACACTTTGGAAAGCAAATATAGCAGCTGGTAACTTTTAAATCCTCTGCTTTGTTATGCAAAGAATTGTAAACAGAATCATCAAAGTTAGGAGAGGAAAACACTGGCTACTTTGCCTAGAAAATTTCCCTACTGATACACAGATGTATATTTTTATACTTCTATCCAACCTAATTTTCAGAAAGCTATGAAGTAGGAAATTTGGCATTTTTCTCATAATACACAACTGGATGAAACTTTAGACAACATATAACAGGGTACTTCTTGGCAATATTTTTTCCTAATAGTCAACCCATATTTTCATTCCTGAAACAATATCCTACCTCTAGCTATATATATATCTGTGCTCTACTGACTCCTCTTTATGAATAGAATTTGAAGTGTTAGGTTCGTAGTGTAGCCAGCCCTTTCTTCAGCTCATTTTTCGGACTTCATTTTTGGAAGTGTCAGGCCTAGACGACTATTGCAGGATCCACAAGCTCTCTGAAATGTTCCTCTAGTGAATAGCTTAAGTACAACTGTGATGATAAGTTTTCACTAAGATATTAATATTTCACACTACTTTGCAAACAAAAACCAAAGAAAATTTATCTGAATAAGAGTAACCATCACTGTAGGGGATCAATGTTACCATAATGCAATGGAGTTGCTTGACAAAATTGTGCCCTGCCTGGAAGAAAATTGTGATGGCATTTTAAATGTGACAGAGCCACTATCAAAGCAAAAATCTAATGGAAGTTGTTAGGCACTTTTCATAGAATGATACCCAAAATGGACTATCATCCTTTTTCTAGTTTTCCACTTATAGAAGAGCCATGTGCATAAATGTACCAGTGAAGAAGGAATGAAGACTCAGATTCAGCCTCTACAAATACTACTACTATGTAACTAAATGCTGGAGGCATCTTCTGTGAAAGCACATAAGCCAAAACTCAAAAGATTAATTATCCAGCTCAGAGAAATCAGTTTTGCTCCTGTCCCACAGTCTCAAGCTGTAAAAGAGATACAGTAGAAAGAGGGATCTCACAATACCATGGCATATCTCAGCATTGCTATCAGGAATAGTGTATGTCGGAGAAGAGTTAGAGCCCAGGATTTATCTGAAGTGCAGACAAGAAATCCTACAGTGAGGTAAAAAAAAAGAAAGACTCTTGTCCCTTTAGGGTTCAATCTTTCAACAAACAGTTCCTTTATTTCCTGTTATCCCCATAGATAAGTCCCTCTCCTAAGCTGTCCAGTTTCCAGCTCTACTTCCTGCTGACCTGCTCATCTTCACAACCTACAGAAACCAAGACCCAGTCAGAGTCTTGTTTATTCAGCACGTCTGAAAAAAATTTTCTTTGGACACTATGGAATGAAATAGTCACTTGAAAAATACTGGGAACAGTGGCCAAAAAGTAGCTTTTCTTAAGATAACAAGAGAGAAATAGAGCAGGTGTGAAAAAGAAGAGAAAAAGAGATGAGTAAGATTCCTTCCAAAGAAAAGTGAGAAAGGGTTTAAGAAACTGGTACCACCCTTACAGGGGTTTAAAATCTTATAAAGCCACCTATCACTTTCCTCCAGGGCTTCCAAAGCCTTCCAGTGAGAAGAGGTTCTGTCTGGTGCAAGTGCAAGCATGGGTCAATGCATCAACTTTCTTCAAACATGAAAGATTCATCAACACTCATAGCCTGATCCAGCCCCCTTCTGAAAGCATTTTATTCTCTCTATTGAGGGCACAGACAGCCAAGGGCCAACAGCCTCCTAATTTAAGGCCTCACTTAAATGCTTAATTGTCCTGTCAGAAGGATAGGAGACATAATATCTTGCTGGGAGCATATGTAGCCCAACCCAGAGGAGCATATTGCTCTTGGCTATTTAATTCATTCCTGTGGAATTAGTGTCCCTCAGTAAGACTTTTGTTTGGATGACTACTTTTCTCTGATAAATGCTAGCAAACACAAAGATATACATTTAAGCACTGTAAACCAGTTTAATCCTAAAAGCACAATATGCTTTAGGGAAAATAGTGAAAATAGAAATACACAAACCCCCAAAATCTATCACTTGGCTGTAACACAATAGTGCCTGGTTTCTGATGACCGTCAGAAACCAGGACTATTCATATTGCCTTGTACTGTCACTGTACTGAAAAAATTAAACACCAAGGGAAAGGGTCGACTTAATTTAGTTCTCATTGTGGCTAATACAACTAACATTGCTGTACAAAAGCACTGAAACAGCATCAATGATCCTTGCAGTGTTTTGGCTTCCCTTCAGCGTGGCAGAGGAGCAGAGGAGCTCTGTCCCAAGAAATCAGCAGCAATGTCTACACTGGTTAATCACATCATTTCAGAGCACATCTCTCAGCAACAGCTCAGCTGCCTCCACTGTCAGACTGTCAGGGCAGTCCATAACTGGGCCACAACCTGTGCCAGCCAAGTCTCAGAATTTCCTGACAGGCGTCAGAAGTCAGCATGGGTCAGGAATCATTCCCCTCTGGTAATTTCCATGAAGCTCCATGATTTGGAGGAATAAAGGAGTGTATGATGTGGGTGTGGATTTTCTGTGTCAGCTGACCTCGGTGCCAGGTGCTAGACAACTATGCCAGGCACATTTTGTTTACTGGCAGACAAAGTGCCTCCTATTAACACAAGATCTTTAAAAAACCTCACTGCAGAGTTTGTGTTTCTGTGCATAAGTGAACTCCTGTTGAACTGTTAGGCTCCTCTCAGCCTTTTGTTCTTCTCACTTGTGAAATTATGACTGATATCTGTATTACTAGAGGTATTATTTAATAAATAACTCAGGGACCTCTGTCATAAACAAACAACCCTAATACAGTGGTAGAAACTCAGAAAAGCTTCATCCACGAAAGGATGAAACAATTTTCTCTGCATATGCAGTTTCCTTCATGTGAGGGAAAGATGTGTGTATATATATACTAAACTGCCCTCAGGGAAGTAGAAAGAAAATCAGACTGTTGGTCTTTCATAGCTACACTCTCTTTGAAAGGTGCTCATGTACTGTGCTTATGGAATGACGTAAAAACCTCAACATTTTAGACAGCTTCAGCATGCCTACAAAAGGAGGGGAGACATCTCAAACATTTAAAAAACATTAATCAAGCTTCGGATTGTTCCTGTGAAATGCTTAAACACAAGCAAATCAAAATGACAAAAGAGAAGCACAAAAAGGTCAAGAGATTCTTCTCAAGCCTTATAGCAAATGAATTACAAAAATGGATGATATGGTTTGAAGCTGGCTCCCTGCCAAGTCTCCAAACCTTACCACCAGAAGTCCCCCCCCCCCAACAAAAAAAAACCTCAGGGAGAAGAGGGAGAAAAAACTAAGAAAAACCCGAAAACGAGAGAGAGGACAACCAAACTGATATATATAAATATATTTACACTTATATACAATTTCACAAGGGAAAGGGAAAGGGGAAGGGGAAAAGGAACAAAACTAAAATAAAATATATATATATATATATATCCCAATCAGTAGCCCGAGATCTAGTAACTAAAGAACAAAAGAGTTAGCAAAGAAGATATCTCACTACTCTCCTGGGACAACCGAGAGTCGCTCCGGAACGATCGCCGGCAACCTCTGTCTCCCAAGGTCGGCAAGGCCTAGCCAGGCCTCGCTCCCCAACACGGCAGACTCAACAGCAGGGAACCTGCACCTCCAAGCCGCCGGAAGGAAAGAGAGTGAAGGTCTTTCCTCCCTTCTTCTTATAGTCTGGCTTACGTAAAAATCGTAGGGAATACTGGGTAAATCTGGACCCTTCCTTGGTTACAAACTGGTCACCAAGGAAGGCCTAGCCCAAACCACCACAATGGAAAATAACAAAGATTGCCCCTTTGCTCTAACCATTGGTTATGGCTTCATCTAGGAATGTTAGAAGACCAAAATTATTAAATCTTTAGAGGAATAGTTAAGGAACTAATACACTGTAAAACACTAAATGAATGCATCAAGTTGCTTTTGTACTCCCTTGCCTCAAGCATCTTAGAACAAATAAAAGTTGATGCTAATCAGTGCTAGCAGTTTCCACAGAATCTGAAAACCTATTATTTCCTCTGGCTGCAACTAAAAATTTGGCAACTGCTTCATTATTGACACTAGCAAAGTGTCTCTCGTACCTATAATTTTATCTTGGTGTTGACCTGGCATTTGCCTCTCTCAACCACAAA
The DNA here is from genome assembly GCF_003984885.1 of Neopelma chrysocephalum. Taxonomy (NCBI): domain Eukaryota; kingdom Metazoa; phylum Chordata; class Aves; order Passeriformes; family Pipridae; genus Neopelma; species Neopelma chrysocephalum. The sequence goes on from NW_020897704.1 coordinate 3,642,631, forward strand.
ACATTTAACCTAGTACTGACAGAAGAATTTTAACTCAAAAGGGGTTTTTTGCATAACCAAGTGTCTACGGCCATGGAAATATAAAGAAATGTGAATGTTTCTTCTATGTAAAAGAAGTTCAATTATACAACAAAAAAAAAAAAAAAAAGGAAAAGAAAGGAATTATAATAAAGGTATTTTCCAGCCAACAACAAGACGATGCTCAGGCACTAAACAGATATGTGCTTGTACTAAGCACTACAAAAAACACTGTGAAATTAAATGGGACATATTGGCAATGAGTTCCTTTTATAATTAAAAATTATTCAAAGTACAAATATTATCTAGAGCAAAAGTAAAATAAATCTGTTCATTCTAAGAGCTGATTTCAAAATGTTTCAGTAGTCTTCTCCCTAACAGCAATTTTGCTTCACACTTCACACAAAATTTTCCACATATGTTTTAATCACCAGGAAAAAAAAAATCGTCCTATTTGTAATTTCAAATGCCATGCAGCAGCAAATGTTATTGACACATGTAGCATGACACAGTGAACAGAAAATGGATATATTCCAATCAGTGTAGCACATTTTTTTATTAATGAATGCCAATATGTTGTGTAAAATTCTTGAGCTCCTTCCTCACTTCATTAAAGTACATGATAAAGCTTTTCCATTATGGAAAGACCCTGCAATAAGACATGGAACAGACTGACTTCTGCATCTCCCTAGAGCCTCTGAAGTCTGTAATGCTCATGAGGTGCAAATATTTCCATAGATATAGAGTCAGGATCAGGATCTGTGTATGGCTCAAGTTGCCTCACAAAAATATGTTTGTGATCTCTGAAATTATGTGGTAAGATGTTATTACCTTTTATTTACATCATATTCCTTTCAAACATGAGATGCACTCCATTGCCACAATTTAAATACATAAGCCTGCATTTATGAAGCTCAGTGAGGTTAGCCTCTGTACAATGGTAATGCCCTCATTTCTGGGAGGCCTGTCTGCTGCTTTATGCAGGTCTAGAACACAAGGCAGCAAAAGTGCCAAATGGCAGCCAAATATAAAAAGACCTGCAACTAAGCATAAAAATAGCATCATCCAGGTACAGCCCTGGTAACTGCGCAAAGCTGCCAGCCAAAGATCCAAAATGAGGCGAAGAAACAATCAAAGCAAATAAAATGCTGGTAGAACTAATATATTCCCTTCTAGATTTACTGAAAGAAACTATCCCTTGCATTTTGGATGGTTGCCATAAAGTTGAAAGAGTAACTCCATAATGTCATTTGTACTTGTACTTCTGAAGAAGTAAATGTGTATGAAATGTATAAGGCAAATGTGAATGAAGTGAGTATTAGTCCCATCAGACAGCAGCTATTAAAGTGGGTTATAGCAGTGCAGCAAGAAGGGAATTTGACCAAAAAGAGGAAATAAGTCATTTAGCCTTGGGAAAAGAGGAGAAAACAGAAGGCGAGGCAAGGCAAAGCAAAGCAAGGAAAAGAATAAAACTGTTGATGAATATTTTAGCTTTGTACACATGCACATAAATATATACATAAAAGCTCAAGATATCAATTCACCAAGCATACTGTCCACCCCTCTCAATTTGCATGCAAACCAACATCTCTAGGCTGCTCCTAGTGTGACACTGGCTAGAAGATGTGTGAAGGTGAAAGATGGAGTGTACCAAGGAGTTCAGAAATAGTATAAGGTTTTTAGATGTGAGGACACCAGCATAAATAAATGTCTCTCTTTTTCCAGCTGATTTTAAACATTGACATGAGTTATTCAGACATCAAACAAGTAGAAGCTTTGAATACAGGGAACATAATACATGAATTGAGCTAGGTTAAATAGTTTCTTGTTTCCTCCATCTCAAGTTTTGGGGATGGGAAACAGCCCAGATGCTTATTAGCGTCACACTTCTAAGACAAAAAATACCACCTAGTCATGCCTGAGCACCCTACAGAAAACCAGAATTTCAGTAAAATAAATATAAGGAAGAATATAAGAGTAATATTTTGACAGATTGAGTTAGTAGAAAGGTTGTCTCTGTGACCGTGAAAGCTACCCAGAGACAGCCAGCTCCTGAATAGGTTCTGTCAGCCTCCGGTCCCTTGTCTCTATTTGCCATGTGAAGCAGCCCACTCCTGATGTTCACTGATAAAAAGAACTTAAAATTAAGAGGCAGCAACTTCAAGTGGGCACAATCTGTCCTGAGATCCATGATGAACTGGTTAAGTGGGCAGTGGCTGTGTTACTACCTAGCATAGTCTTCTGCTTGCCTTTCTTCCACTATATTTGCAGCAAGACCAGTTCCAAGTTCTGAAAGTTTAATAAGCAACTGTTTCACACAATCTTTTTTTACCAAGTACCAGAGTCATACAAGATGAAAATCAACCAACTTTCGATAATCAAGGCATAACAGGTCCACTTCCAAGCAATTAATCCCATAATCCAGTGTTTTCTGTGTGTAAAGTGCCTCTGAAAGGTCTAAAACCACCAAGAAGTGAAATTTAGTCTGTCCAAATTTGGACCTTAATGTTTTGGATCTAGTAGCGGTAAGACCTACAGAAAATCACCTGCTAAGCAGCAGTGTACCTCAAAATTCACAAAAGGAGAAAAGAGAGAGAAGAATTCAAGGCAAGCCATTTGATCGGGAAAAAAGCCTATAGATCAAGGTTGTTTTCTGTGGTGGCCTCCCTCCCCTCTTCTCATGAAAACACTTAGATAAAAGAATACCATGACTATCAATCAGTTTATGCTATCCACCAGATCATCAGATAGGACTATTGACCTGTATGTTTTCTGTTGTAAAATCAATAAAAGAAAGAAAAAAATGGCAAGAAAAAGAAAAATAGCAGCATAAAAATTCAAGCTGCTGAGCATAGTATTTCTCAGTATATTTTTGTGTATTCACATTGAATGATATAATATACTTTTCACAATTTCATCAGATTAAAATTTCACTGGATAATAACGTTCTCAAAAAATATGTAGTCCTGACATTCAGGAACTTCAGAGCAGATATTAAAGCACTACTGAGCTTCAAATTACAGGTTCAACTTGCTAAATAGAACTGTTAGACAGAAATATGGATGAATTACACTCATTCTGGATATAATGGAAACAGGCATTGGCATGATGGTGATCACTGACTTTATGAAAGTACAGGCACTTGCCCCAGCGGAGTGACCAGCCTTGACATATCTTGGTATGGCTGGCCACTCAGCTGGGGTAAGTAATGTCTGGAGCCTTTGTGAGCATGGGCCAAGGTCCAGGTCCGCAGATACAGAGCTGCGCAGATGCACCAGCTGAGAATTTCAGCCTATGTCTTTGGTCTGAGTACAACCCAAACCAGATTATCCATCTGTATTTCTGGCAAATGACCCTTAATTTCCTAATCCTCTTGATGATAACCATTGTGAATGGCTTCTATAGCGCTGCTAACCAAGGGCCTTATCCAGAAGCCTTTACACATGAAGAGATCCACTTCTGAGAGGAAGGTGTAAAAACAGATTTCAGATGCTGGTCCACCATCAGACATTAAAGGGTATAATTTGTCATATTTTTACATTATTAAGAATATTTGTGCAGGATCTATAATTAAAACTAAAAGAGATGTCTCCTCCTTTTGCCAGCAGCTGTGTTACATCAATTAAATGGGTAAATAAGATCTTTCCCCAGAGGGGATATCACATGGCTTTCTATTGATTAAGACTGCAGTAGAACGTTATTTGCAATTTTATTGCATAACGTAAATCAGAAGGTAGCTGTCAAGGTTTCAGAAGACAAATTGCCGCTATCTTGGACAATTCATAGGCCTCTTCCTTCTTGCTGCTATTATTTCACAGTTAATGCATGTCTTACAAGGCTTAGTTTCTTAAATCAGTCTACAGAATCGTATTCAACTCAAAACTGGGTGTAAGCCATAGTCTATGTGGCCCTGCATTATAATGGCTCTTAAACTGACCATTCCATCTATCATTACTTCAGAACTACGCATTATTTAATAGGGTAGCACAACTTAAAAAAAAAGATGTGAAATAAAAATAATCACCTCCCACAACATGTATGATTGCTCCCAGGAAAGACAGGTCTTCCCACCAGGTATAACTCCAGAGGTGTTCTCCATGTAGAATATTTTTTAAATCTTAGCTCAATTTTATGTACCTGATTCTCACATGCAAAACATATGGCTGGAACAAGTCCACTACTCTCAGACCTGTGCAGTAATTGCAGCTGCGGATCAGTTTTGAGAATGAAATGAACACCTGACCACAATCCAGCAGACATTTTGCTCCTCCACTGAACTGTAAATCCATCATTATACCCTTTGTGGGAGAGCCAGAGGGAAGAACAAAAATCTCCGTTCAAATGACTGAAATACTCTTTGCTGATGTGAGAAACATTAAAAAAAGAAGCCAATCTTTCTTTACTACTAATCAATCTCTCAGTTACAACAATTAGAAAACAAATGCAACACTTTTCAAAATATATAACAGCAATATTTAACATTACCAGAATCTTCTGCACCAAAGTCAAAGAAATAGTCTTTAGGTAGTGTTTGTTGGTTGTAAAGTTGTATGAAATAAGGAAGGGTTTCTGAATGGATGGAAGGAACAGTAGGTGGTAGGACAGTAATAGATTCAGACAAAAGTTACAGTCATTCTGTATACAGAAAAAAGTGCTCAACTTACCATCGTCTGTTTGCCATTGCATAGGATTAAAAATTAAATATCTGTTGCCTGATTTCTTCCATCCAAGTTGATTGATTAGAATGTGCTCATCTTCCTATCTAACTCAGCAAATTTAAAAGTGGCAGGTTTACTTTTCCATTGTTTAGAATGTCTGAGCTTAATAAAGTACATGGAAGGAAATGTCAGAACTGTTGCCTAAAAATTATCACTTACAAAGTGATAATAAAGTCTGGGAAAAAAAATATCACCTTGTAAAAAATATGGAGGAGGTTACGATCTCAAGGAAATCAAAGGTATTACAGTACACTTCATTTGGCTAGACATTGCACATCAATAGTACCAGATTACTACTGGCATATCTTTCTAGGTAAGGAAATTATCTGGTCCTCCTACAAATGTATTTGTGTTAAAATCTTATATTTCATTCTCCCCAAAATTTGGGAATCAATCCCAACATAGTCTTGATGAGCATAAATGCTCAATATGGAGCAAATGTGAGTGGTAAAAAAATAAGGATACAAATCCCTAAAGAGTTAAAATGAGCTTTGGTTGCCCAGAACTCCAAAGAAACACTTGGGACCTTAAAATAGGGTCTGCAAACATTGCTTTGGAGTATTTTTCCTCTCTTTGCTTTGAAAGGGCAAACCAGCCGTTTCAGATTTCTGAATGTGGTAGAGTTCTTTCTTTTATGGAGGTAACACAACACAACCAGCTCACTTACTTCATTGTTCTTGAAATTAAAAAGAAAGATAGAAAAGGTTCCTTACCTTAAAAAGTCTTAAAATATTTGCGACCATAATGGACACAGAACTTGCTGCAGCACCTATCACACCTGATATCTTGTCTGGCTTAGTGAAAATAGGTGGGTCACCATTTGCACACTTCACATCTGAACCATCTTTTTCTATCAATGCTTGCACAAATGTTAAGGACTGCTCCAATGCATAAGTGTCCCTGGAACATGTATCAAGGATCCGGACACCTAAGGTGATATTGGCAAGAAGATCAGGGTCTTTATTAATCTGATCAACTGCATACAGCATTGCCTCTAGTCTGTGGATGCCCTTCTCCTTCTTGAGCTCCCCACAAGGCACCCCTCTATCCCCTTTTGCATGAACAGGGAACAGTCCTCCCAAGATGATGTCCCCATCCAGTCGGATGGAGTGGGCATATTCCTGGCCATGAGTTCTTTGCATCAGAGTGAGTATCCAGTAGAATTTGGCTGTTAACAGGAAGAAACAATGGCAGGAAACCAATCGTTTCCCTTCGTATAACATTTTCTCTGAAGACGTTGTTGCTATCCAGTATCCAGATTTTCTTCTTGCTAAAGAATGAGGCTGACCATTTGAAACTGCACTTTCTGGAGGCTACCATCAGTGCCCAATAAGTAATATAGAACCATGCGGTAGGTAGGTAGAAAAAGGATCTCAGCAGAAGTACATAAAATGTGATTTACAAAAGATGTCCACTGATGTAACAGGTTGACCAGCTTTTCTGAGATGTGGTTTTCAGTTGCTCTTAATTGACGGTGAAGAGTAGGGTAGTATGTCTGGTCCTGATGCTAAACGGAAGTCAGTAGCTTATGTCCTTGTATTTTGCCCTATAGCTGAGGTACTTCTGGAAAAAAAAAAAAAAACAAACAGTGAGAAATACCATTTAGTTCAGCAGTTTTATACCTGTCACACAGTGTATTTACTTTTGAATAGAAGTTACATTGCCTAGGTTTCACTTTCCATATTCTTTAAGTGAGCAATTCTTGGCCTTCAGTGAATTTGAACACCTGGCTGCACGGTACTACAAGCCAGGAAATTGATGATGCCAGCAGAGCAACAGCCGAATCAGAGGAACTAAACTTAGCTTGGTGTTCAGATTCTGAACAGTAGTTCGTATTTACCTTCATGTTGCATGACATCCAGAAACAGACTTGCTTCATAACACGTTGTATTTTCTGTTTTGCTGTATCATTCTATTCCAGCCTACAAAAATGTAGTAACTACTTCTCCTCCTGGAGACGTCCCGTTTATGACAATGGAGTAATCAGGGCTCCTGAATTTAAGTACACTCTTCAGGCACTGCACAAGCACATTCAAATCATTTGGATGTTAAACTGATTATTTCTCCAGTGGAATTCACTTGCAGGGGGCTAACTATATATCTAAATCTCCTTCAAGATAATCTCAAACACTCAATTATTTTCATGAAAAGGTAGCTGATTTCTTAAGCAAAAGGAGCACAACATATTACGTTAGGAAACCAGCTGAACATCTAGTACTCCCTTTCTGACATTTTACTTTAGCTGAGGTCCAACATTAACAAGGTCTCTGCTTGCATTTGGACCACATTAAATAGGAACAATGTTGTGCCTGCACTGACATTTGGAGAAGTTCCACTGATTTTAACAAGATCAGGATTTCAGCCTACATATCTAAACACCTGACTGACTGTTATAAATATCTCCAAATTGCCCACACTTTAATTCTCAAATGAAGGCATTTATTTATTTCAATATTTAACAAGATTACACATGTCTGAATAAATTTTTAAAGCTCTCAGGAGAAGAAAGAATTAATTTTACTTGATACTAGGTAGGCACCTGTGGGCAACTGTGTCTGAGGCAGTCTCTCAAGACATCTATTATAGGCTATGGAAAGCAGTGGACATCCTAGGGTACAATTCACCTGATCCTTTCCTTTACAAAAGTTTTACTTATTATGAAATTGATCGCACTGGCCAAGTGCCTCCTCACTGCCTGTGCAGAAAATCTGGGCATCAGGCTCAACTGCAGATACGCACTTTGTCCTTAGTGATCTGACTGGTTCCTACCAAAAATATGATCACACTAGAAGACAACTACGGACAAAATCAGAAGACAGGTATATATTGTTTCTCAAAAACATTTTGAATTATCTTCCACAAATTTTTTATATATCATGTGGCAACAAAACTAAAAATGCACATTGATAATGTTTAAATTTGTAATCCTGTTTTTACATTTATTTTGCTACATGTTTCTCTCCAAATGATAATACTAAGCTCACAAATGTTGAAGTAGAGTTTTTAAATAGCAGCTATTTGAAGACCTGAGAAAAAGTTTCACAATGGAAAGTCTTCTTTTAAATGTGAAGATATATCACTGTGATTTGGTAACAGAATGACTTGAAAATGAAACATCTTTAATATGCGGGAATAAAATCAATTGAGAGCAGCACACAGGACTTTCAGTGCCTCTTAACATTTAGTTTTGCTTGAATTTGGCTCAAGGTTCAATCTAAATGAAACAAAGTCTGTGCTGTTTTGTGTGATAATCCCATCATTCTCCTTTGGCTCCTTTTGGGAACACAGGTTACAAAGCCGCCTAGGCTTCAGCTCCATGAGCCAAACAGACTCAGTCACAAATGGAACAACTTGAGTCACACTACCATGTGGTTTGATCCAGGCCCACAGGATGTTTCTTATATGCCCCACATTATAGAGAAAAGACCAAACTATTACTTAGCCACAATTATCTGTTGTTTTGATTGCCTTAGTAGAAAAATCCAATTAAGGGTTCAAAATGGTAAAGAGTAGAAGTTGTATCTACACCTAAAATACGTATGGAGGTAATTTTCTTTACAATTCCACAATGAACAACCAACTCATTAGTCCATCCATGTATGTACAAAGCAGACAAGGAGCAATTCACTGAGGGAATAAAAGATAAGACTACTCTTATTTAACACTGTATGGAGAACGAGAAAACACCACTGAAAAATATTCATGAAGGAAAGAAGCACGGTTTTTTCTCTTTCTCAGCCACAAGTCAATTCCTTACAGCCAAAGAATGACCAGAAATTAAAGCAAGTGTCAGCCTTTGTGAAAACAAATAGTGATGAATTCAACTATTGCAACCCACATTCTAACAACAATGGAAAAGCTACAGTGAGCCCAAGATCCTGGGTCTAATATTTTATCTAGAACTGGCTGAAAATCAAATGAATTGATAATTAGCACTTTTCAACATTATAGTCTACATAAGCTCTGCCTCAGCTTCCATGGTTTCCTGAAAAAATGTTTCTTTGCTGCAAGTGTCCACAGCTTGTCTATAAAACAGAAATAAAATGTTAAAGTGTTCTTTTTAAAAATTTAAGACCTTTTAGTCTTTTTTTATGTTACCTAAGAAATAAAAGCTTCTGTTATACTGCCTAATTTATTAATGCCACACTGCTTTTTATATATTGATTAATATTACTTGTATAGAACATTGTAAGCCTGTGTAGCTAAGCAGAAAGCATATGATCTAAATTAATTCCATTTTTATCAATGAATTTTAGTGAAAAAGTATGGGCCTCTGGGCTATAAAGCCTGAATGAACTTTTCTCATGTGCAGAGATTTCATTTGATGTGAAATGTTGTCCTTTTCCAATTGACCATAACAGTTAAAATTAATGCAAATATATTCTTGATTTAGCAGGTTTCCCACTGTAGTAGTTGGTGTTCACCAGAAACATGACTTCAGAGAAGAAATTCATACATTTCCAAGCACAGTCCAAGAGTAAGTGCACCACAAAGCCTCTTTCCCAGTCATCTTGTAATATGCTTCTCTTGGGTTTAATTCATTAAAAATATCTGGCATTATCAGAACATATTGCTATTTTTAAAGCAATTTCAGCACAAACCTCCACTTGTTCTGCTAGAATATGTATGTATTTTTAAACCTAAGGAGGCGGAGTACTGCAAGACAGGGGATATGGAAACTTCTGCATGTAGTGTCTAGTTCTGAAATTACTTCCTTCATAAAATCATTCAGCTTTATCAGATATTTGGTACTCAGGGTTGGGTATTCTGGTACCACATTGCCAAAGTCAGTGCATCAGAATATGCCCAGGCCAGTCACTACTCCAACCACAGACTCATTGCAACTGAGAGACAGGTTCATTATGGAATCTCTTCATGTTAATGAAAAGGTCTAAATAATGAGCTGAGAGTGACAGACAAATACTTAAATAAATACAGAAAATGTCTCTATTTTGTTAACAAGGTTCCTGTAAGAGCCATCTTCAGCTGGCTCTGAAGTCTTGGCTGAAAATATATAGAAAGATTCAATATGTTCATCAGGAAATACGTTTTAAAAAAAATCTCACAATTAAAGACAACCGCAGGAGCAAGGAGTACTCTCTGCAGGATAGGGAGGATGAATATTTTACGATTGATGTTGCCAGACAGACACATCTGAACCCCTCACTGAGGGACAAAATAAGCTATTTAGTGAAAGACAAAAATACTGGAGAAAAAATATTTAAAATTTTGTTTAAGGCCAAAAAAACTAATTTGTCATTACATTTGAAGACATTGGAACTGCACTAAAATAAAATAAAATAAAATAAAATAAAATAAAAATTCTGTGAACTAGGATAGGAGGAGCCCTAGGGTGAAAACCCATTCACAAAATATCAGATTGTCCAGTCAATGCAAAACTGATCTGGTTTTAGTGAATGAAAACAAAATAACGGTAACTTTCATTCTTAAGTTCTGAGGAGGGAAAAATAAAGAACAAAAGTGAGTATTTTGATGTTTTACTACTGGTGTGTTACTTCTGAACTACAAAAGAATTATCTTGCTTATGTTCATAATAGTTGCTTCTTTCTCCCATACAACATTCAGCAATGAACAAATAGCTAAATTTCCACACAGACCAGGTAAAGAGTTGCCACCTGCATACAGTAACCTGACACATATAGAAGATTAATGGGTTTTGCTGACAGCAAAAGGGAATTTGGAAAGCCTTTGGCCTTGGCATCACAACTCCTAACTTACAAGAGAATTCTTCACTGATGTAAGTAGTCTTATCTACCTCAGCTTTTCTGTAGTGGTTTGCTGTGCCCCTGCCACGGAGGTAACCTTTACACAATAATCAGGACTCAAGGCAAATCGCTCTCAGCATCTCGTTTACAGGAACTATTTCTTCCCTGTGCAGTCTGATGTCTCCCCTCAGTCTGATCAGCCTCTTTTCAAATACCCTAGAGCACCCGCCTTTGCATACCCTGCAAATATCCATTTACCGAACAAGCTACCCAGCGAAAATCCAGCACAGGTCCTTCTGCCGGGGTGAAACTAACAGGAGCTTACAATTCATAAAAAAGAAGCAGCATCGCATATTTTCCTCTGCCTTTGGTTGGACTCAGAGCTGAATGAACCCCATCAATATTAGCACCTTTAGAGTTGGTTTCACCTCCGGACTGGCATGTGATGATCGAGGAGATTTTCCCAGGCACCCTACGAGAGCTTTGTCTGTTGTTTTTGCTTTCATTTGACCCTCTTCGCACTAGACTCCCGCTCCCCAGCCGGCACAGCTGGATTCAAAGCAGGCGCTGCTGGCATAGTCCAGTACTCCGCGTTAAGGGCTCTGCCCTCAGAAACGCAGCCGCCCGCCGAAATCGTCCCGGGGCACCCTGCGGGAAAGTCCCCCACTGTGTCCGCGCATGACCCCGGCGGCGGCCCCGGCGAGCGGCCGGGTCCCCCGGGCGCCCAGGTCGCGGCGAGCAACGCACCGCCTCCCGCTCTCCGCATCTCGCGCATCGGGCGTATCCCGCACAGCACTCCGCACCGCGCCCTGCGAACCGCACCCCGAGTACCGCACGCCACGCACCGCACCCCGCGCATCTCGCACAGCAGTCCGACCACCGCACCCTGCACAGCACTCCGCACAGCACCCCACGCATTCCATACGGCATTCCGCACCTCACCCTGCACAGCAACCCGCGCACCCCGCGTACCCCGCACAGCACTCCGGCCACCGCACCCCGCGCATCCCGCAAGGCACTCGGCACCGCACCCTGCAGAGCGCCCGGCACCGCACCCCGCGCACCCCTCACTCCGCTCTCTGCCCCTCCATCCCTCTCCGCCCGCCGCCGGCGCACGCCGCCGGGAGCGAACAGCCGACCACGCACCGGCTTTCCGCGCTGCTTCTCCGTGCTTTCCCGGATCCTAGCGCGCTCGGTACCTTTCCTGGACCAAGGAAGGGCTACCGCAGCCCGGCCGGCCCCGCCTGGTGGAGGGGCCCGGGGAGCGCCCCCGGGCTGGGCGAGCCGGCTCTCCCCGCGCAACTCCGCGACCATCGCCCATCATCGCGGTGCTTCTCTCTTGAAGGGAGCCCCCTATTGTTCTCCACTTTACTTAGCCGAGCGATTTATTATCATTTTTTTTTCTCTTCCCCGGCTCATCCGTACCCCAGCTGGAGTCTGCTGTTAAGGGATTCCGGCACAGCCTCGTCGCGGCTCTCCCCGCGGCCTCGCTCCTTCCAGCCTGCGGCCGTAGGACGGGTCTGAGTCGCCTCCCGCCGCGGCCGTGCAGCCGAGGCGGCCCGTGGACGGGGGGCGGCGGGCGCATGCAGATCTCCGGGCTGGAGCCGAGGCTTCAGCGGTCCCCTCCGAACCCTGTTCTCCTGCCGGGAGCAATGCACCTCCGTCAGCGGCGATGCAAAAACAAGCGTCGCCCTTTATTTCCAGCCGCCGGTGATTCCTTCCTCTCCTTGCATCAACTGGTCAGTTTTAATGCGCTTCTGCTCCCCCCTCGATGAAAACCTAAGTCTTTTTTAATGAATCCCTGGTCCCAGAGGGCAGAAGCTTGCAAACTCCAAAATGCCAATGCTGGATTTCCATGCACTTTTGGTCACTGATCGATTTTTATTACTTGAGTTGTGTTGTAGGTTTTTTTGGTCGGTTGGTTGGTTGATGTGGTTTGTTTTTTTAACGGTGTCGTACATTTATCTTCCAACACTTCGAATTCCTGCATGCCAGCATTGGGGATGCTGCTTCACGACGAGGACAGCTAACCCCTTTCCTCGTGCCGGCACAGCGTTTCGCCCTCTTCCTCCGGGGAAGCCCCCGGAGTCCAGTGTGGATCCTCCTGTCCCTTCCCTCTCCAGGGACACGGGGGTCTTCCCTGCGGAGCCAAGGGAGCGGAGCCCACCCGACAAGGTATGGGCGGGCGGGCGGCAACTCGCCCGACCCCGGCCCCGGAGAACTTGACGGCGGCAGACAGGCTGGCCCGTCTTCCCGAAGTGGCGGGAGCCCCCTTTTCCCTCCCGGCCAGCGAAACGTGAACAGGGCGGCGGAGAGCGCGGGGGAACCCCTGTGCCCCCCTCCTCCCGGGGGGTGGGAGACGACCCGGCTAAGGTGGCCAGGGGGAGATCTCACTGCTCGGGAGCTCCGAGAGTCTCCCTTTTTGCTTGCTGCTGTGACGGCACCGTGTCCGGGATCTCTTTCGTTAGAGCTGATTGGGGGAGGATATCGACAATAAAAATGATAAATATTTAAAGTAAAAATATAAAAGACCCCTGAGCCACAAAGCAGGCGGAGAGGATTGCCCAGGATTCCCAGCCCAAAAACCTTAACTGAGGCAAAACTCGCATTGAGTGCTCTTCGCTCCTTAAAGTAAAAACTAAAGGCGACACACACAGATACATAAATACCTTGATCAAAAAGAGTTGCATATCCGTATTACTGTGGAGGTCACTGGAATTATACTCGGCGCCGATCGGGAATAGCATGAGGTAATTTCTGTACAATCCTCGTCTCAGACAGCTTCCCCCAGCAGCGTCAGCTTAATATGCGAAAGCTCAGCCTGAGACAGGTATTCAGGAGAGCGGTTTCAGTCGTGCTGTCTAACACTTGCGACCAGCCAAGCCGAACCTACTCCACTGACTCCTTCCTCACTTCTCCTCCCCTCGCCTAAAAAAAAAAAAAAAAAAAAAAAAAAAAAGCCAACTTTTTGGGACCAGAGGCTCAGCCCCCGTGACGATACCAGCCCTGCGCCGCCTCGCCGCTCAATCGCAGCGGAGGACACACGCACCGGCCCGGCCGTGCCGCTCACAGCCAAGTGAGAAAATACCCCCAGACCGCCCGTGTGCGCCGGTGGAGCGGTCCCCGCCAGGAGCCACACGGCTCGGCACCCCCTGCGCTTACCGCCGCTCCGGCGGGACGGGCACGGCACGGCTCAGCTTGGCGGAGCGCGGCAGGGCACGGCTCGGCTCGGCACAGCGGGGCGGGCGCGGCGCCAGACTTGGTGCTGAAGGCGGCGGCGCTCCCCGGCACGGCACAGCCCGGCACAGCATGGTTCCACGTGAATCCCCAGCTGGCCACGGGCTGCGGCTCCGGGCCCGCCCGCCCGCGGCCGGCACCGCCCTCCGCCGGCACACCCGCTCCGCTCGGGACACGGGGCCGTGCATATGTGTGCCGTGGGATTCCTGGGCAAAGGGAGCCAGTAAAGGCTGAGGCGGTAGCAGTGGGCGAGCGGAAGCAAAGAGGGAGACAAGGAGGGGGTCACCGGCCCGAGCTGGGGCTGTTTAATGCAATCTCCCCGAGGGCCTCCATCCCCATCCCTCCTCCCGCGACTGGCGGAGCCGTGTCCCCCGCCATAGGATCGATGACATAGGGTAAAATTCCCGACGCTCTTTGTCCCATCCCCGGTTTCGGCTTCCAGCTCAGATGCCGGGTGGCGGAGTTCCCATTTATCCCCCCAGGCACCCGGGAGGTTTCGGCAGCGAGAAGCCAGGCCCCCGAAGGGTAAGGGACACAGTCGGGAGTAGTTCGCCGGAAGAGTCTGAAAGTTTGTTTCTCTCCTCAAAGGCGCTCCCCACCACACGACTATCGCACAGGGATGCCCCGCGCCGCCGGGTGGGAGCGCCCGGGCCGGCCCCGCAGAGCCGACAGCGCAGTCCCGTCGGAGCCGCTTCGCCCGCCTGGCAGCGCTGCCGCAGCCTCGGTGAGAAGGTTCCACCTCGAGGGCGCCGCCCGCAACTGCACCCGCGGTGCCCGGCCCCCGCACGGCTTGGCGGGGCTCGTCACGGCTCAGCCCCCCGGCCCCGGGAGTTGGAGAGGGCTCCAAACCCCACGGTGTGAGCAGGATGGCCGGTTCGCCAGGCTCCTGACATCAACCGGATCTTTTCCATCTTCCCATTTCACGCTACTCTGAACTACTTTCCTTAATAACAAACAACATTTTTCTTTGCTTTGCCGTGACTGTCTTGCTTACTTAAAACACCATTGTTGGAAGGAGGAAGAATTCCAAGTGTGCTCAACTATATCCAACCAGTGCTTCCATGATCGTCTCTGTTATACGGTACTACATGGATTAATGTTAAAGGTCTGCCCCAGGCAAACCACAAGACTCAGATGGATGAGTCTTTTAAGCCTGTAACTTCTGTCATGGAAAAGGTCTTGTACAATTGCAAAATGGCACTGGGAAATGAGCCAGGTCTTAGACAGGATATATTAACTCATGTTTGCATTTTTTTTATCTCAAAATCTTCCATAAGAGAAAACTAAGGAGCTGTGATTTCAGTGATCTATCATAGAAATCAGGAATATATTCATATAGATTGAATCCCGATGTTCAATCATGAGCAAAATTCCATTTTAAAGTGGATATCCACCTTTACTCACATCGGGAAAATAATCCATGCATGAGTTATCATCCGTGTTGGATAGACCAATTTCCAACTTCATTTATACTCTGCCTCTTCAGCAGCTTAACAGAAAGTTCAGCAAAGCAAAACCAAGTGATGTCCTGAGGGCACAGCTGATGCTTGAACTCTTGTGTAAATCTTGCAACTGGAGAACCAGGCTGAGGTCAAAAGATTAGGATATGGAAACCTCCAATGTGCTTCTAGTTTGGCCACCAACCTGAATGTAATCTGATGCCTTGCCCTATGTCTTCTAGCCACACCTTTTCTATAGCACAGTTTTGAGGGCATTGATACTATATCTTATTACATAGGTTTACAATGAGTACCACGATGACTTTTTGGTGGGAATATGATTAATAAATGCATAACTGAAGTTTGCTGTGTTTTAACTACATGGAAACAGAGAAAATTATTGGGAGGGAGGGGGCAGAATGAGCAGCTTTACATGAAAATAGCCATTTGGTAAGGATAGATTACAAAAAAAGAGAGGCAAAACACATCCATGATTCTTTGAGCAGGATTCATTCTTATTCAAACCAAACAGTAGCTAATGTCAGTTTGCAGAGAAGACTAATGTCAGAACTGGTGACAATTACTACTGGCACAACTAACTTGGAAGACAAGAAATCCAGTTCTGGAGACCAAGCTGTCATAAAAGAGCTCTTAAATTACCTTTTTTTCAAGTGAGAACTCCTGGCTCGCACAGGCAGCATCTTACACATTAGAAGACTGGCATGGTCATACTAAAATGTCAGGACCAGAGAGTCATAGCCTGAGAGGCTGCAGTTCTAATTACTGCCTAGAATAAATGCTTGCTGGAAACATCTCTTTAAAGCCAAGCAAAACCAAGTGAATCAGTCCATCTCTGTGCCTCTATTTCTCCTATACAGAAGACATTGAACCTCTGTGCATTCAAGCAGTGATTTTGGCAGAGCAACTCATGTTCCAATGGCTCTATTCCATAACTGCACTCACCAGTACAGTTTTTAATGACATTCAAATGGGGCTGATTTTTTTAACTTTGAAACAGTGTGAAGTTAGACACTCAGACTTCTGGATGGGCTTTTCATTGCTATTCAGGTGAGAAATGTGACTTTCCAAGTTATTCAAACATGAGAATTAAACCTACCAAGGCAATAAAACCTCTTGAATAATCATTGTTAGGCAAAGGCCTGCTGATTAATAGCCATTACGGAATAGAGAGCCACAAAGTAAGTGACTTCCATGAAAGTGATAGTGAATACTGGGTTCTGAGTTACAAAATGTTTCAGAACATGAGTGTTTAAATTTTACAAGAAACAAAATCACTAAAAAAAAAAGAACTTGAAACTTGAGTGCTTTATGTGCACTTCTCTAAGGCTAATATTTCTTTTTAAAATTTATTGCATGGTGAAAAAAGAAAAGGTGGAGAAAAGGCATTTCACAGCAGTAACTATGACAGAAAGCATTATCTGGAGGCCAGAGAAAGTGTGCAACCATCTGTAAAATAGAACATACCTTTAGAAGGCCCCGACTGTGGCTTATTTCAAATAAACTTTTCAGCAGTGAACAGGAGATGTCAAAGCTTAAACTATTAAACAAAGATAGCCACCATGTAGGAAAGGTAGCATGGTTTCCAGGGAAGATATTTTCAGAATCAGGATATTTTTGGTATCTAATTTCCAAATCTGTCTAACAAACTCCAACATGTTAGAAGATTTTAGCAGTTGGAAATCATTCCTCTGCTGGAAGGAGCAGCACAAGAACACTGTTCTGTAAATGGGTTTTTGAAACTTTTTAAACAGCAGACAGAGGCAGCACCCTCCAAAGGACACACAATTCCCCAGCAGCCAAACTGTAGAGCTGAGCAGGTCTGGTGACAGCAACCACAGTCAGCACATCCCAGAGATTGCTAGACAACTCAGAGTGGTGAGACAAGTCTGAGGTCAAGCAGAGAAATCAAGCTGGAGGATCATTGTCTTCATTAGAGGGGTACATGGCAAGGCACAGGCATGGCTGCAACAGCTCAGGGAAGGGCAAAGGAATATCAGAGCTTAAAAAAGCTCCTGAGTGATGCTGGGAAGCCAAATGAGATTTCTTACAGCTTTCTCATGAAGCTGTCTTCCCAGGAGCCTCACTCAAGGTCACACCATCATGTTGTGTCAGAGCTGGCCTTGACCATAGGCTGCCAAAAACACGGAAGTAGGGCAGGCCCTCACTTGTATACTGGTCAGTCTTGTGTCATAGTCTCTTACATCTCCTTTCTCTGCACAGAGCTAGAGGATGACGGTGACATATATGTCCTGAACACTGTCATAAAACTTGACAGATTTTCTTAATGCACAGTGTTAGAATGTGCCTCTCAATATGATTGAAATGTTAAGGAGACACATCTGGAAGTTAAAAATGGTGGACACATACTACATTTAAGTGAAGGATATAGTATATTCATGAATCAAATACAGTTTCCAAAATACAAGTGGATGATAAGTCTGCAAAATCCTCTCCCACGCAAGTCAGAACATTGAAGTCAGCAGAGACTGTTGTGAAGAAAAATAATATTTGCTAAAGAGAAGAGAGACTCAATCCTAATTAACTAGAAATTACAACACCCCCAAAGGGAGTTATCCATTCTTATACCTTTATAATGGGGACAGTCTCCACCAGCATGTCCTCTAGTATAATGACTGTATGGGTTTCTATCTATAAAGTATCTATATAGGTACTAAGTTCTGCAGCTTCTAAAACCTTAGTCTTTCATTTTGTCCTTCACTAAAGGAAAAATGAAATCATGTTTAAGAGTGCCTTTCACTCTAAGCCACTTCACAAAAACTGATAAAAAGCTATATATAGTGATTACTTCACCAGCCTTTGAAATGCTGACATCTTTGAGGTGATGTACAGAAAAAGGTTTATAAATCAGAAAGTAAAGCCACATTACCTTTTCAACATGTGAGCCATAACCTTTCCTCTTAAAAGACAGCAGACGGATACAGCTGTTTTACATGGGGGGAAAAAAATTATTCACCCTTCCAAATAAGTTATTTGCATACAATGTCATTTGCCAAACAGCGAGTGAAGCTGATAAGGCTCTGCCTTGTTTCAGCCACCTTCTAGCCTGTTGGCAAAATCCTCTCAGTTAGCGTGGAAATAGCTAATCTTTAAGTCTGGAATTTCTATCGTTTTTGTGGACAGCAGAATTTGTCAGGAGACTGTTTTCTAAACTAAGTGCACAAAATGCCTGTGTACTCCCAAGATGAAAAAACTTCCTCAAGGCTTGATATAACGTAAACTTTGATTCTGCTTTTAATACTGCCTCTTAGACAGCCAGAAAACAAACCATTAATCCATCATCTAGAGTTCAAGGCATTGCACTACACAGCCAAACATTTGTTTTTATGGCTTGCTGCAGAAGAAATAGAATTGCAGTTCTAGAAATCATCAAAATCATGAATGAAGACTCACTTGAAGTAAAAAAATATTTTGCTTAGATGTGATTGTACGTTTAAATGTTGCAAGACCCACCCTCAAGCAGCAGGGAGAGCATTTTTGACGAGGCTCTGAGAATTCCCCTAAAACCATGGCTTTCATACAGGGTCCATACAGGCAGCAGATATATATCCAGAACAGCATTTGGCCTGAGGTTATTCTCTGAGTGGATATGTAAACTCATAAGAATGATGTTAAGTAGATTATGGTGTCACTTCATGTGCCCAGATCCATAACATCAAAATAAGCAAGGGAGCATGCCCTATTAGCCATTCCTCCTGAAACTGTTCTGTAAGAATCATATAAATATATTTTTGGCTTTTTAGAGGTGAGTTTTCTTGGGCAAAATACACAGGACTTCAGGATAGATTCTCAGCCATCTAAGATGTCAACTCCTGTATTTAAAACATTCCTCTAGGCTCCCTGGGTAAAAGCAAAATATGGAAATGGAAAGAAATAGCTACTTTCCAAGCAGTGAGTCATCTGATATTACCATAGACATCTAAATAGAACATGTAAATCATGCCTGAGAAGTGTCTTTTTCTCTCCATGAACTATAAAAGGAGTCTAGACAACCAGCTCAGATGTAAATGTCTGCAGTGTAGATGATCGAAGCGAGGTGAGGTATATCCCCCACTGGAGCGTGGGAAGATGCAGACAGTAAGACAGGTCAGACTCAGGTTCTGAGAGCACACACCACCAGTTCATGACTGGTTTGTTATTATGTCTGTTCTGGTGGTAGCTAATATTCCAGCATTAATGACTCCTTCCTCTTCCCTTTCTCTTCCCACAGTGAGTTGCTGACAAATACTCCAAATGGTCTTAAGGAGTCAATCAACTGTGTGCCAAGTGTTCAAAAGTGAAAAAGACTTAGAAAAAATTGTATTTATTAAGTAGTTATACACTTAGAAGGAAACAATTCTGCAATTTTTTTCCTAAAAATTAATTGGTACAAAATTAAGTAATCATTTTAATTAACTGCCTGTGGAAAAAGGAATGGTCAGAGTTCATTTTTTTCTGCTTGATTTTTGCATGAACAAGATGTAGTTGAGCTGCTGCTCAAGATTCGCATATGATGACTTTTCACATCCATATGGTACTTTGTGGGGGAGTTCACATTAACATTTCATCTTGGATCATGAGCACACTTGAAGTAAACCTTCTAGCTGTCCCTTCTTACGATGTGCTTTGGTTAATGTAACAGAGCAGTCTTAGGGCTCATGGACTGGATTCCTCTGAAGGAAAACTAGAAGCTGAAGCTGCACTCCAGAAGTGCACTTAAAGAGTTACAATCACTAGCAGACCAAACTAGAGCTAGTCTGAGGTGACCCACATGTCCACATGTGCTGCGAACATCAACTCATCAGCACCAAATATTTTCTCTATAGACCTGTGTTGGCCCATGTGATGACTTACAGCCCACGTCAGATTGAGGTTACAGTCTTTAAAACTATCCCAGTATTTCCTTGTGGGCCAGAGCTGAAAGGCTGCAGTGAAGCTCTAAGATAGCTAGTCCTTGTAACAAATTAAAGGCTAGCGTAATGCATTCCATGTTTCACAAGGAAGGTTCACACTTTGTTTAAGTTACCAGCTGTAAATAATGTACACAATTCTATCTTATGTGTGTAAAGATAAAACTTTTTTAATATACTGGAGGATCACAAAACTTATGCGTATTTGCTGTAGGTTCCATGCAATTGAAACAACAGAGAATTCCCTATCAGTGTTGTTGGGAGGAAGATGAAGTGTACAATGACGCAACATTCATCCAGTGTTCTGGTCTGCATCTGTGGTTTGGGAGTCACTTGTCAGTGATAAGGTGATCTTAATAAAACCCTTCATTATTTAAACTCTACTTAAATTACAAAACAATCAATGATATTAGTTCAATCAAGAAACACTAATTGCAATGAATTCTTATGATAGTGGCATTTTCTTGTATCAAAAAAATAACCTACAATATCTAAAAGCCACTTTGCCATGTCTTTGGTATTAAGGGCAATGACTCTTGCTTTCTTGTGCTTCTTTGCTTAGGTCTGACCTGAAGACAGGTAACCACTAATGGTATAATTAGGTCAGTGTTGTACCAGACACTTACTGAGTAGGGATGCTTCTGCAGCAGAAACATTTCAAGTTCTTAAATAACACCTCATTGGTGTTATTGCACAACTTGGGAATGGCATAGAGCTGTTTTAACATGCAATACAACTACTGTAGCAACTATAGCCATAAAATTTGGCACAAAATTTGCTTATGCATTCATGTCTTTGTTGCTTCTCCCATATTGCCTTATGTTTCTCCTCAATATTAACTCTCAATGCCCACCAAAGTGTTACTAAAAAAAAAAGGGTGCCTGTTGCGTGATCAAACAGGTAAAATGGAGCAAAAAGCTTTTGAACTCAAACTGAAGCCCCTTCCCTCAGCAGAAGAATTAATTCAAGTATCCAGCCAAGACCTTTCAAGAAATAAAATATTCCTTTGGGAATATAGTATCTTTATATTTACACTGGGGGTGATATAGTTGAAAAAGTCCATGGTCTAAAACGTATTTGGCAGACTAACTCATAAACACTTGAACACTTGAAGGATGACGAAATAATGAATGAAATAAACATAAATTATTTAGGATCAGACAAGAATATTTCTCCTTCATTATTTATTTTTACCGCTAAATGCTATTATGTTGCTTTGTTATTGGTTTTGTTGGTTTGGGTTGTTTGTTGGGTTTTTTTAATTTGTATTCAACACTTAAAAAAAAAATCAAAGGAAATTTTAAAATAAAGGGCTGGGGCAATTCAAGAGGAGAAACTAATGAGTAGACCCCTTCCTCCAATTCTGTAGCTATGCTATTCATTTTCCATGACAGAAGCACATGAAGGCATTCTCTTTTTGACTTATGGCAACCAATGATTGAAACCAGCATGCCCTGACATCAAGAAACTGCCCTAATTTCAAATATACTCCAGGAAGGGTTTCATTGCAATGTCTATTATTTGCATTAGGACTGTTATTTTGATGCAAGCCTCTTTTTCACCACTATTTATACTGCTTGGATTGTACCACAGAGCTGTCTTGGACCAAACCAACAGGATCACCATCTCAGATGAAGCCAAAACATGATCTATGCTCCAACTCCATAGAGCAGCCAGACCTCAGAACCAGACTAGTCCCATTCCCAGGTGACACGCCTGGACCAGGGACAGTGTGAACACAGGGCCCTTAGTGCTCACCCCATGGACCTGTTCCTATTGTGCTAAATGACGTGCTCTACACATCTTCGATACCTCTCTCTTGTGCAGTGTTTCCTGCTTCCAGTCAAAAAATACCCACCGGGCCAGAGATTGTGTTCAAGAATTAGCCCAAACACATGTGCTGACTGCAGGGTATATTCTGTCTTTTGCTCAAGCAGCTCAGGAGGCTGTAGTAAAATTGCCCCAGTTCCCTGCTGCTTGGGTTATTATCCCTTCAGTTGCAGAAATGCTGAATAAACATTGAGAAAATAATGAAGATTTTAATCAGTTTCAGACCAGGAGATATATTTTATCTGGAAATGATTATGTATTGAAGTGTCCCAAACATCTCTTTTCATTATTTTTGCTCCTCAGAAAACTTTAAAATCTTGTAATCATTCTCAAACAGGAAAAAAAAAAAAGGATGTTTTAAAATATCAGCAACATAAAAATCAAGTTTCTGCCAGTTCTGTCAGGAAACAGTTTTGCAAGGATAGATCCACATAAGCATGATTGCTAACTGTTGGATGAGAGCCCATAGAAAAAATGGCTGCAAGTCAGTTGTATTCCCTTCTGTCATTTCTATTTCCTAATAACAGGGGAAAAATAACATAAATACCACATAGTGGTTTATAAAAACACTAGTTTGTTGATCATCAGAAAGAAACATTATTAATCATATTATTTCAATGAATTTACAAGTCAAAGACTTTAAAATTACCTTTCTTTCCTGCAGTTGCACTGTATTCCAGTATAAGTGTTAACTGCACTTGCTAAGGTCTAAAGTTACACTTCTACAAAATTAGCATTACAACATGCTATGCTTCATGCTCATTTTAAAATACAATAAGGTTGGATTAAAATATGCTAAGTATATTAAGGTGTCTTTATGAGCTTTTAAAACATTAACACAGACTCTTGTTTTAAACTTCAAACACGTGAACCAATGAGCAAAACTAAAATTCAGTAGCTTTAGCACACACTGATTTTGTCCATATTATGGAATAATACTGGCTTTACAACAACTAGGATGTGTTAGTTAGTTACACCAGTGGTTTTCAGGCTTGGGTTTCCAGGTCACAGTTGATGAACATGCTAAATGTATTTACTACTAAGCTGAATAGTGCATCATGATCTGTGACAGACTTTGGAGTCAGACAGTGATCCTCCAGGAAGTCCAGATGCCAAGATTCACATGCCCATTAGTTTAGGTGTATAACAGTTCACATACATAACAGTAACCCTGAAAGTTTTTAAAGACCAGGAGGAGAAATAGTCCTTTCCAGAGGACTTCATCCTGAAAGAGGTGTCTTAAAAAAGTTTGGGAAATGGACTCATAAATGTCCTCTCCCTTGACTGCAGAGGGAGTCTCAGGGGACTAGCAAAGGGGGCACTAGCTTTAGAGATCTGCAGCCACAACCATCTAGACATAAGGACCTGAGATTTTGCTGACAAAAAGAAAAAAGACAAGTAAATCAAAGGGATTTTTTCCTGTGTCAGTAATGAGTTTCCTGGTGGAAAGGTCTGGATGGGTTTGCCCTCTCCTCACTGCCCTCAATGTCCTCTTCCACAACCTCAGTGCAGACAGCTCTGATGCTCCTGCTCTGAGCCATGGTTTCTCTTCGTCTTCTTGTGAAAGGGCTGCTTCCCCTCCAGGGGTTTTGGGAATGGAGACAAAAAGACAGCCTCACAGCTTTTCACCACCACCCACGACCATGAATGGAGCACACTCTTCCTCTCGGTACAGGGAGCACAGTCACACAAGAGGGTCTTGGCAGGTATCGGGGCTGCCTCTGCACTGGTGGGCTGTGTAGGTGCTCTGATTACACAGCCATAAGTGCCTGTGTCAGTATGAGCACCTTGTCTGATCATTTCCACCTAAATCCAGCCTCTCTGCCCAGTCTAGACCACTGTCAGCACAGATGGTACTCACACAGAGGAGCTCTGCAGCCTCACATACTCTGGGGAAATGAAATACAAACACATAACTTAATTGGAAACAGGGTTTTATCCTGATTCAGCACAGGTTTTTTTCCTGCAAGTCCACAGGGGCCATGTCTCTTTGTACAACACCTTCCAGAGAGGAATTCGAAATTGAAGCAAGCTGGAACTGGTGTCCAACATATCCATATTCTCTAGAAATCTGCTTTTTGTCTGCAGGGGCAGACTTCCAGAAGGGGGTCCATTTGGGTCCAGGTTTCTCAGTGCAATAAGGCTATCTCTCATGAATTAGCTATTGGATAAACAGGATTTTAATGCTTAATGCTCATTACTGCAGGCTTGTGGAGGATTGTTTGACTCACGCACACCTCGTTGGGATTCTGAAATGCTTCTGCTTCTGAGCTGCAATAGTTGTCACATCATCCATGAATTGAATGAAAGGAAGTTAAGACTAAAACATATACACATTTGCTAAAATAAAAAAGTAATTTAATCTGGTATTTGCCAGTTAAAAATATGCTTTTACAATTAAATTTAAAATCTCTAGAGAAGTTAATTGGGTTAATGTGGGTAATTTTTAAAACTTTTCCTCAGTGGAGTCAATTTTAATTTTGGGATTTAACGAACAGCTAATAGAGACATTCAGATTTTTTTCCCCTCATACGTTTGATGTTTGCTTAAGGATTTTTTTCTTAACAATCATCCCTTCAAAATAGCACTACTTTCAATGAGTATTTAGAACACGTGACCTATTAAAAACTTAAAATGAGCCTGAGGTTATTATATTTGCATCCATTAACAACCTTGCTTTGAGAAATGTCTGTTAAAGGAACATGTTTTAATCTGCTGGTACTACTTGCTTGCATAAAGACTAGAGGGATTTAGCAATTTTTTAAAAATTTAAAAGTTTTGCAGTCGTCAGCAGCTATTGATGACATACGTGGTACTAACAACATTACTACAACCTGCTGCATTGTATTTGATATCAGTGTCTGTATGTGCTCCATATAACACAATAATTCTTCAGTAGAAAGAGGCATGAAATCAAAATTATGTAAAATAGTGTGGGGGAAAGAAGAAAACTTGTGTGCGGACTCCAACTCCTTGCAAAAATCACCCTGAAATAATCCCTTACAATTGAAAAAGCTAACACACTTGTTAAGCTTGCAATAAAGCCTCATTTAAAAGTTTTCTAGACAGTAGTTTATCTATGATTAAGCAATCTGTAATGTCAGGTGAATAAATAATTTATCTATTCTGGAATGACCTGAGATCTCTTGTTTTCCGGCCTGATCAGTCTGATACCGACACCATCCATTTACCACTTCTAGTGTTCAAGAGACTTTTCTATAACTCAGCCAGGCTCAGTTCTGCAGCTACAATTCAATCAAAAAATCATGTCAGGGCTCAGAGTTGTATCAGCTGAAATTAGGAATGTTGGTCATTTGTTATACTTGGAGTCATATTTGTCTTCTGGGCCTCAGTTTTCCACTGAAGACAAATTCTCAAGGTTTTTATACCAACTAAAGAAAAAATTATTTTTATTTTTATTTTTTTATGGAAACTTAGTGCATCCTCATTTTCACCCACCTTCCAGGTCCTTACAAATGGTCACATATTTCACAAGACTTATGGCCCAAATCACAAGAGCAGTCAGCACTGACATTTACCCATTAACATTACAGGGTGAACAACTGTAAAGACATGAATGAAATCATTAGAAGTATAGAACAACTGTTCAGATATTTTTTCTTAGTCCTTGTGGATTAGATCCAGTAAAGGATTTAAAGGTGGCAACACCTTTTAGGCTGATTTCCAGAATGAAGTTCAGAGCCATATACCTGAGCTCCTTCCACAACTTGAGATAGGCCACTAAGTGGGAAGAACTGACTCCTGAACAGTGGAGAGAACTCTGCTCCCCTGTTCCACTGCATGGAGCCTCTTCATAGCTAAATCCTAGTGAGGCTGCTGAGCCTTACACCCTCCTGGGTTTCACTAGGAGACCTCATGCTGCCTTGTGATTACAGTGCTGTGCTGCAGGAGGGGGAGCATGAGCCTGAAGTCCCTGAAGTTGGAGGAATGCATCCCACCCATGTCTCTGCCCCCTGGATGAGTGCTACAGGTATGAGAGGCCCATTAGAAACAATTTCCACATAATTACCACATGGGAGTGACCAGTCTGCCAGGCAGGTGCACTTCAAAGGATTTTGCACGCTCTTCTGCCTACTTTGGGGATCCACTGAAGATTGGACAGGCAGATTGCATTGCAGACTGAGTTGAAGAAGATCTCCAAAGGCATTTAGAAACCTTCAAGGTTAAGAAGCCTTTGGGCAGGGATGTTTGGATAAAAGGGACCAAGAGCTCGGTCCAGCTGTCCAACTGTAAAAGGTGTCTAGTAATGTTTGTCACATCCTAGGGAGGTACAAGTGGGAGATCACCACCGGCCATATAGGAGACATCCATTTCTCTGGAGTGGCAGCAGGAGGCCAGCAGATACACTGTAGCTTCTTAAATGGAACTAAATGACTCAGTTTTAGCGACTGCAATAAGCCTATGTAATGACCAATCCCACATTAGGAACAGAAATTTTTACCTTGCTTCTGGACTTTGGTACACTGAGAAGATACTGTCAGCAGCAGTAAATACTAATTAGGTAGAGGTGAAAACCAGTTGAAAATGAGTTCACTCATTTGTGTGTATTTTACTATGAGTGTGTATTTTACTATGCTAATAAAATGTTACAGAAAACAGCCCATGTCAAAGCATAGACCTAGTTCTACAGATGCACATTGTGAAGCCTGTGGGAAGTGGGAAGTGGGAATAGAATAAAGTTAGATGCAGCTGCCTGCAATTTCACTCTCTTTTTGAGGTAAATCAGACCATACAATAGTTTATAGCTATATGCACACAGAAATCTATCCATGGGTCTTTCAGAGAAAAAACACTAGTTCTAGAGTGAAAGCCCACTCAATGAGATTTGTGAGCAAAAAAAGCATCTAAACAACATAGTGACTGAGTGCTTACTGAAGCAGGCTGCTTGTTCTGGATACGTGATGGAGAAGGTTTTTGCCAATTTCTGTTTAATTTGGCAAACCCCATGGCAAGTGTAATCACAGCAAACATACTTCCTAACTAGATGATACACACGGTTCCAGAACTGATACAAAATGGATAGATAAAGACAAGAGTATAACACAACCAGTTTAAATATTGTGTGACAATGATAGCTTTGCATACTATTGCCTTCAACATTTCCAGCCCAAAATAGTGTCACAAGGATCTCACATTTCTTTCACAGATAAATATTAGTGGTAGTGAATTCTAAGATGAAATCATATCCAATTTTATATACAGAAAATTTGATAATTTTTTTTCAATCACAAAGGCTGATAATGCACAAATTTGCTAGAAAAGAATCTCAGAGAAATAAAACTCAATCATAACACAGAAAGCAGGACATTATTTTTTAGCAACTGCATTATGTGAGCAGGAGGAAGGAGATTATATCAACATGCCAGCTGGAAATCAATAGGAACCTGGCCAACCAGCCTAAGGCTTTTTTCCTGCAGTCTTCAAGGGGACCAGTTTATTAAAATAATGTGCTTCGGGAACACTGGACATTTGAAGATCTGAACATTTAAATCCTGGGCATTGTAAAGCCAACACTTTATGCACATTCTGAAGTCCATAGCATTCAACCTTTTTCTGGTCAATCACACTTTCTGTCACAAATGTGCAACAAATGATGCTTTGATCCATTGCGATAGTTACACCTAAAATTGACTTATTTTACTTAACAAACTTTCATGTTTGTGGTATTAACAAGTCATGAATACAGCTTCTCTGGCCAGAGGAGATTAATAATCCAGTATAAATACGGTTTATAAAAACAGTAAGAAAATTTGAAAATCATTGTGTATTTCTGCCATGTGCTGACCTGGTGTTTGGCTTTTACATATTAACCTATCCATTCTGATAACTGAGACTAAGATGGCCATCAGCTAGCTGGTGACTTTTTTGTGTCATCTTACCAATCTCAAATTGCAGGTGACAATGACAATATTTCAGCTTACCACAGCAAAGGTCCTTGCTGCAGTGGGGCAAACCAAACGATCAAATAAAAGGCTGAAGAGCATCAAAAAGTTTATTAAAACTCAAAGTAAAGCAAATTCCTCTCCCCTCCTGCCTGCACGCCTTTGTCATGAAAGACAATCCTCAGCCAGGTTCTCCAAACATGCACACACATTTAGTGACTGCATGTCGGGTTCTCCAAGCATACACACACATTTAGCGACTGCATATTTTCCCTCTTTTCCTACCAGAATGGAGGTAGTGAGCTGTAGCTTACCAGACTGACCAGACTGAAGAAACAGATGTACATTTGTAGGATTTGCAAACTGTAAAACCATTTGTAAAATTTCACAATGATTTGTCAGATTTTCAGCTGGGGTGTTTGATATCTACCACACAAGCATAGATGCCATCCTTTGTTTTTCAGAAAAAGGATACCTGAAGGATACACAAAGTGCCAAGGAAGAGGCATGGCAGGAGTGAACTAGGACACAGGAAAGTTGTTGTCTCCCAGCTTGGGGCCAGGCTAAGAGACTTACGACATGCTGCTTTTCTCATGCTGCTTTACCTTTCTGTCTGGCCAATCACTGCCAACATTGACATGAAAGGCAAATATGTAAGGTCTCACCAAGAACACTTTAAGACGGTACAGAGGTTACAGTCTAACCCATTTCTCCAAATTACAGTCGAACCCTGGAACACCTTTCCCCACTGTGTATGTCCAGGTGTTATACAACTGTGGCACAAATGGCTTCCCAGCATCTGGGAATGGGACGTGTGTGAATAGTTCATAAGGCTTCAGCAGTCCACAGGAGCTAGAAGAGCTTTGTCCTTGAGCTTCTTCAAAAAACCAAGAAAGTTTGGGAGAAGATTGACATTGATTTTTAAGAAATATTGGTATAATGTGGAAAGAAGAAAGAATGGAAAAAAGCTAATTAGATATTAAGAAGGTTAAAAGGGATGACCTAAAGGGATAGACTGGTATTGATCACTCACAGAATGATGGAAGGCTGATAGGGATGCCATTTGCCACAAGTAAGAGTATGGTAGCATAATTAATGTCCTTCAGTAAGAATTATAGAGAACAGACTTTGTCACACAAATACCATTACTGGAGGAGATTAGAAGTTTAGGTGATAAAGTAAATTATACTGACATAACTGGCTTTAACAAGTATTTTACATCATACCGAAGGATCTTCTGTTTAAAAACAAGTTTTGTACCAAAAAAAAGTATAGAGTTATAAGAAAAATAAGCTGAAAAAACTTCATAAGATTATCTAGTTCATCATCCAGTTGCAGATTCTTGAATATAAAATGGATTTCAAATGAAAATTGGATTTATACATTTCTAAACAGAAGTATTTCAAATGGTGTTGCACAGAGTTTCTATTCTTGGCTCAACAATATGAAATACCTTTACTATTGAACTGAATACAAAAGAATCACTGCAGCTAAGTACAAACTCTGGCAGCATGCAAAATTATAAGCATGGGTCAGCTCCACATAGAGGCTGTGGTGCTTGAAGTGCTACTTTCATTCAAACAAAGAATTTAGGTCAAATATCCAGATATGGAAAAGGAGTATCCTGTAGTTCAACGATTTAGAGAAGAACTCTGGTTTAAGGGAAATGGAAAATGAAAAATAAGCTCATAACATGACTGTGTGATTATAAGGGCTAGTATGATCTTCAAATGTGTAAATAAGAATGAATCTGCTACAAGTAGGACAACTGCATACTGCCCAACTGAGATGAGCTAATTGGGATTTTATTTTTCTGACATTCTCCATCAGAAAATTCAATATTCTCAGAGGGAGGTGGAATTTAAATACATCCCTTTAAAAAAAGTGGCAAAAGGTTTTGATTTTCATGCCACTTCTCTTGTGTTTTTAAATATACATGATTTGGTTTTAAATTTAATATGCTCTTTGCATCTTAGGTGCCATCGCATGTTAAAAATTTTAAAAATAAAACTCTTAAAAGTCAAACTGTAATGAGATGTCTCATGTTTGCTGTAAGATTACTTTTGAGCCTGCAGTTGTAGAAATTGTTAATATCTCCTCTTTTTTTCTGATTTGGCAGAGAGAATTTCTGAAATCCCATATCTTCTGTCAGCTGAGATTGTAATTCAAATACTGGAACCTGAGTGCAATGTCAGTATTTTAGGAATATAGAAAGCCAAGAAATGTTATAAACAAACCACAAGAAGGATCTGAAGTTGGATTTCTTAACAACACAGCTTAAAAACAAGGGTTTGGATGTTTCCTTAGCTTACTAGACCAACAGAAGTATAGCAAGATCTAACATGAGAATCACAAGCCAAAGAACCTCTAATTAAAATTAAGAGAACATTTATTACCCATTGGAACAACTAAATTGGGATTACCATAAGTCAGTAATTTTTTGGAGCCTCTAGGATGACATACTTTCCTGAAAGGCATGCTTGCAGCTCTGTTACAAACACAGGACTCAATAATGCATTTCTGCACGGACATTCTGCAGCTCATACTGTGCGGGAGGTTCTCACAGCTCCTGGGTTTAATTCTATGAATATGGGAAAAGAAAAAAAAGCAGGAATCCATCACTGCTCAGGTCAGGCATCTGCCTTCTGTAACCAACACATATTTGCAAGAATGAGCATCAGTTACCAAAGGGTTCAACAGGGAGGAAAGGGGCCAGGGTCTGCAGTACAAAGCACTCACTGAAGACAAGTGATGATCTGCACAGAAGGAGATACGCGAAAACAAGCACAGCCATACAGGTACAGCACTATGGGCAAAGCACTTTTGATCTCCCCTCAGACTTTCTTTGCAAGTGCTAAAAAGAAAAAAAAGATTAGCAGATTCCTTTTAACGGTAATAAATCAAATTATAGGGGGGGTTGTCTGAACAGGACCCAATGGGCAAAATTACTTCAGGCCATAGCTCAATAATATCTCAGGGGCAGGGGGCAAAGAGGTAAAACCTGAAGTACAAAGAACTAAAAGGAAAAGATTATCAACACACACCATGCTTCAACACACTGAACACTAGATATCGCAAGAAAGACCCCTTCCCATGCAGATCATCGTCACCTTCCTCTGACTCAGCTTCCTCCCTGCCAGTCAGTCTTTCTGCAAGGGCAACTGCAACCTCAGCTTTTTTAAAATATCTCATATGCCTGATAAATTATTCCTCTTAAATCCTTAGCAATAATTGTTTTATCTTACAGCTTCAGATTAAGATATACATTTTTGCACATTGCTAATCTTTGTATAACTCATGTTTCAGGAAAACAGACTTATTAATATTGAAAACATAAATAGAGATGAAATTGTGAAGCTCTATTACAGTATAAGAAATCTTTCTTAGTCTAGGTAAAAACTCCTCTTCTTACACAATAGATCAATCATAAGCAATTTTTTCCATTAGTATCAGATAAGCAATCATCTGCCTGATGTATTAAGAATTCAACAAATACAGCTAATCTGTATGTACTCACCTCTCTCTAGCCTTAGACTGCAATTTCTCAGACCAGAGACTGTCTTTTCCTGAATGTTTGGAAAGTGTTCAGCTAAGTGTAGGCACAGGCATAAATAAATAATAATATCATAGCCACTGGGGACACTTAAGTAAACTTACACTCTGATTTAACCATTAAGTTCCTCTTCCAAAATCCCAGATGAGCAATGACATTCAGAATTCTGCTCTTCATTTATCTTGTTTCATTAGGAGTTTCCTTCTAACAAAACAGAACTGTAACCATACACATCCTATTCATCTACTCTTTCCCCACGCACCCACCAGTGCTCAAGACAATCTCTCTTTCTCAAACGCTGTGGGACAGATTCTGTTCTATTTACTGCTTTGAAGTTCTTGTTATTTTCTTTTGAAAACACTGGGTCAGCCCGCACTTAAGAGGGAAGAACCTCAGTCTTGTTTGGAGAGTTGCTTATTGTGCTTATGGGATGCTTAAGGCAACAGATGAGGCAATGGAATCATCACATGAAACGAGAACATGCCAAGGAGCACCAAGGAGCCTGCCAGCTCAGGGAAGAACAGGAACTTCCCAGGGACAAGGAGACTGGGTAGAGTTTGCTATAACTCAGCAAGTCACTGAATTGGCTAAACCAGGGACTCACTTGAAAGAGTAGATATTGTTGCAATTTTTTAATTTCCTTTTTGTCTTTCTTAAAAGCTCTAAGTTTGCTCTATTTAAAAACTTAATTTTCTAGTTTTTATTCAATAAAGTTTGCTTTGTTTGAAGTTTAAAAAAAATGAACCACCAACCTTAGCCTAACTTTAGTTAGAATATAATATAAAAAAGACTGTCTGATGCAGAGTCCCATCAGGGATGGAAAGATGACTGCCCTCAGTGCGGTCCCCACCACGTGAGCAAGGAGGAAGGCTTTCACACTGGGAGGCTTCACTGCTGTCAGAAGTGGAGCAGTAAGTGTGAAAGGAGCAGAAAAATACGAGATATTTTGACTGGTAACAGGCCTCCTCACCTCCCCACACACCAAATGTCCTCCAGCAGGGAAGACAGGTGCAAAAGAGAACAAACAAAAGAGAATGAAGAGGGAAAGCAAAGAGCAGTCAAAAGTGAAACGAAGGATAAAGGAAAGCTGGGAGTCATGACATCACTGGTAGCAAAAGCAGAAAAACAGAGCAATGGAACTACACAAGGTCGTTTCTTCCCATCATCCAGGTAACTCAGTTATCCTAAACTGAGTCAATTAACTTCTTGTGATACTGAGTTCAAGAGCATGCTATTGCTCTCATGAGATGATGTTAGAACACCCGAGACAGATGACCAAGGTTGGAGAATGCACCAAAAGAAGAAGTCTTTCTTGCAAAATTGTATTTTCAAGGGGAAAAAAAAAAGAAGATGGCATAAATGCTCAGCTCCTCCTTAATCCTCAGCACCTGGAAATAAGAAATGCTTTTAGAAGGTAACTTCTAATGCCTCTGATCTCCTCATGAAAAATGAAAGTTAGAATGAGCCAATGCTGTAAGGTAAACACAATTTCTGTTGGTACAGCTCCAATTTTTAACTTTAAAAATATTTAAAAAAAAAACACCATAAAAAAAGAGTCACAATTGCCTTTTTTTTTTAACCACAAACCATGTCTTCATTTAAGTTTGCAGGACCTGCTGCTAGCTGAGATAAACTGTATCTCAAGAGGGACATTATAGTTGGTACGGAGGGAGTACAACATCGCAGTTTTTCTTTCCTTTTCTTCCAGTCAGTACGTCCTTTGCAAACAGACCCGAACAATATGCAATCACAAGTCACAGTTTTCAACTTCTGCATTCTTTTAGATGTCACAATTACATATGTTTCCCAAACTTAGGTACATAGAATGTAATTAATGTAACACATAAAGCCAGGAGAAAGTAAAAATTGCAATCCTGTGACCAAAAAATTCTCAAACTGTGAATCGAGGTTTGCATCTCTCCCAGAGCATTGCCATATACGAGTAAGCATCAGAACAGAAGGATGTGTCACATGGGGTTCACCAGGGGTCTGTCCTGGCTGCAATACATTCCAGTATCCATGATTCAGAGAATGCATATTAAATATACAGATGGCAAGAACCTAGAAGAAAATGAAAGTATCGCAAAGGACGAAATAATCTGGACAAAAAAGGAAGTAATGTCTGGGGGAAAAATGCTGCCCAACAGGGACAAATTGAAGATATTATAAAAGCAAATAAACCACACAAATATAGAACAGGAAACAGCTAACTAGAAAATCAGTTCTGCAGCAAAGGACCTTGAATGATACCAAATAGGAGCCAAATATAAGTCAACATCAAGCTATGACGGGTTTCTTAAGGTACCAACAGAATTATACATGCACCCAAGAGCCAGAATATAAAATGCAAAATGTGTAAAAACCCTCTGCCGCACAAGGCACAGCTGTGATACTGCCTTGTTCTCACAATACAAAAAATAAGTAAAAATTCAACTGGACCAACTGGAAAGAATGAAGAAGAGAGCTGCAAGAACAGTTGTGGGAAACATGATCTTGGAGGAAATGTAGAGCAGTGAGATTTTGAATCCAAAGAACATAAGACATGCTAACATCCCTTTAGCACATAAAACGCTGCTGCAGCGAGAGATTGAAGTTAGTTCCCTATGTTCATCCAGGAGAGAGGAAAAAGTAACAGGTCTAGATTTTAATAGCAAAGTTTCTACTTCAAGACAAGGGAATTTTCTCTGTTGGCAAGAATAATGAAATGTGGGAATGGACTGCCTGAAGAAGAGGTCTGAGAAACCCTCCTCAAAAAATTAACTGACCCTGCCTTAGAGTAAAGATAAACTCCACATGTTCCTTGCAGCCCTATCATTCTCAGCTTGCCTACATACTGCCAAAAAAACCAAAAAAAAGTTAACATCCTGCATCCTTAAAAGCAATCCCTTCATCATGACTAGCTGGCTTCTTTCACGGATTAGATAACCATGTCTTGCTGTGTTCCCATTTCTTGGCCTTCCCCAGATTAGCACATAGGCTGTACTTGGTCCAGAGTGGCTGCCCTCACTCTCCAATTTCCTGTGCATATGCCAGGGCTGTTTCTGCTTTCCCTGAGCAATGTTCTACTGAGGATACAAAAGCCTTTATGGATGATTAATAGCTAGCTTTCAAGGCTTAATGATTTGGCTTAGAAACTACATCTTATAGATCAGTCAGCTAATCTAGATCTTGGCCAGCTTCTGTTCTGCTCTTTCCAAGAGTCAGATTGAATATTCAGCTCGACACCTCTCTTACTTTCAGTCATTTTTCTCCATTGTTAACCATCTATTCAGACAACTATTCGCAAGTTGCACCACTTTGCTCAACAGATCATTACCAGCACATTCCCAATGGGTAAGCAGAGAAACCTTAGACCTTGACCAAAACAAACTGTCACTAAAGATACAGAAATAATTCAGGAATTAGTCCTGTTTCCCAGTTCTGTTTATTCTAGTTTCCAGTTTTCAGCTCTGCAAGGATGAGACTGCATTTTATCTAAGGGAGAACACACCATTTTACTACACATTGCATGTATACAATTCCAAACAGCAGAAGTTCCTTCCTTCTGTTACTGAAAGAAAGATGAATAATAATGTTAAAATTAGTTACAGCCAGTATGTGGTAGATGGACTGTTGCCATATGGTGGTTACGTAAATTAAATGACACAATAAGAATCTAGCATTTATAAGGAACTTTTGCATACTACAAAAACCGCACCTGCCTGTGCAATACCTATGACATCCCATTTATGGGAAAAGATGACATCAAAAATTTGGGATTTTTTCTGAGACTCTGAACAACTATTTCAAGGAAAACACAAGCTTCTTATTTACCTAACATACAAAGAATATCAAATCCAGTCACCACTCCTGTGTGTTACACAAAGTAGTCTCCAATTAAACATGTATCTTGGTAAAATTATCTTCCAACACCACATGGCTGTGTTGCTTGTCTGGAAAGGTGACTGACTGTACTTCAGGGATGATTTAAATGCCCAAATTTAGGGCAAAGATGACTTCTGTCTGAAAACTGCCAAAGCCACCTATCTTGTCCCTTGACTAGACAGGGAATTTAGGATCAGCTTTAGGAGTTCTGATACTCTGTGTGTTTGTCATTGAGACATATAATGGGGGGACAGGTGGGCAAGATGCTTCCCAGCCACCATTGATCAGTAAACTTCAAATATATTCAAGAGCCAGCATTTCAGACTCCATATGTAGCTATAATGTAGCAAAGTGTATAATTTAAAATACCTAATTTTTTTATTATTTCAACAGACAGGGACAATAAGTATCAAAAGAAACAGATAATTGGATCAGAAATCAAAAAACAGTTTCTTCTGAATCTGAGTCACTATATTAAGAGACCAGCTCTCATTTCTCAGGTTATATTGAAAGGATAGCTCCTGCTATGAAAAATAAAAGTTGAAATTAATTATGGAATATAACAGTTTCATGAATCCTTGACATACAGCACAGATTAGATTCCAGACTCCTACTGTCCCATCACACAAAACCATGAATATTTTTTCACTAACCATATGCACAGAGGCTAATTAACACAAAATCCTTTTTCCTTACTGCGAAAGGAGTCTTTGGGCTTTATTAGAAGAACAAGAAAGCAATTAACTAAAGATTAAAGGGGTTCCATCTGCATGAAGCATGATAGAGATTGCCAAAAGGAGCAGGAGACAGGTAACAGAGGATATAACAAAAGAGGAGGGGGAGGGGGGAGGAATGAGCAACAGAAGGTTAATACTAAAATCACGACTGGAGATCTTTCTCAGTAACCTGTTGGAAGTCAGCCAGAAGGGATAGCTGTAATGTAGGCACAAGCTTAGGCAAAAGTCTATGGCCTCCTCTGTTTAGGTCAGATTATCTGATCATAATAGTACTGTTCAGCCTCATAAATCTAAATTACAGCTATATGAAGGCAGAAGTGAATACTAAGCACAAAATCAAGGAAAGGTTTAAATCTAAGTTGGACTAAACCCCTAACATTATTGTCATGACAGCAGAGGCAGTAGGTAAAAGGCATTAACTTCATTATTGACATCTCTGGCCAAGTATTTACCCTTCTCTCAGTCTTCACAGGAAGTGATATGTCTCACAGGGAGTAGCTGCTTGGCATCTTTCTGAAGAAAGACTACGGGACAACTTCGCCAAAATTATCATCCTCTTTGACTCTCCTATCTTAGGGTAACACTGGATTTATAATATATGATCTCCTCATACAGATTTCTAGCATTGAAACATTATTTAAAAGCCATAAAAGTTGAACAGCCCTGACTGAGTGGATCTAATATAGCTGTTTACCAGCACAACCTGATGGAGTTGGAAGTCTCAACTTATAAACACAATCTGGCCCTTCTGGCCTAAGACAAATTGCAATACATACTAACTGGCTTACTTCTGTCAACATAAAAGTTGGCATGTATCTGAAGTCTTCCCTTGCAGTGGGTCCTACAGGATTGGGAAGGGGAAAAAGGGAGGTATGAACTCCTCAGAAGGTCAGTAAGTCTCAGGGGGTCCCCAGGTCCTTTGACACGCACTGCTAGAGTGGTCAAAGGTCCTGTCATGAACACTCATATTAGAGTACATATTAGATCTGCTTAAAAGTGTGTTTTGATGGAAAGATGCAAATGCAAACTACACTGATGAGCATGTCATGTGGCTCCTACAACAGCACGGATGGATCTATCTGCCTGGAGCTCCATGAAAGACTGCATCCAAAAATGGGTGCTGTTGTGTAGGTCACCATGGCTCACATGCTCTCAGTGACTGGAGGGAAAACCAGTCACCACAGGGCCCCTTAGAGATCACTGAAAGCTGAGCATTCCTTAAAAATATGTACTAGTCTGGTGGATCAGCTGGCAACAAAACCATGACAGTGAACCTGGCAGGTGGAGCATCCTGTTAATTCATTTCCCCTGCAGATAAAATTAGTCTTTATGTTGGATGAACAGCTTCTCCCTAATGACTCTATCTGGCCATCACTGATATTACCAGAATCACAACAGTAACCCAAAAGGAAAAGCCTATTCACATATCAATTCTCTTTTCTCTTGAGACAAAATGGAAGAATTTAATGGAATAGTGTGTCATCTTTGTTAAGAACTACAGGGCACCACTTGTCTATAAGAAACTACTCAACTGCTGTTTTCAGCTAAAACAGAAAGATCTGCAAATCCCAAAAGAACAGAAAGGACTGAAAGTTCATGCTGGTACTGCTAGGATTTCACTCACCTTAAGCAATACACAGTCTGCAGTAGGAAAATAATAATCTATTCTAACATGGATGCGACTCAAATAACTTCCTATGCCATCAGATGTCTCTTAAAAACATCTAGTTGCTAGGTGTATGCTGTACTTGCAACAGCTGTACAGGGACAATGGGGGGATTGATATGAGGATGGAACAGTCCTCCAACTAAAACTCTTCAGAGCCTGGAGCATACTCTTTACTCTACAGAGCTGAAGCTTGAGATATTGCATATTCCAAGCTTAGAATGAGCAAGAGATCTGACTTCATTGAAAGGGGCTGTCTGCAAGCAGAGATAAACTGATGGCCAAAAGAGGAAAGGCATTCCTGGGAATTGCAAATGACATATCTTTCCTTTTTCTCACAAAGAGCCGTGGTGCCAAGGAAGCTGGACGAAATATTGCATTAGTTGCAGGTGCTGCAGGCAGCGAAGGGCTGGGCTACAGCAAGAACACCCCAGTAAGCAGCACAGAAGAAGCTGGGAACTGAGGTGATCACGATATCAGTGAGCCAGCCAGTCTCCTCACTAACTCAATGCACTTACACAGTGCCCATGCAGTGCTAAGTTTTGGTGTGCAGTCTAAGCATTCAAGATTTCTGGATGTTCAGAATTGCAGATATAACCGCTGCAGAGCGCTCATTTGCAGCAAACCCATCATGTCACATAAACATTAAATTTAAGCTGTGCACTGTGTGGATCCAATAAATCTGACACAAAGAGCTACAGAGTGCTCGCACATGCAAATGGGCCCGCAGACAACTGATCGGCATCCATGCATTAAATCCCATATGTCCTGAAGAGGTCTGGTTTGACTGTATACAAACAGAATAACGGAGCTCACTGCATATGTTTTCATTAGTACACATAAACATTTCTTCCCAGGCAGAATTATAAGCTGTGAAAATGAGGGGCTCTGATGTGGCACTACTGGTTTTAGCCATCATCCAAGAAGAGTCACTATACTGGTTTACCAACCTGTATATACCTCATTATAGCTACCAACACAGTATTGTATTCCCTGCAGTCACTGCTCAGAATATGAGAGATACTGAGATATTTTCCATTTTGAAGAAGAAAAAAAAAAGACAAAAAGACATACCAAAACCACACAAATACTCCTTTGGAAAATACATTAACTGTTTTTTAATTAATATTATTCCTTTTCTTTTGACAGAAGCTTTGTTAACTTGACCGGTTAGGTGGTTGTCCTTATCAAATGTGTAAAAGAGATGGTATCTATCTGTAGACATGACCCATGTTTCTCCTCTCCGAATGATAAGTCTGAAATAGAATAGAAATCAAGGTCTGAAAACAACATGTTTATAGATTTATGTTATTATGCTAAACAACAAAACAATGCAAAAATTTCTGTTTATGATATGTCTTCCACCATCCCCAAGATACAGGTTCTGTATTTTAAAAGGTGGAGGTAATTTTGTGTTCATCATTTTGCTTTTTAAATGTAGAGGTAAGTTAAATGAATCTTGGAGGATGTAAAAGGCATTATTAAAGTACAATTCCTCTCTTCATATTCAGTAAGGGACTCAATAACAGCACTGAGTTTAAATGCTATCGAGCTGCACAGATTCTTGATGCCCTAATTTTGAGAGAGTATCTCAGCAGATGCCACCTACTCCTGTTACAAGGCATTGTCCCCAGATATCCCACAGCCCTGGGGACAAAAAATAAATGCAATCAAGCAAACAAAGTCTTCATCCTTACAAACATCACTCAAGAATTTCAGATGTCACAACCTAGGAACTGCTTAGAGAAATCGCATTAATGTCTCATTCCTATGTCACAGACTTGACTAAGGCCAACTTTTCCACAGTAACCTGTCTCTGCTTTTTGAATAGCTACCTCTTTTTCCAAGGATGTGCTTACGGAAAGAGGCTGTACTAAAAATACTTGTGGATTTGCCATCTTCAAAACGCCTGTCGAGGTCTCTCAAGATAGCAGGCTGCCTGCTGCCATCTCGCGGCAGCTCCGCCCAGCTCAGCCCTGCAGCACCCAGTCGCTCGGGGGGCAGGTAGAGGGAACAGGAACATTGGAAAGACCTTTTTTGAAAACAGTTACAACACAAAACTGAAATGACCGCTTTTCATTAGTTTCGCTGAAAATCACAGCAGCAGGAGCTCAGGCAGCACAGGTTGACTGCCCACCTCGCCTTTTCCATCCCAGAAAAGAACCAAGGTGCGCAGGTGGGCCGCGGGTATTGTTGGGTTTCCTTGATACTGGCTCCCCACCCACATTCAGACTCCTTCCTCAAAAGTCACTGCAGACCTAAAAAACTTTATTTCTCACCAACTCTAAGCTGCCTTCACAGCAAGATTTTCTGCTGCTCTGCTTGCAGCCACTGCTACAAAAGCAAGATTCCTTCCTGGCTCAGGGTCTTCAGACTCCTCTTCCAAAGTCTCCCTGGTCCAGGGAACAGGACGTGGCAGTATTGCAGTTTATAGACACAGTCTAATAACAATAATAGCCCTACTACCCTTCCTGTCCACACACAAAACACTTGCCCAAAGCCTTTGACTCTTTATATCAAACTAAAGACAAAATTAGTTTTTAAGGCTGTGAATGCTGCAGGGCAGGAATGATCTTGTTCCTCTCACATGCACTTAGTATAAGGCAGTTCAAACAAATACACTAGCCTCAAAGGCTTTCATGAGTCTTGCCATAGTTACCTTGTTACTCTGATTAATTTTATTTATTGATTCATTTATTTTTGCTCCAAAGATAAAAAGAAAGTGTAGGCCCACAGGCAGCAAGTCCCTACCTAGCAGAGAAACCAGGATTTCTTAATAATTTGAAGTTAATTACACTTTACCATTCACCGTCTCAGAACAAGTTAATGACTAGGGAGAAAACAATTCAAGGGCACCAAACCTCACCTGAATTAAAAAAAAAAAAAAAAAAAAAAAAAAAAGAGAGAGAAAAATAAACACTTCAGATTCAGGCACACAGAAACAGTGAGAAAATACGGCTAGACAGGGCCAGAAGTTTTCAAGCCATTTATCAGGTGTCTAGTGCAGGGAGAGAAATATTACTCCTGGCAACTGTTTCTCTAATCTATTTTTAAAGGCATAAATATAAGAGGATCCACATTGTTCCTGCCTGGATCTCTCCCATCTCTGCCTTGCCTCTTTCAAAATCACCTTCTAGGAGACTCCATAACCCAAATCAGTGGTGCTTGTATCATCTCACTCTCTAGAAAAAAAATCACTGGCCCTACACTATCACAGGTTAAGTGGTTTCAAGGCAGTTTTCAAAATATGAACAAACAAACAAAAAATTCTACTTCAAAAAATTAAGTTATTAAAAAGCTAACATAGTAAGCAGACAAATAATAATTTAGCATAACTTAACCACAGCCAAACAGTTAAATGTTAAAAATTGAACTGGGAACTACACAGGTGAGTAATGGAAACACAAAAATGAAAGGAAACATCTCCTACAAGGGAAGAA
This sequence comes from Neopelma chrysocephalum, assembly GCF_003984885.1. Lineage (NCBI taxonomy): Eukaryota > Metazoa > Chordata > Aves > Passeriformes > Pipridae > Neopelma > Neopelma chrysocephalum. Next base: position 3,683,689 of record NW_020897704.1, read on the forward strand.
GCTTTCAATGAAAGAATGAATCATCCTACAGCTGTGCTACAGTAGCTATCAAAGCTACATAGTTTTATCTTTTCCTCCTTTAAGAGATTTTCACTCACATAATAAGCCTTGCCCCTCAAAACCAGCTTAAAAATATATTAGGAATTCTACCACTTTTAGATTACATTGCCCTGCATTACACTGTTGTAGGCATTAGAAACCAATCCACTGAGATGAGAAAATTAGCTGTAGGATACAAAAATATTTTCTTCTGTTTTTCAAGATGCAGAAGCATCTTAGTCCGTTATCAGTCTTGTCCTGAAGCCAAGAACGCTAATACTTCGCTGGCCATTTTTTACCACTGTGGGTCAGACCACGGCTGTGCATGCATTCAAAGAGTTTCAGGGACATCCTCCATGCTTCTGAGTATATGTTTTTCCAAGATGAAATTTCTTTTTGAAAGAAAGTCTCACTCAAAACATAACTGAGTACCTGACTCTGCATTGCTGCAATCAGCTAGTTGCCTTAACATTTACAGAGATAAAACAAGGAAAACAAACATCCTATCACTGCACCCCAATGAGGTAACTGTAAACTGAAAGACAGCTTACTGAAAACAGAAATTTGGAAACAGCTCTTCAAAGTGGAATATTTCCAATATCACTCTGCATAGCAGAAAAACAAATTCTAAAGTTAGAATCATGAAATAATGGTAAGTAAACTGTAACTCAAAATAGCCAATGTCAGATGAAGTACAATCTATGAGATATTTGCATGTTGTTACTCTGAAGAAACAATGGCTTGTGCAAATTGAACTGATTCCAGCCTGAGCTTCAGGACATTATTGACGCTTAAGAAAATAGTTCCTTCAATCTTTAAGTGTCAAAGACTATTTTCACAATGTCTAATTTATTAATAGTTCCAAGCATGTTCCCAACATACTTTCTATACCAGCTGCAACCATTTAACTTACAGGAATCTGCAATATGAGTTGGCTTCAGTTCCTAGGAATGACACTGCAGTCAAAACTCTTTAAAAGATGTTTGTGCACATACCTGAGGCATCCAATGTTCTGAAATTGTCAACACAATACACTTAAAATGGATCAATCACCATAACCAAAACCACCACCACCACACACTACTCAAACAAACAAACAAAAAAAATAACAACAAAAAAAAACCAAACCAAACCAAACCAAAACAAAGACCAAAAACACAATGCTCATGATGTCCCCAAGATATCCTCAATCACAGGCTATGGTTGTGTATATATTAAATTCTTGAAGACTCAAGTCAAAACAGTCCACCTTGGCACTCCTCTTACGTAAATATGGGACCAAAGAGAGTATACTCCTACTGCCTTATCTTGGCAACAACTTATCACATGGGGCAAGGCTGTTCCCTCAGAAGGGTGTTTCTGGTTTACCACAAGTAATTCTAGCTCTGGACACCAAAAAAGAAGAGGGTAGTCAGTGCCTATCACCGAAGATGCCCCCAACAGGCAGTTTTCTGTTTCGTTTCCAAATGGCTCTCTACAATAGCTCTGTCCCCAAGCTGTGAGGACACAGGTAATGTATAGACTACATTCAGGAAAAAAAAAAAAAAAAAAAAAAGAAAAAAAAAGAAAAAGAAAAAAAGACGCTGGGTTACCGTGGGACAACTGCTGCCACTGCCCTCAGCAAGGATGAGGATACTTGCATTGCTCCTTCCCTCAGGATAACTGGACATAGTTAGCCAGGAGACGCCTCTAGGCTGTTGGACAAACATGGGAAGGAGGGAAACTGTGATAACACTAGTGGGCTTCTAAGAGAAGCAAGAGACTTGCAGCAAAATTAAAATCTACAGTCACAGTGGAAATTTTGACCAACCTCAGAAGAGACAGCAAACAGTTGGCTGAAACTAGAAAGACCCTGAAATTTTGTCCATATTAAAAAGAATGACACCCACGTGCAAAGATGGCAAAAGGAGATTCTTTTGTTTCAACGTTTTTTACATTTAAACTGTCAGATTCTGTTCCAATACAAGGTATTATTCCTCTACTTTAATATTTTGTGTTCTAATAGCATCGATATTTCAGATTGGAAGGCTGCTGCTGTAGTAATTTGAAAGAAAATGTGAGAGTTTCACCTCAAAGCCCTGGTCAACTCAACTCCATCATTTAAAGATGGATCTATATATCCCAGTCTTCCTATCTAAATTCTCCCCACATAGTCCATTAACATTCTCTAAGCTTTCTCATTTTTATACAGATGTACTACACATGCACAATTAATTCCATGTCAGCATACCAAAAAGATCACCTCATGCATCCTTACTCATCTGCCAACTCTTATATCCTTATCCATTCCCATGTCCCACATACACACAGAAAAAAAGTATGAAGTAGCAGAGAGCAGTCCACCATATGCAAGTATTCTTTGAGGAGCAAATGTCCATATTTACATATAGAGATTTAATAAAAAAGACCAAAGTCACTTACAATCTATTCAGTTCTGAGCAATGTCAACAGAAACATGCACCTTGTTTTCCTCATTTATACTAATGGGAGCAAGTACTCTGAGACAGCACAGATACCTGATTTTAAGACCTGTGAACCCAGCCACTATCTAATCTATTACCAGTTTGACACCATGCAGAGAAATCTCAATTAATTCGGAAAGCCTCTTCCACTTTTATATTTGAGACAAATTATTGATCTTGTTATTTGCCAATATCCTGAATGTATTTTTGATAGAAAATGCAGCTTTAAACATTTAAAGGGTGAAATGTATCCATTTTAGGCCTGTTCACTCTTAGGTAATTGTTTCTTCAAAGAGAGAGTGACAGTTGAAATTTAGATATATGTTATGAAGGAAACTGATTACAACGTTTTTGCACATCCACATCTATTTCAGTCTAAGCTAAATGCAACCTGCCTTGCCACAAGATAGTGACTTCAAACCATCCATTTGTTTGCTGCAGGAAGTCCCAAGCTGAGAACTGTAAAACCACATCCTGGAAAGAAAGTATCTGAGCAACAGACAGAAAAAATGTAAGAGCATGTATACACAAGACCTGCAAACCCCGGACTGTGCTTTTTGGTCCATGCTCTGCCCCTGAGCCCACTGATTTAAGTAACATCAACAGCTGTGGGAAGATCATCAAAGCAGACTGTTTTGCCCCTCATAAAGGAGCTGACTTCCAGGCTCAAAGCAGGTAAATAATGTGAAAGAGCAAATCTAATTCAGCCAAGGGAGCTGAACCAGCTATCACTCTGGAAAGGCTTATGCTGAGAGGACAGACTAGATAAATCCTAGTTGCTTTAAGACTGAAATAGCAGGAAAGCGTCAAAACAAAAAAATAGTGGTATTACCAGATGCTAACAAATTTAGTGCAGTAGATTGACACACAGAACCTCAATCCTTTTCATAACTGAGGTAAAAACACTGTAAAATCTACTTCTGAAGAATAACATTTGAGCAAGATGGAAAAGCACATGCTCCTCACCCATCCAGACTTCAAAACAACCATGTGTTTTGAACAACCACAGTGTTCCTGGCAATGCAGTGAAACTCCACATAGTTTCATCTGTTTTGGAGAATAATGTATCTGTGCTATCAAAGGCTCAGGCCATCTTCATTTCCCCCTAAATCTTCTAAAGTCAATGATATTGTTTCTTCATTTGAAACATGGTTCCAAGTATACAACATTTTTATTAGGATTACCAGTATTTTGCCAATCCCCAAAGGGATGAATGAACCCAAACAATCCTAACTTTTCAAATTAAATTCTACTCTGTGTCTATGAAATTACTATTTTAAGACTGTAACTGAGGGACATTGGGAAGCAAGCTTCCTACAAAACAGAACTAAAGTATATCCCACATCATTCACTTCCCCTCTGATCCCCTTCTCAAGATGAGAGGAGAATCTTTACATGCAGACAGCAGTCCCCTTATTACTGCAAACACCAGGGCTTCTCCATCAATACAATCGTTGAGGGCCCGTTCTTCTCTACTCCTCATCCCCCAACTAACACACTGGTCTACCTTCGTGGTTAACAAACTGTTGTATTTCACTATTCAGCAAAAGAGAAAGATGTGAAATACTTGCCCACAGGTCTTTCAGCCACCACTCAAAACTGTTCTCATTGTCAAAGTATTTCAAGCACCTGACCAGTCACACAAATCTTTATGCAGTAGCTTTAAGTTCATCCCAATGGAATCCAATCAAAAACAAATGGTGGTAATGGTCACCAACTATCTAAGCTACAGATTTCTTTATTCTCCAAGAAAACTGAGGAGATCAAACACTACAAGGAGTTCAAGAATCTAACACTTCAGACAGAAAAGACACGTAAAACATAAAACCAGAAATCACTCCAAAAACAAAGGCAAAAAATAAAACCAGGAAGACCAGACACCTTCAGCTGAGAAACAATTAAAGAACAGATGATTCTGAGACAGATGCCAGCATTTTTAGACTTCAGCAAGCCTGGTGCCACTTGTTGACAGTGCAAGATTTCACATCCCTGAAAGCTAGCCCCTCAAGCCTTAGATATGTATCACTTCAAAAAAGAGAGATAGACTTCCATACAGAATGTTTAGATTATCCCAAAAGTCTTCTGTAAAGTATTTCACATTAATTCTATATAAAAAACTCTTTTAACAAGACTCAGCCTTAATTTTCAAGGTCCACTAAAGAATCTACATTTGTCTTTGGATAGTCTAAGCAAAACAAGCCAAACCAATGTGCCCCATCAATGATGCAAGACTGCATCTTAATTAAAAACTCATATCCAATATGCTGATAAGCAGATAGCTTACCTTGAAATAGGAGTAACTTCACATATTTCAAGATTCAGATTACACACTTACCCAGAACAGACAGAAACCACAAGGATAAGCTGAGAAATGAACAGTTACACAATCACTATGCTTGTCTTCTAATTTCCTATTCTTAATCGGCAGGCACTCAGGAACATGACTTAAAATGCAGTTACATTAATAGCCTGATGTCTTCCTTTACAAAAGAAAAATTATTATGGAAGTTCTTTTCTTATATCCAACCATGAAAACAAGGAACATTAGATGTTTCTTATAAAAAAACCCACCCCAGCAAAGCTTATCTCCTTCAATATTAATATTTTGTTTTAAAAAGAATAATAACAAGTGTTGCTCAATTAAGGAAGAGGTTCCTTTACAAGGAACAAAAAGCCAGTGTTTCCTACAAATATAGCAAGGGTCAACCATCAGTGTGAAGTGTTCACTCCACAAGTGCCAAAGTTTTAATAAAAAAAAACCCATTTATTACAACAGAATATTACAAACAACTAGCTTCAGTGATCAACAAACAAAACTTTACAAAATGCAAACAATGCAATTTCCAATTGTGGAGTGACAGATATTCCAAGCTTACAAACACATCATCTTTTTGTTTATGCCCACTTAAAAATCATTTCCAGTCTGCTTTATTTTCCATCAAATACAGTACGTTTATCCAAACAAAAGCATGTACATTCAATATAGAACATTTTGAGCAACAGCTACAATCTCAGTTCCCATTCACAGTATTTTTAGTGCAATGCACTAACAGGGCCAAATAGTTCTCTATCCATAAAAGTATTTTTACTCCTGATCTTGTGATCAACATTTAGATATATTTTATACAAAAAGTATATATGAACATGAGGCACCTCCCTAAGTAAGGGAGTGAACCTATATAAAAAACATGGTATTTCTTCCGATGTACAATACCTTTCAAATTGTAACAATCTGACACAAATCACTAAACAAAGTATTTTCTAGAAGGTAAAAAATAACAAAACAAAACCAAAAACTGACAAAAAAACCCTATACAAACCCACGGACGCATGAAACCTGCCAAGAATTTCATAATGGTAGGCGTGGGACTGTTTTACTACAATCTTGATTAAAAGGTTAAAAAAAGGTATCTAAAACATTTTCCAAATTACGCAAAGTCAAGTGCTACCCATAGTGGTCATTTAAGATCTTGAGAGAAAATATATTTTGAAATTCTCCCAGACTATCCTCCCTTTTTATTAATATTTAATGAAATAAGCTAACATTATAAGTGGTTGTGCACAGATTGTCTATAATACATCAGCATATATTCACTACCTTCATATTAACATTAGTGTGTTGATCTTTCAAAAATAAACTGAAAAAATAAACTGCAACTATCATTAAAGTGCTTGTGTAAAAATTTTTTTTTTTTAAAATTAAAGAATAGAGGAATGTGGATATTCTTGTAAACTTCCTAGATGTTTACAAATTTTTCCTACGAACCACATAGGGAAACATGAAGATCTTTGAAATTACTTCAGCACATGAAATTCAGCATGTCCCAGAACTGGGAAATTAGTCAATATGAACAAACTGATGTTATGGCAATTACTAAAAATTAGTACAATTCAGCGAATATACAGCACATTGTTTGCTCTTATACATTCATTTGTAATAAATTTAAAACAGTATATACCACAACATTTACCAAAGTAGGATATCACAAAGTTTGAGCTGTCCATCAACTAGCACTACCAGGGAGGACCAGTATGGATGATTTCCATGGATGAGCTTTCTGAAGATGATTTCCTAAATGAGGAACAAAAACCTTCTTCCAAAGCTGCTCTTCATTGACTTGCCTCTGGTGTACTTTTTTGTAATTTCAGAAAGTTTTTTCTATCCTGTGTCAAACCACAACTGCATAGATAACTGCTAATTTATATGCATGCGCATTTCAACTACTTCAGTGTTTTGGGAGGTGGCACTGTCCCACAGGCAGTCAGTGGTTACTAATATATTAAGAAAAAAAACAGCTTATGAAAATACTTCCTCCTTGTAGTACCATTACCAAGACTTAGCGGTTCCAAATCAAACTAAAAAGTCTTTTTCATTCAAGTGTACTTCAAACTTTCCAAATATCACTTGAACCTATCTGAAGAGAAAGGGGAGTAAATTAATACTTTGAGTTTACCCATATAATTCTGTTTAAAAATACACAACATAAATAATTTACAGGGCTAAATTCTTAATTCTTAAATTCAGCACAATTCAGGGTCTAACTTACATAATTTTTGAAGTTCTGTCCCACTTAACGAGGATTTGTTAGAAAATCACAAAAGCACCACATTACAATTTAACATATCTGTGTGGTTATTCACTAGGAAAGCTAAACTCAAATCAAATTACCTCTTGGAAAACAGCATTTCAGAGTTGAAATATAGAACAAGGCACATGTACTTGGTTTTATTTTTATCAAATACGCTACAAAGATAATTCTGAATAAGGATGTTAAAAACTCCCACAAGTATCACTGTATCATACGTACTACCTCTCTTCATTATAATTTTTTGTACAATCCCCCAATCCTCAGGCATCAGTCAGTCATTCTGAAATACAAATTGACTGTACACAAATATTTCCTTTTATAATAGGCCCTTTAAATATAGGCCACCTTTAACGCGAAGGCTATGGAAAACTGAGAAACTACAAATACAACCCTTCCAAATGTAAAAAACTCCCAGAGCACCATATAAGCACAAGTTTAGAAAATTCTTGGCCATATTTTTATACATTTTGATGCTTAAAAATAAACTTTGATAAGACTTGAACAATTTAAACCAATAATGACCAGAAGTTTCCAAACCTGGGCTTATATAAATAAGCATTAAAAGAATGAAATCCTAAATTTGATTATTTCAAAGGTGTTTGCAGGCACGTAATCCATGATTTTAAATCAAAGCAATTAGGCAATCAAATTACATTCAAAAAAACTCTTCTATGCATTTTTGTTGACAGGGTATAGGCAATACACATTAAATAAAAAAATAAAAAAATTAAATTCACAAATGCCAATTCCAGTAAATTCACAGACTTTTAACAGCTTTTACTGTAGTACCTTTAGTACTTCTTCAACTGGTCACAATGAAGTTAATTAATAAATTATGTTACCCAAACCAAACAAAATTAATTTAAATTAATTTTAAAAAATTGCTATTTTAAAAATATTAACTTGATTGCAACAGATGCCTTAAGACAATTTAAAGAGTTGACTCAGTACAGTTTAATGTATATTCCAGCTTCCTACAATCACAAATTAAGATTTTGCCTCTTTTCAAAAATGCTAAAACCAAAATATAAGAAATGAATTTGAAATCTACCGTTGCATTTAAGCCGCTAAACCATAAAATCCATGGGAAAACCTGTTTTCGGTAATAAATCAACAACAGCACAAGAAATTCAGTGGTATTGTAGGGGTTTAAAAAAAAAAAAGGACAAAAAAAAGACAAAACACTTTTTCTTTTTCCTCACCAGACAACAGCTTTAGATCTTGTACTTCTGCCTTTGGTTTTATTTTCTTCAGGTGAATGAGATACATTTGCTTTGTGGGTTTTCTTATGATGTTCTAGAAAAGCTTTTCTGGCAAATGCTTTCCCACATTTATTGCATCGGTGCAGAGAAAAGTTTTTTGTTACTTTTACTTCAATGCCAACATCAGCTCCTTCATACTTTTTATTGGGAGAATTAGATGTGACATCCTGTTTTGAACCAATCTGTTTTGTTTCATCCCTCTGAAGGCCTCTTTTTGTCACCTTATTTAGAACAAGATCAATTGGCTTTTTAATTGCTCTAATTTCTAAACTTGCAGTTATTTTCCCAAGGTAGCGTGGTGACTTTTTATGAACCACAGTTATATGCCTTATCACATCACGTTTGCGACGCGTTTCATAAGAGCAGAGTGGACACCTGTAGTATTTAACATAAATATTATTTCCATCTGTGTGTAATTCAATGTGTTTTGTCAAGTTCTGTTTAGAAGTAAATTGGCGCTTACAGAGTTTACAGTAAAGTTGCTTGAAGTCAAAGCCAGCTGAAAGTTTTGGCTTCCTGTTTTTTTGCTGGCCACCTGCAGCAGATGCATTGGTTAATTTGGAGGTTGATTTAGTGGTTGATTTGGAGGTTGATTTAGTGGTTGATTTGGAGGTTGATTTAGGGTTTTCAGCATCTTTTTTAACTCTATTTTTCTGTGCTGATGATGTGTTCTTTTTCTCATTTGAATGATTTGTTCCCTTTAATTCATTCTGTGGAGAAAGAGCAATGGAAGGGGGTGAAGGTTCTACAGAATCTGCTGATTCATCTTTTATTTCTGTGCCATTGGCAGTATTGTTGGGTCCTTTCTCTCTTTTAGAGTTCTTTCCAGAAAGAGTTATCTTGTGGACAATTTGCATGTGCCTTTTCAGCATTATTTGTGAACTATATTTTCTCTTGCACAGAAGGCACTTGCATGCAGTTAAATTGTATTCAGCCTTTGAAGATGACTTTTGTTTTCGAGTCTTAAAAGATTTTTTAGCAGAAACTGTATCCAAGAACAAAGGTTGCCCAGGCTTGGTAGCTATATCCGGAGTAATGGAATCCCTCCTTAATCCTCTATGAACTTCATCAAAATGCCTCCTTACGTTGGCTTTTGTAGCAAATGATTTATAACATACAGGACAACTTCTACCTAATGCTACAAGAACATTCTTATTTCGTCCTTTTGCAGAGCATTGGTTTGGTTTCTTTTTTGTTTCTATGTACTTCTTTAGCTCTTCCATCTTTTTTTTGTGCACTTTTCGAATGTGCCGGCGTACACTGCGTCTTGAATGAAATTCTTTCCTACAAAGGCAACAAATCAACTGGTGGCCATAATCAGAATTATCCAGAGAGTCCAACTCAGGATTTACTGCTGGAGGCTGTTCTTCAGGAGTAGGTATCACCTTGTTTGTAACAGGATCAGCAGGAGGTAATTCTACTGTCTCCCCAGCTGGGACTGGTGCTGGAGCTGAAACAGTCTTGGGTTGCTCAGTGCTGGGTTCCTGTACCTGTACTGGAGCTTGATCAGGGGTATGGCTACTTTCTATGTTCTCATCTGGGCTATTAGTCCTTGACACATATTGAAATACAGCATTTTGATTAGTTTCTATAGGTTCCAATGTAATTACATATTCTTGCTTATCTACCCGTGGATAGATGGCTTCAAGGAGGTCATTTATGGCTTGACTCTGCTTATCTTTTATATCTGGCAGATCTGTGAAAAGAGGAAAAGGTATTTTTTAATGATTTGGTAATTTCCAATTATTAAAATCTCAAAGTAGCTTTTAAACACTGTGAATTCAGTCTCCAAATTTGCACAAATCCTGTATTTATACTCTCTGAACACTCAGAGGTTTCGAGTAATCATTACAAGTTGCTTTTTTATTAGAAGCCAACATTGGAAATACACCCTTCTAGCATGCTAATGCAAAAGCCACCTGAACTAAAAATTTGTACGCTCAGAATTAAGCTGGTCTTTAAAAATCTGTATCAATTGCAAAAATAACATACATCATTTGACTGAGCTTGTTCTGCAGGTGTGCAACTAAGCCTGAAGTATCATTAGAAACCGATTTTCCTACTGCTGGAAACGGCACTATCAACAAAGGAACCTAATTCTGGAAATAAGCTCTTCTCTGTGAATTCTGAACAATCCTTACAAAGAATGAAACATCTGTGTAACCTGAGCATTGCATGAGGACATAAGCAGATAGTATTTTACAGGGCTCAGTAATATTGTTATTAAATGCCAGATTAGTTCAGTGATCTAGTTCCCAGCATAATACATGAAGCATCTGCACTAGCATAAAGAGGAAGCCAGGGTACTACAGTAAAAAGGTGAGGCACTGAGATGACACAGTTCAAATCATTGTGGATAATTTTAAAGATGTGATTCCTGGTAACAGCTAATTAAAAACCCACACTTACTGTTATTCCTTCAACACTCTCAGCAACACATAAGAAGAGTGTCAGTACAAGAAATGTGCTCTTTTGTTGCTCAGGACCCATCTTTTAACACTGAATTTTTAACAGCTTTTGCAGTCAGTTTCAGATGGGACTATCCATACAATTTTTACCAAAAGTAAAAAGTCCTTCCTATTTTATAGCAACTTTAAAGACTACGTTGTGACTATATTAAATGAATGCATCTCAAAAAAGTTATGAGGGAATAGTCTTTGGAATTCTTTACCATGGGGTCCTGCTTCTTGTCCACTATCTTTTATTTATTGAAAAAAACTCTCACTTAATTCAATAATAATTATACTCAATTTTATAGAAAACTTAAGTATTTATACAGTTTTATTCAGAGCATGTATTGTTACTCCCTTTATTTTCACCTCTCATAATGAACAGTGAGTATGTTACTTTTATGTTACTTCATAAAACATATGAAAGTTAATCAGCCAACGGCTAGAATATCAGGAGCTGGACATGAAGTGTTTCCTCAGCGTCATCCTGTCTTGCTTAGAAACTATTGCATCTAAGTCAGATGCACTTCTAACCTTGCTTTGAAAATACAAGTCATCCCTTTTCACAGAGAAGCTCTGTGACTCTATAACTAGCCAAGCACATGTATTTAGGGAAGTTGACAGTACCAGTTTTTTCACCTTCTCCTTCACAGCACTAGCTGACACTACATGGGAAAAGAGTCATCTAAGTATATCTGTTTGTTCCCAATATTTTAAATATTGAGGTAGGAAAGCATTAATCAGGAAAGAAAAATCCTCACTGCACCTATGTCCATCTAGTCAAGAGATCAAGATAATTAGAAAAGTTTACAAAACATTTTTGAATGCTGGCACATTTTCAAAGTAATCGGCTTCAACAAAAATCATCACTAGAATAAGACTTATTAATAAGTTTCTTTTTCCATAAAAATACAGTTTTTCAATTTTTTTTTCATCATTTAAGTTATTTGTTTTAAGAATAATGTTTAATTTCTACAACAAAGGTTTTGGGTTAGGTATGATCACATCGATTATGTTAAAGCAGCATAAGGTGAAGTGAAGCAGTGGGAAAGAGATAATATTATTGAAGCACAGGTCGTTAAAGAAAAGGGTAAACTTTTAGTCTGTGTTTCATAATGAATAAGACTAAAAGATTGCATCCATGACACAAGCACTCTAAGTGCTTCCCCAGTACAGGAGAATACTATGGATGTTGACCCAAGCCAGGATCCAGCTGAAGTCCACCACAGCTATGATGATCTAAAACTGAAACATCTTTTAGACCCACTCTTTCTGCGAGATTATTTCTCAGTCCTTTGACATACTTTATCTTTCACAGTAAAGGACAGAGAGGAAAGAAAAAGGTGGCAGAGGAATAGAAAGTGTTAAGAGTGACACTCTTAATTAAAAGGCTGGATGTACAAACTACCTAGCTAATTATGACATTGGCATGGGTCGCAGTTGTTAATTCATATAAAGTCAATGCTGTAACCTTCAATACCATAACAGTGATCTACATGTTATCACTGAAATTTAACTCCACCTTTTCTTTTGCATTTTTGTTTCAGATGTGTTTGTATAAATGGTAAAGAAAGGTAATTTTTTCAACTTCATATAGCTTTATTAAATATTTCAATTAGTAAGACTTACTATCATCCATCTGAAGACTTGGAGGACAATAAAACTTTTTATGAGTAATTAAATTTGGTAATCCTCTGAAGAGACTCCGGCACAATTTACACTCAAAAATGGTGTCCACATCTTTTAACAAGATATGTTTAAGTTGTTTCGTTCCTGTAATAAAGGAAATATTACACTTAGGGAAGGTTTTCTGTTCATCTTTTAATTCATATCATCCCATGAAAGTGGAAACATTTTAAAACATGAATAATTATAACAGCATTTTATCGTTTGCTAATGTTACTTCATCACTATAAGTTTATGATACATACTCCAAATTTCACTATGAAAACCAGACTAGTATGAAAAAAACCCTCAAGGATTACGCACATTACAGTTTACAGGGAAGTGCAATGATTTATGATAAAAACTAACAGCTGACGTTAGGAAAGAGTCCACACTACAGTATTAGGTTGCTGCAATACAACTGCCCAACGGGAAGGGATAAGCACCTAGAGCATTTAAAGAAGCCTGTAGTATTTTTTCCCTAGGGTTATCCAACAATCCTAAGAAAAGATATATACAGCTATTTCATGGAAAAACAGCATCTGGTAAGGCAAAAAACTAAAGCATGAAATAAAGCAAATAGAATAACTAATAGGTGAAGAAATGTTACTGCATCTAGGTATCCGACCCAATACCAAGATGATGATGCTTAGGTGACACAGTAGATACGTAGACATATTTTCAGTCCAATGAAAGGAAAATATAGATAACTTAAATCCAAAACTTCTCTATTAAAAAACAGGCAGTGTGACAAAATATGCCAGTTTTCGAGACTATTATACATTGTATCTAAAGATAATTAGATCTAGCATTGTTAATGTATTCCAGCCTCTGCCATGCTTAAAGAAATAAAAGAATACAGTTTTTTACACTTCAAGCTTACTCCTTCATTTCTTACCTCAAGAAAATTATGAAAGTAATGTCTACAATTAGCATGAATGATGAATACTTACCCATTCCAAATTAGAAAAAAACACTAACCAGATTCAGCTAATTTCTCTATCTTGATTTGTCTTAAATTGAATTAATCAAAACTAATCAAACAAGCAAAAAACATAATGAAACGGGACCATGAATAAATAATATCAGACACCTATGAAAAAGCAGCAAGACATTCTTCAAACTGAAATAAAAGTTCAAGTGCTCTATCACCACATACACTTCTCTTAAGAATTCCTTTTAAAGACCAAACTCAGTCACACGGCAGAACTATTTTCTGAATGAAACTCTTTCAAATATTAATAATTTCATATTACCTAGCAGTTCTTCAATACTAATAGGCCTTACCAAGAAAACTTTTTATTTCTTGGTGCAGCAGTACCACAAAATGTTTTACAACTGAGTTTTAGCAAAGCACAGTGTCGTTGTCTTCTTCAACGGTTGTTTAAAATTGGAAGCCAAACCTGACCATCTGAGGCTACCATCCACTTTTTGTCCTCTCCTATGCATTCCTGGGCCACCTCTCACTGCTCTTTCTTTTAGTGTTATTAACCTCACCTTCATTTGTCCTGCATTTTTACAAACAGACTACTGGACAAATATTTAGATATGGTAACAAACAAAAATTGTAGAGAGTTCCCCCCAAAAGCAAGTTGTTTACTCAGATCTCACCAACCAACACTTGAATTTCTCCATATAAAGACAACCACTGACAAAAACCTGTCTGAACAAAACTGAAGATCCTCCATGCAAATAAAATTCCTGTGACATACAAACTATAATTCATACCAAATTATATTTCAAACAAAATGCTTCCAATTTGGTGACAGTACACAATAAACCAGAATTCGCTCATGCTGTTCACACACACTCTAGCCATAAACCCCTCTCCCAAAAAAAGAAGAAAAAAAAAAATCATCGAATTCTCCACTACTTCCCAACTGAGGGACACAAAAGTTCCTCATTCTCTCTCCTGTTATAGTGATACTTCAGTCTCCCCCTGTTCAGCACTGAAATGGTTTTTTTCCAATACAAATTACTGGGTTTAAGAATTACTGGATGAGATTAAAGGATTTATGAGATACTGAAAGTCACACTGTATGACACAGTAGTCACTCTGGCTTCAAATCACCCTTGCGCAACTATGAAGCTTTTCACTGGTGGGAGTAGAAAAATAATTGATCCTTTTGAATTAAACTGTAGACCTTTAGGAACTTCTGAAAACTGCAAATGAATTTACAACGTCCACTGGTTTTGTGGACGCAGCAGGTAGAGGAAAAGCAAATCACCTCCTTGTTCTTCACCTACTGTAGATTGTGGCAACAAGCGGTCAGTTCTGCCCACATGTGCTGCCTCCAGCTTACTGAAGTCTTCTCTATTTTGTAGTTACATCTAATTGGGCAATTTGATACCTTGTCCAATTTTCTTAATATTCATAAATATTGATGCTAGAATAACATCATAGTCACAAGAAATCAGTAGAAAACATCGATCATAACTAATACCTCTCTTAGAATACCAAAGTACGTGCCTTTAGCAAACAATTTCTTTTTTTTTAGAAAAGAAAAATAGATTCAAATTCACCTGTTATTCTTAACACTTTAGGTGACAGAAGCTTTTGATAAAATTTCTTAAATCTCTATTTCTATACCACAAGAGTCAAAATACTCTCCATAATGAAATGTTGCGTGTTCAAAACCAACCAGAAATCTTGCTCTAGGTCCTTTTGCCTTCTGTCCAATTTTCCTGATGCAGATGACTGAAGACGTCAAAGTAAGCCATCAATTTAACACACCTGCCCGTGAGGACAATCTGGAAGCAGCCCAGAGACAAAATACTTGCAACTAGTTTGTGGTATTACCAGTAGGGATTACATTGATCTGCTTCAAGTGAAAGAAGCCTGTCACACATATCTGAGGCCTCAGGCAACCTCAAATCAAACTAAAAAATGTTACTAATGAATAATCTCACATCCAGTTTTTGTATTAAGTTGTTGAAATGCTAGTGGACAACTTAAACTCTGTGTCCTTTTTACAAGACTCAGAGCAGATATGCATTCCATTGCACAGCAGCAATGACTTATACATGACACATTTCATATACTTAACAGCTCTATGTAGAAAAATCTAGAAACACATATTCTTAGTAGCACTAAGGACCAAGGGTTATGAAAATAAAATGTTTGGTTTGCCATATTAGAAGTGTAGAAACAGCTAGAAAACATTAAACGTTTCAATCATCTCTGGGATGCTCCCTCAAAATGCTCAGTTGTTGTTCTTAGATTCATTGCTATGTATTGCAACTCCCAAAAACAATCAACAAACACCTTAAAAGTAACATGATAATGCAATTTAAGAAGTTCAAGGTAAAGTTTTGTCTTCATGTCAGCAGTTTTATGATAAACTCATTAATAAAAGCAGGTGAAATGACACAAAGCAGCACAAAAAAATAATTTTTAATGATTCTGAAAGATCTATTTCCTCATTACTTTATATGAAAACTCTTATAAAAAGGAACACCTAATTCCAAAAATCTGCAAATAGTTTGCCAATATGCAGGAAGTCAGGTGTTGGTTATTTTAATATAGTAAATATATATAACTCTTATAAAAAGGTAAGGAACTTTTTCAGAGTCAGGCATAGTCTCATACCTGATCGAAAACATTCAATGATTTGCTGAATACCAGATTTTGATGTTTGCAGAGGCTGCTGCAGTAACGGAGGATCACCAGGTTCCAACAGGTGTACTGAAATATATAAAAGGATAATAAACTATTAGAGAACACTCAGGTGATTCCTATAAGTTATGAATTTTCCACACGCGCACTAGATAAAAAGAAAGGCCAGGACTATAGTAAAATTAGTCTTATTCTACAATTTTCATCTAGATTGAATTAAAAAAGTCAATACTGAATTTTGCAGCCATGATACCTTCTGACAGTTTGCTGTAATTTTGCCTATTTAAAGAAAACATGTATTCAAAGCTACTTGTAGCAAACACAAAAACATATAAATATATAAAACCGAATTAACTCATGGGAAATTTCTGTCAATTAAAGCAATTCCCTAGAACAATCTAGACTCCCATTGTTAAAACTGAAACAAATGTACAGAAAAGCATTACCAATACTGTACTTCACAGCATACTATACGCCTTCAATGTTGGTAGTACGCATCTAAACAATGAATCCAAATTTAAAGTAGCAATGATCAGAAAAAAAGCACAAGCGTAACTGCACAGTATATACCAAAAACAGTTATCACAATATTTTTAACCAAAAAAACCACATTCAAGACATGCTTCTGGTTCAAGCAAACTGAAGTAATATCTTATTTCTGATGTTTCATGCCACATCATATTCTTCATAAAAGCTATTGAAACTAAAATATATATTGATCAGGATGATTATTAGTTATTCCAATATGCAGTAGTTATGCATATGAAAATTAATCGCATTCCATTGTTGTATATGCCTATGGCAATTAAGCTTTGCCCAGAGAGAAATCCAAATTTTTTGTTTGCAAAATCATTAATTAGGTCTTTTTTTCATTTCTTATTGACAAAACAGTTAGCTTTGTACTTCATAAATCAGCTCCTACCTTATCCATTTGGTTTGATTTTAACCCCATTTTAAGGTTTCAATTTCTAAAATGAAGCACAGAGCATCTCTAAGAAATCTTTTCTTAATAAAGGGCAGTAGAGGCATAGTATAAAACTACTTGCAGATTTACTATTTAAAGACTAAACAAATTTTGACAGGAAAGTTGAGTTAAAAAATGTAAGGTTATAAATAAATTCAAACTGAAAAGAACATCAAAAGAAAAACACTCTAAATACACACATAACAACCACTATAAATCAGCTAATCATTTGAGGATCTCTAATACAATGACATATTGTATTCTACTAGCCTACTCCCTATACTTGAAAATAATATATTTTAGTTTCCATACTGCCTCTAAGATGCATGTACAACACCCACTGATATCTACAGGAGTAATGCAGGTGAAGCAGATGTAACACATCGCTGTTAACTTGTCAGGCAGGAAAAGTATTTCAGCTTGTTTAAAGCATTAGAACAATTCAAAACCATTTCATCAACACAAAGAAATTATTCTACTAACTGAACAATAACTACTTTCAAATTACATTTAATTAAAGGACCATAATCAAAGTGGCCATGCTCACACTTTTAACTATTAATTTCCCAAAACAAAAGTGAAAGCATCCAAATAGCACCTTTCTTTCCAAAACACAGGTGAAAGCATCCAAATAAACTCTACAAGAAGGCAAAAAAAAACGAACAAAATTTTCTTTAAGGATACCAACTAGAACAGTAGGCAGAACAATTTAAAAAATGTCTAGCAGGTTGGTTGAACCTCTACAGTATTCATTATATTTTCCACTGATGGTACCTTCAACATCACACAGCAGTGGAATGCAAACAGCTGTTTCAGGACATGGTGGGTTTTTTCTTCTCTGAGAATAAGATCTTCAAGTTCATCAGAGCTCACCAGAGAAGACACGGAGTAAAAACATAAACAACGAATGTAAGAGATTGCCAGAAACATCATTTTACAAAAGATTCGGAACACTGCATTTTTTGGAAACAAAGAGACCAGTTGTTTTATACAGCTTCTTGCCTTCCTCTGCTCACTGCATACAATGCCCACGCGGTGGCCCGGGAATTACTGCACATCCTGTAGGAACTGAAAAATTCTCTTCCTGAAATAATCTTGAAGCAACAGTTCACAGATACCAAAAAAACATTTCCAAACAAAATTCAGAAACGTTTTATATCCAGAAGTGACACTAACGATACACATTTGCAACCATCGCAACGGTTTCTGCAAGCTTTAAATGAAGGGGATATGCAAAACATGCACACAGCACTATACCTGGCTCACAGCATCCATGGTGATGGTGGTCAGTCTGACAACACTTGTCCCTTAAAGGCATTTTCCGTGAGCACGACACACTTTCTTTCTACATCCAGCAGCTCGCTTCTGCTGAAATAAGAAAATTAGCTGTCACGGCCGAAGCACAGGCGGCTCAGCAGAGCGCTAACTCCGCATACCCACATCCTGCGGCGACAGGGCCGGGCAGGCCGGAGGCAGCGGCACCCTCGGTGCAGGAAAAGTTCCCATTGTTGTCGGCAGGTCCCACACCGCCCTCCGCAACGGCCGCGCCGAGCTCGGCTCCGCTCCCGCCCCGACGCCACCTGCGCCCCGGCCCCGGGAGAGCCCCCGGCCGCCGTCCTGCCCCGAGCCCAGCCCGGCCCGGCCTGGCGCGGCCCCGCGCCCCCTCCGCGGGCGGCTCCCGCCGCGTTCCGTCCCCACCTCGCAGCTTCGTCCCGCAGTCCCGCCACCGAGAGGGGGTCCCTCGGCGCCCGTGGGAGCGGGAGCAAAGCCGCGCCCCTGCAGCCACAGCGGCGGCAGCGCTGCCGGGCCGGGACAGGCGCTCCCGGGCGCTGTCGCAGCCGGAGTCGGGCACGCCCGCCACGCGCAGCCCGGGCGGGAGCGGCGCGCGGCCGCAGGTGACAGCGGGCGCCCGCGGGATGGAGAGAACGCGACGGACGGGCACGGTGGGCCGGCTCTACCTGGAGAGGACGGCCGGCTTCTCCCTCCCCGAATTAAACTTTATTCGCCGCTGTCCCGCCAGAGCGGCGGCCGCTGACCCCGGAGCCGGATGGGCACGAGGGCAGGAAGTGACTGCGGTCCTGGCAGCGAGCGCCCACCCAATGCGCAGGCGCGGCGCTGCCGTTGCGCGGCCTGGCCGCACAGGTGCCGGCAGGGCGGGACAGCCCGGACGGGCCGGGGCTGAGGCTGGGGCGAGGGGAGGTGCTGCCGCGCCGAGCGGGCCGCAGGAACAGACTGAGGCGCGGCGCCCGCCGCAGGAGCTGGTGCTGTCTTTGTCCCTGCGGGAGAAAGGTCCGCGCTGATCCCGCGCACGCCCGCGATGTACAGGGCTGCCCTGAGGGCACGGCTGCTCGGACACCAGTGGGAGCAGCCATCATCACTTGAGGTGGCATTTCTGCCCCCTCTCAGCCTGGTCTGTGCTGTTACAATTTAAACACATACAAACACACTCACAAAACCCCCAAACCAATACAAACTAAATTCCTAGTTCTAATAAACCCACAAAAGAGAAATTAATTTTTTGAACACCTGGAGGAAAAACTCCTTTTCAGAGAGAGAATTATGTGATCTGTATTGCAAATATCGCCAAGAGGACGTCGGTGCCCGGGCAGCAGATGTCTCCAGATACGTTTCCACGGGGAGCCTGCTTAGTCCTGCGCTCCTTTAGTGCACTTCTGTGGGCAGCTTGGGTTGATGGAAAGGTAATACTCAGTTTCTGCTAAGGGAAAGGATGCAATTAAGTTTTCTTACACGTAAGGAAAAGCTTTGGCTGTTTAAGGAAAACCTGTAAGGAAATGTAAAGAATAAGCACATCGTTACAGAAAAAAAATGCTAAGTGATGGTACTAACACAAAAACAATCTGTCAAGCTGTGACTTGTAATGGCATCACTTCTTAATGGAGATGGGATCATGGTTTCAGACAAAGTTATAAGTCAGGTTACAGTCCATCTTAGAGTAAGGTGTCTCTCACTTTCTCAAATCAGACATGGAGAGATCTTACCGTCTGTGGCCATTCACTTGTACACACTAATGTCTTCTTTTAAAACATGGACATTCATTTCATTAATCAGACTTCTTTTTCCAAAGCAATGCGAGGACAAATTCAAACTCCATAGATTGCACTTGGGTTTTGGTTAATAAACCGGGAACACCTCAAGTGTTGGAGAACAGTTTCAAACAGCCAAGTGCCAAGTAGCATCTTAACTCTGAAGTACAGCAGAAGTCAGTTGAAACCTTTATGTCAGACAACCAAACACAGGGTTTGGGTTTGAGTCTCTACATATGTGCAGAGGTGGTCTCACTTTGAGCTTAGCTGTTTCCTGATCTCTGTTGTGTTTTAGACACAGAGTGGAAGAGGCTTGAAGTCCACCCAGCCATGCAGCTGTGCTCAGCCCATATATAGAGCATTTGGGTAAAACTGCAAAGCTCATGGGTAACAAAGTGCAAGGAACATTGAGCTCTAGTTCTGCACAACAGCCTACTGACTGTTGTACTTGACCAAGCATCAAACTCAGAGAATTAACATTCCACATCTCCCAGGAGATGTGAGAATCAGATTCAAAGATTATCTTCCATTCTGTCTGATGCCACTGCACTACAAAGCTTAAAAGAGTAGAGTAACAAGCTGCTTAACTTTTGTGTGTTGGTTATTTACTATGAACACTGGTAGCCTTGTCACCAATATAATTTTATTGAGTGATCAATAAAAATAAGAAAAAAATAAGAAAGAGAAAAGCAACCTGAAAATCATAAATCAGCAATTGAAATTTAGAATCTCTTGGTTGTATTTTGGCTTCTGTGTTTAGCCACTTTCAATGTGACTTTTTTTCCCTCTCTAATCCAATTGAAGTTTCTCTGATTGCACTTTATGGCCTGTGTCAGGTTTGCTTGGCAAAGTTTTGGTAGTCAGGGGGCTATAGGGATGGCTTCTCTGAGAAGATGCTGAAAGCTTCCCACATGTCCGACAGAGCCAATGCCAGCCAGCTCCAAGGCAGACCTTCCACTGCCCAGGGCCAAGCCAGTCAGCAATGTAACACCTCTGTGATAACAAAATTAAGAAAGAAAAAAGTTACTGCACTGTCATGGGGTATCTGTCGTTAGGTTTTGGTCTGTGAAGAAAGAAGACACACACACACATGAAGAAGATGAGACAAGGGGTGTCTGCCTGCTGAGCGTAGCAGGCAGCTTTATTGAGCTCGCTGGCCCCTACTTTCCCACACACATAATGTAAATATATTTTTACAAAAATACTCAGGAATTTAACACCTGCACACAGTCAACAGTTTCTTCCTTTCGCTGTTATTCTCTCCTAGCTAACTCCCTAAAACTCCAGGCTGTGTCCATGGGAACGTTTAATTAGCCTCACTGTTCTCATGGGAAAGGCTTTATACCCTGTAATATTTCAAGCTCCTCAAGTTCTAGGGCTCCTGGGGGCTCCATGGACCTGCCACTTCCCCCCACACTGCGCAGAAGTAATTGTGGCCAGAGAAGAGAGGAGTGAGAATATGTGAGAAACAGCCCAGCAGACACCAAGGTCAGTGAAGGAAGTGCTTCAGGTGCCAGACCTGATATTGCCCTGCAGCCCGTGGTGCAGACCATGGTGAGGCAGCTGTGCCCTTGTAGTCCATGGAGGACCGCACACTGGAGCAGGTGTATGCCAAAAGGAGGCTGCCACCTCATCAGTCAGTCCCCAGCCTACAGCATTTCATGGGGGGGTTGTCCTGAGGGCAAGACTTTGTCCTTTCAGGCCATTCACAAAGCAACCCCGTTCTCCAGCATATTGGCCACTTCCGTGGTTTCACATCATGCACATCCTGAGGACGCATTTCAACTCACCAATCAGATCACTGAGTGTGTCAAACACCATAAGCCCTAATAAGCTCCTTGAGGAATATAACTAGCTGTCAGTAAGATTTCAAATTACTGATTGCAAGCCTTTTGATCCTGACAGTCCAGGCAACTATATACCATGTATACCTACCCCATCGTCTTCCAACTCGGTTACATTTACATTTGGCTAGAGGGATGCCATGAGAACCCAAGTGGATACTCCAGCTGAAATCAAGGTAAATGTTACCCTCTGCTTTTACCTTATCCACAGAGGCACCATTTCATCATAAAAGACAATAACATAACTCAATAACATGAGTTATGGAAAATTTGCCCTCTCCAGTTTCAGAAATTCCAATTAACATTCAGTTCTCTATTGTTTTGTTTGTTGGGAGGGGGATTTGCATATTTTTGGAGGGTAGCCAAATAGCACCTGAAGTCTTATTCTATCTTAAATGCATTTCCATAGTTTTTGTGTTCCACGTTTAAGAAAGACCAGAAAAAATGGGCACTGTTGCATGCATGTATGAATCTCAGTAACTTGGTTGACCTTGAAACTGGTTTGTGGGTTGAAGACCCTGATCTGTATGTTGTTGTGTTTAACTCATCATGTAGTTTATAATGTAAGCAGTTAGTGATGTGGGCAAACAAATGCACCCAAACTTTGACCAGTCAGATAGCCAGTCGTGTGGACAGTGCCTCCAGTACTGATAAAAGCTGCCAGCACAGATCAGGTACCTCCACCTGACCTAGCATTAGGTGCTTTCAGGAGGGCACTTGCAGAGGGGAGTCCTTTCAGCAGTGACTGGGCACTGCATATGAGAACTTTGGATCAAGGTGGCAAAGATCCCAGTAAAGCTCACTTCACAACACATTGCTGCAGTTAGTTGTTCATGCAACAGGATAAACTGGAACTCACATCTAATTTGAGTTTCGTGTGTAAAAGAAACAAGAACATGATGTTGCCTGACTTTGAAAAATGGAATAGTCCTCTGTTAAATATGAATGACAACTGGAATCTATAATAACTTATAATAAAACTTACTGAATAAAAACTCGGGGGGAAATTAGGGTAAACTAACTTTTTGTTTTATATAGATAAGAAAGATTCTATGAAAATGAAAGAGATTTTTAAAACAATAAGAAGTAGTACTTCACACAATCCATAATTAACTTGTGTCCAGGAAACATGGAAATTCATAGCTAAACCACATACAATGCAAAAAGTGCAGGATGCACTTCCATGTAACAAAGATAAGGATGAAAACCCTTTTGATCCATTTCATGCAAATTCTAGGCATAAAGTACATTATTAGGGGAGGGGGTTTTGAGTCTAGCTTTCGTTTTCTGGCTAATGTTTTCAACATAACCAGCAGAGTTTGAAACAGCATCTTTATCTATTCATTGCCTTTTAGGTGATGTGGAACCAGTGAGGTGTTCTGCACTAACTTGATGGTCAAATTCTTTTTTAATTGTTTTTCAGTTGTGATTATGGCTTTGTGAAATCCAAAATTCAGAACAATTTCCCCAAGTTACTGGATTGTGCTTCCAAAATATATAATAAAGTATTCTAGCAAGGGAGGTTTGGTAGAGGATATTGAAGCATTATCTCAAATAGTTGTGATAGTAAACTTAATGTCCACTGAGAGGCTTTGTCTTGCCAAAGGGCTGGTAGTAACACCTGCCAAGATGCCTTGCCATCTGTTTATACATCTAAGAGCTGTAAGATTTGATTACTAAACTTTTCCTCATACACTATGACCACTGACATTTTTTCTGTATTTGGGATGCATTTTGGATGAAGCATCTGGCTTCACAGTTGTTTTTTCCTCGGAGAAAATAATTCTAAGTTGGAGTAAATTAATGCTGTGCTGCTGCACTGAACAGAGTTCATTTTTTGCAGGGGTGAAGGTAAAGTCGTATTAACCTGGAGGATCTCACATGTAATGTGTGCTAATCAAGCAGTGTCACAAATCATAAAGTGTTTCACTGCAAATACAGATATTCAAGCATTCCTTAATGTATAACTCTTTGTCTGTTTATTGATTTGATGTGTCTTCATCTAATGTTCTCTCTAAAAGCATCTCACAATGAACTGTACATTTATAAACTCCATATTAAACAGATTTTAGGCATAGATGCCTGAGAGAAATTCAGACAGTTTCAGGCACATTAAGACTTCTTTGATAGAGTCTCTGTGACTATAATTGCCAGATGGATAGCACACTCACCAAGGAAGCAGAGGACTTTGACTTCTAAATCCTGAACTACAGGTTAGAGACCCTTTCTGTTAAGCACAAGGCACAGTTCAATCAGGAATTCAAGAGCTGGGGGGCTAAAGAGAAATTAACAAAGACAGCCTGATTCTATTAGAGTGAGATTAACTTGGGGAAGGGAAAAAACAATACTGAGTTCTGTTGCTATTCCAAATCCTGTTTATTTGTTTATATCCAAAGATGCATAAATGGGAAATTAATAAACTAGTCTTTAGACCACAGACGTTGACTTTCAGATAAAGGTGGGATCATTCAGTCAACTCTATGTTGTTTTCTCTTGTGTCAGTCACTGGAAAAAAGTATATTAAATAGCAAGTTGCATTGGGTTATAAAATGGCATCTGGATAACCAGCTCACATAGTTTCATTTGTAGTGCATAGAAAACTTTTAAAGTCTATATATTTATATGCCTCATATTTTTGGTGGAATCTTCACATTGAATTCAGTTATATTTGCATCAAATCCACATTTGCATAATTGCAATGTTTACAGTATCCTTATACCTTAGCCTTGACAGTATCTTACGGAAAATCCCTGGGCTAGAATAATTCTGAATCTTAGTCAATATGTATTCCAATCTAAGAAGCAGCTGCATCTTCATGCTCTGTTCCCCAATTAACATAAAGCTTCATTACTCTTTTGGGATAAAAATAAATTGCTATGTGTATTATCTTACCCATAATTCATTTATTTACAAAGTTATTAAAACTCATAATTAATTAGACTTCTCATGAGGTCTAATTCCCTTCTGTGCTTTCTGGTGCACGACTATAAAGTATAGCAAAGGGAATAATTTGCAATGCATCTCTCCCCTGGAGGTCCTTGTCATCATTTGATCACAGATTCAAACTACTCTGTTGTTTTCCCTTTACACCCTTCAGCTTTGATTCCTGATTGCACAGTGACAGAGCTCCACAGGGAGGCATAAAAATTTCTGGCCTAGAAGTATTTAGCTTATGATTACAGCAACTTTTGTGGAAAGGATGAGCTGGTGGCTCAGTCTCCAGCAAGGCTGCTTGGGGACTGGAATCCAGGCTGCCCATTTCAGTGCTGCCCCTTCTGGCAGTGGTTTCTGGCAGGAGAGTTAGAGAGCATACAGAGTTTGGCCTTTTTTTTAGAAAAAGTCTGTGTAGCTGGAAGCAACTGAGGTTACAAGAAGTGAGCATTGTAATGCACCAAGAAGACATTCTGAATCATCAGATGGGGTTGGTCAGTAAGCCTCGCTTACAAGGAACAAGGAAGAAATCTAACTGCATTGAAGACACAACTTGGGTGTTTTAAGTAGGACTTGGACACTTGTACCATTGGGAACTTACCCTTAACTAAGTCAAAAAGTTGCAGTATTCTCGTTTCCTCCTCATGGATCAATAACAAGTACAGCATGATTTGCAACTTTAAAATAATTTGTCTTGCATACTTTTTTTTAAGAAAGGCATTATTCTGTGTAATTATTCTCTCCTTTTTACTTACCTGCCTAGCTGGGTAAAAAAACTATGCTTTTCACACTACACATAGTTTACTTAACAAAAGAATTAATTTAATGAAATATATTAGGAAAAATGAAGAACTTGCTTACAATATTATATAATGAATTTGCATCTTCTTACCACGTTCAGTTTTCATTCAGTCCAGTGGTTTTTCCCTGTACACTCTTCCTGTAGAATGGACATAAAGTTAATTTAATTAACGTTCTCATCCCTGATTAATCTGATTATTACAAAATACATACAGATATGCAAAACAATGGGCTTCGTGCTTTTAGAAATCTTTCAGCTGAGGCATATATATTCTAAGTTATTCTTACGATGTGCTCTAGGAAATGGAGGATAATGCATCTGGATAAGTGATCTGAGGCCAAATGCAGACCTGGTCTAGCATGCTTATTCACAAGGTGATCATGTTCCATACCACATAGTGTATATAAAAGCTATTTCAAATTATGGATCTAGTGAAATTTAAAATAAAGCATTGCTAGCTGTCTCTTTCTTATGTAGGTGGTGGCAAAGGATCTAGACTGTTGAAGATGGAAGAGAGGGAATGGAAGACATAAGAATTCCTAATTCTTTCAGATGAAAATATAAAAAGCATGTTCCTAAACTTATCTCAAAATATCCTGGTGAGGGGAAAGTACTGGAGAAAAGTAGACAAGGATGTGTTCTCTGTGTGTACATATGTATGTGGTGTATATACACATGAAGTTGTATGCATATAGCATGAGAAGGGATGAGAAACAGTAGAGTGTGGGAGGCAGATAAGGGAAATAGAAGAGTGGGAGAAATATATCTGGGAGGAGTCTTGGAGAAGGAAAGTGAGAATGAGAGAGATTCATGAGAAGAGGGGAGAAAGAATTGGAAAGAGCACAGGAAAGATTCTGAATGAAAGGATCCAATAAAGTGCAGTAGCTTAAAATAATACAGGCAAGACTGACAGCAAGAAGTATAGCAGAAAAGGAGGGGAAGAAGTAGGAAGCCCAGAAAGAAAGAACAAGCAATAGAATTCATTAAGCCGAGTTTCCTGAGGTTTTATGACTTGTAATAATATTATCCTGTTTGCTGACCAATCTCTTAGGCTTTGTAGTAAAAGCAAGGAGGTATAACAAAAGCATCCAGGTCTTGGGTCTAATTAGAGCAACAGTGCTTTACAAATCCAGAAATAAGAAGAGTATTTCTATTAAAAAAGGAAGAAGCTATTTTCATAAGCTTATTTATATATGTGTATATGTCTGTATGTAAATCAAGTGCTGTATTGCAGGACAATAGCAAGCTTTTAAATTTTGTTTGAGAGATTCTGATTTCATCAGCAAACTTACAAGATATTACTCAACATCGAGGAACAAATGCAAGTATTTCAAGATGTCTGAGGACAAGCCATGAAAACAAACAAAAAAAAAGCTGAATTTCAGAAATAATAAAAGTACTAAGAACAAGGAGTTGTAGAAATGCAAAAAATTAACTAAATAAATAAATGGGCAGCCTGGATTCCAGTCCCCGGGCATAATAAATTAACTAAATACAACTAATGCAATCAGCATAAAATTACTGTTTCATATAAAGAAGGACTACAAATAATAAATCACAGGATGAACTGAAAGAAAAATGAAATGGGGCACAGCCTAAAGGAAACTGGTGATAGGCAGCTAATGAGCTAGTCTACATTGTCTGAGACAGAGCATATCCATATCAATGAACTTAGGTGCAGCTCTGCCCTCAGTGGGAGACTAATTGGGTTTCTACACTCTGCTTGGCTCCACTCAATTTGTGGGAATGTTTTAACACTGCAACCTTGAGCACTGTCAAAATTGGTTGAAATTTTCAAGAAGATTCCAAACCTAATGCAAGACTTGGACTGACAGAGCATGCAACAAAGTAAATTTTGCTTCCTTAGGAAGTAAGGCAAAAACTGTAGAAAAGCAAAAAGAGATGAGATATTTATTCAGGTAGATAGTTGACTGCCACTACCTTAAAGCTAAATGGAATTTGTATTTGCACTCCAAATCAGATTTGCTTCTTGGATGGCAGTACATGGCATGCCTAATTTGGACTAGAAATGCAAAATAAAGGACACATTCATTAAAATGAAGTCAATAACAGTAAACTAAGGTACATATTGGGACGTATAAAACACAACTCAAATATGTATAAAAGAAACTGTACAACAAATGTGACAGAAAAGATTGACACAATGCTTTTCCTGTTTCAGTGTTCAAAATCCAGGAATGCGTAAGAAGGATGTACACTAAAAGATCGGGAATTGGAAGGTTAAGAAATGATGGCATAAATAGTATTCAGCAATAAAAGTGGACAGTTACATCAGTAACGTATTTCAGCAGCCTTGTTTAAGTTGGAATTGGACAGTAATGACAAATAGTCTCAAAGGATCAAACTCAAACAGAGAATCAATCCCTGTAATGAGCAGGACTGATCTACTCTGGCACTGACCTTCTGGGTCTCTATGCCACATTTTGACAGTACTGGAGTGAGTGAAGTTTATGCTAACGAAAGTCAACTGAACTGAGGTTCACAGAATGTATATTTTGGCACAGGATGTTTTTTCCATAGAGGAGCTAATCATGACTCTTGCTCAAACTGTTCTTATCTCACAACTTTTACTAATTGTATTTTTTTAATCTGTTAAAGAAAATGTTGGAGAGCAAATCATCATTTTTCATTCATTAGTTTGGCACAGTTTTCTGCTACTTCCTACAAGCTAACTTAATATCGGGTATTTAATTGGCCATTCAAAATATATTGTCCAAGCATCATGCCAGCTGCCTCTCAGATGAATTAATTCTGTCATTTGCCTTGCCTATAACACATCTGGTGCACAATTAGTAATCATGTTGTATTAAGCATATTGTATAGATATTAGAGAATAGTTCTGAAAACCATGTGAATTTGGTGTTATCACTAGTCTGGTGAACATGTTGTGTCTTCCAATTTTTAGTGTCACAGAGAGTATGTAGCCTAGACTTGGTCCCAGACAGCTAGTGAATTCAGTTAGTTATGTCCGAAGGAATAAGCTATAGCCCATAGAGAATTGTAGTAGCAAAATAGTTGGATTCCATTAATTCATCAATGATGTTAACTCATTCTCTATTAGAAGAAGATATATTCATTGAAACAGAGTAAACTCACTATCAAGAGAAGGATTTAACCAACCTGACAGTTTACCCCCAGAAAATGAAGCAAGTAGTGGAAGACACTGTTGCTAAGCATTTAGAAGATAAATGGGATATGTAAAAGACAACATATACCTGCCAAGTACAAATCATGACAGGTCGCCTAATTTGCTTCTTGATGAGTAATAGACCTCAACAAAAAGAGAATCTAGCAGAATTTCAAGAAGGCTTTTTATGTTTTCTTATGTGGTATTCTCATTCATAAGCAAGCTAACGTGATTAGAAAACCACATGCAAAGAGAATTTATCAGTATTTTACTGTCAAACTAGAAAAGTATATTAAGACTCTATTCTCATTCAATATAATTAAATACATTTGTTCATAACTGGGTGTGTTTGTTAAATTTGTAGATGATTTCAAGCTGACTGACCTGCAAGCACACAGAAGGCCAACATGAGACTTTAAAATTAATTTGATGAATTCAAAGAGTAATCTACAAAAAGTATCACAGAATCAGAGAATGAGTAAGGTTAGAAGGCACCACGGTGGGTCATCTGGTCCAAACTTCCTGCTGAAGCAGGGTCATCCCAGAGCACTTTGCACAGAACTGCATCCAGTGAGGGAGACTCTGCAACCTCTCTGGGCAACCTGTTCCAGTGCTTGGTCACCTGCAGAGTGAAGAAGTTCTTCCTCCTATTTAAGTGGAACTTCCTATACATGTTTCTGCCCATTGCCTCTTGTCCTGTTGCTTGGCATCACTGAGGAGAGCCTGACTCCATCCTCTTGACACAAGGTATATTTCAAGTTTGGAAATTTGAAATTCTTGTCTCAGTTAAGAATAGACAATGTGTGGGTGGCACACAGGCATTAGTAATTAAAAAAAATCATGCAGGGGAATAAGGTAAGGATGTTACCAGAATGTGTGTGTACATGAACCTCTGTGAATCATATTCCTAAAAATGAGGAGTATAATATTAGAGCTGCAGTTTATCAGATTACCAAAATGGTGACAATTATCACAAGCTGCTGAAGAAATTAGAGAGGTTGAAAATTCTAATAATGACAGACTTCAATTATCTGCTGTCATGCTATTAAGATTCCCAGCAATCAGGAGTGAATAGCCCATCTTGAGATGATAAAGGTTAGGGAGAAAATGAGACAAGACTTCTTCAACAGTAACATTCAAATTTTGAAAAGAAAAGGGAAACTTGAAAAAGGAAGATAAAAAATGTTTCATTGTATTGGAGACTTTATAAAAACATCATGTTATAGGCCAAGTGTCATTAAGAGGACATCAAAAGCATTTAAAACCAAAACAACATTGTTTTGATTGAACTGTAAAGAAAGATCCTAAAATACAGAAATAACTTCCAAAAATTGTAGTCCTGTCCAAAAGAGGGGAAAAAAACCCACACAAGTAGAATATCTATGAAGTTGAAGGTAAAATCACAAATAAGTCCAAACACACTATTTTGATGCCCTAGCTAAATGTTCAAAGGCATCTTAACCTCATTGAAAAGAAGCAGCTCACCAGACCATCAGTGGAACTGATCTGTGATCACAAGCAGCACTCAACAAAGATGAACCATATCAGAAAAAGCTAAACTAATTCTTTGCAACAGTTTTCACTGAAGATCGGGTCAGTTCTTAGCGCCATTCTTTGCAAGTAATGAGTCTGAGGAACTGATTCAATTCAAATATTAATAAAAAAGGTTTTAAAACAAGCCAATAAAATTACCCATGCTCAGTTACGTGGACAAGATGGTAATCAACTTAGAGTTGTAGAGAAGTGCAAACATGAAATTGCTGAGCAGTAGTACTGTGGTACATAACCTATGGTTTAAATCAGCCTTTTAGTCCCAGAGGTCTGGACAATGACAAATACGGCACCAAGCTTAAAACAGGCTCCAAGAGAAATTCCAGATACTGCTGGCTCATAAATGTGATTTATATTTTCAATCAGTTTTCTTTCTGCATAATTAAATATTACACGAGTAGATAAATGGATAGATGTAATGTACTGACAGAGAATCAGCGAAACGTCTGTTTGGGAATCATGCCTTACCCACCTGTTAGAGATCTGTGGAGGAAATGAGATAAATATCATCTGATTGGTTTGGTGGGGTTTTTTGTAGATATTCTTATCAAAGGCACTTAAATAACTTATACTGTTATACAAAAGATATAAAAATAAGAATAAGGTTAAATAATCAGATTTTACAATGAGAAGAAACTATGAGTGGAGACGCCCCTGAGAATCTGAGGTAGAATATTTGGTCTGTAAAGCACACATAACCATATGGAAAAGGAGGGAATTGTGAAAGAAAAGAATTTTCAGGTGATGAAGTATTACGCATGCTAGACAAACGTAAAACTGACTGCAAAGAAATCCACAGAGACCACGAATACTGAAGATCTTTCCAGTAAAAACAACCAAATTAAATTGTGACAAGTATAATACCATGCAAGTGAGGTAAAAATAACTTTAATTATAAATATATATCAGCTGTCTCAAACTATGGTATCTATTATCTTTCAGAAAGAGATCTGGAACCACTGGAGGTGGGAAAAAAAACAGTAAAGAAAATGTTGAAATTACTAGGAATAGGGAGAACAAAACAGAAAATCCCATTTATCTCTGTGTCAACTCATCTTGATGCTCCTTTTGAACACTTCATACAGTTCTGATAAGATGCGCTATAGAATTCTGAAAAGAGGTGCTATGGAATTTTTTAAAAAATACTACAAGGGAGAGTCAGTCACTGAGAAGAACAGCAGCATCTGTACAAGGGATGAGACAAAGGGCCAACACTTTCCATGCTTGGGGAAGATACAAAGGGATATGATAGAGAGCAATAAAATTGTAAATTGTTTGAATAAGATGAATTAGGAGTGCTTATTAATTACTTCTAACTTCACAGAAACTACAAGCCCTCAGAGCAATGTAAACATTACTAATTCTTAATATAATAAATAACTAAATTGTGGATCTCATTGTCACAGAATACTTTGGAAACTAAAAGGACAAATGAGTTCCAAAAGTGATGGATTGATGGATAAATGGATGTGGAAAAGTCCATTTGTAGCTCTAAAATATGATGGCCTACAGTCCAGGAAGCTCTTTAACTGAGAAGATATAGCAGAGGTAGGATTACTGTTATGCTCTTCTTGGAAGTTGTGCATAATGGTTTCAGCTGTGAACATGGCTCTGGGTTGCACTGCCCTTCAGTCAGGCATGAAAGGCCACAGGTTCTTATGAAATTATTATGATATTCTAGACAGAAGTTCTACAGAAAAGGTTCTTGGAGATATAGTATATGACAAGCAGGGCAAGAGTCAGAAATGTCATACTGCTCTGGAAAATGAAAAGCATCAAGCGGTGAAGGAAAAACATGAGTTTGAAGGAATATTTCCCTTCATCTCAACTATGGTAAATCTATACCTGGAAAACTGGCCAGGTTTTGGCATTGCATTTCAAGCAAAAAATATCCAGAAAAAAATTCTGTAACCATAAAAAAAGTCCAAAGAATATGACCTGTAAGAGACATGAAAAATATCTTTAATGTAGACTGAATACTTCCAATATGGTAAAGTTGGCATCAAGAAAGAAAAATTGTTCACTATGTCATAAGAATAAAGAATAAAACATAGAAAGCTGTTGCAAAGAGGATTTGGCCTAGACCACAGGGAGGATTTTTAACAGGAAGATCCCAAATATTGGTGTAGATTGCCTAAGGAATTGTAGAATCTCCATCATCCTAGGTTTTAAGACATCTGTTAGACCTATATCTTTACAATTAAATTTCGGCTGGTGGGCTACATGTGTTCTACATCCATTAGAGTCCTATTTTTTCCTGACATTTGAGGAATGGCTTGTCTGAAGTGTGTGTGAAAAATTCATACTATTTTGACCACATGCTGGCATGCAGCTATTCATGCTGTCTTTGTGTATATTTATTTTCTTTCTCACTCCATCTCTAATCATCTATAATTTTATTTACATGCTCAGCAACTGTTTATCACAGTCAAATTCCTCTCCATTGGTTTGACACTCATTGCTTAGTGTTATTCCCTGTATTTTGTCACATTATTCTAGCTCATTTTTCAAAGAGCCAGTGGTGATTTGTTCTCATTTTCATAAGGACAATTTAAAATTTGTTTTTACTTATTTATCTTTAAAAGCAAGATATGCAAAATTGAGCATGTTATACTAAGATCAGTACCACCCCTTATTCAATATGTTCTCTCAGTGAATACTTATTCCTTTGGTAAAAAGCTCAGGTAAAGTTGCCTAAATATTTTTCTTAATCATTCTTGGAGGATAAATACTTTTTGCTTTAAATTTTGCTTTGCAAGCTGTTGGCAGCATTTGTGCTGCAAGGTTAGGCCTTCAGGATGAGGCAAGGAACAAGGAGCAAAGATGACAAAGATTTATACGTTTCTTTATCCCTGACAGCTGCCTGCTGTGATTGTGCCACAGTGGACCCTGAGATGCCTGTGGCATGAAACCTCCACAACGGCACATTCTTCTCTGCTTGGGGAGGACAGCCCACACAGGAAGAGCCTAAGCAGGCACTGAGGTGCTGAACAGGTGCCAGCTTTCTTCCTCCAGAAAACTCTGAAGCCTGTGTCCAAATGCTTGCTTACAAACAAAATACTAAATGAGTATCAAGAACACAGAGGCTAATGTTCTGTGCATCCGCATCTGCTGACTGGAACAGGTAGGATTTTTTGTGGATTATGATCACTAGAGCAGAGACACAGGTCAGCATGCTCCAAGCAAATGTACTTCCTATTACTTGTACCAGCAGAAGTAATAGTAGAAAAGTCCAGCAACAGAAGCAAGCCACACATAATGCATCTGAGGAGGAAATGAGTCTCCTGAGATAACCTTTCTAGAATCTTCAATATCAGCCACTAACTTTTTGTGCAAGGCCCTCAAAAATAATGAGGTTTTTAAAGGTATTTATCCCTACTTTCTGCAAATCTAGCTCTGAGGGATCAAAAAAAGCAAAAAAAAGGGGGAGGTGGCATACAAAATCATCCATCTCTATTACAATCTTGATTATTATTCAAAGGAACACCTATCCATTCACTTAACTCTGTCTGCAGAATAAAGATCTAAGTGAGCAATGTCATTTTTACAAACTGTCAGTTCATAGAACCACAGAATGTTAAACAAATGAGGTTATATCTTTGTGCAGAACTGCATGGTAGGTAACAGCTTTGTACCTGTTATAAACCAAAGTGATTGGAATAAAAATCTAAAGCCACAAATATTTTTCTTTGTAATTGGACAAAAGCCTTCAAATGGCTTTTGACAAACTCATCTCCTAGAAGCAGAGGCAGGGAGGCACATACTCTGCAAACCCTTTAAACTACAATAAAATTGGTTAGAGATATGTGTCACTTCGTCCTTCCTTTTAGAGTAAGGCAAGATGCAGCAAATGTTCACAAAATAGCTGTGAGGGAGATTGCTCATACCTGATCAAGTAGATCAGGAGAAATCGAGGCCAACTGAATAAGTATCAAAAATGAGCCATCAAAGTTGAAACTCTTTATCATTCCACCTGGAAAGCTACTAGAGAATCAGAGGGACTTCTTTTATAGTCATCCCTCTCAATGTACATAATCCTTTGACAAGCTTAAGGTTCCTTGATTACATGTGCCGTTTCTCCCGTTTGTTGATTGTCAGTGATATTATTGTACCAGAAAAGATTTAAAGTTTTCATAATTCGCTCCCCTGTTGCAGGCAGCTAAGATCAAGGTCTTTGACTACCTTCTCTTTGATTCTCGGAAGTTTATTTAAACGTATTGTTTTCACCCCTTTTAAAAAAACGGTTTTCACTTAGAATTCCTGTAGATGTCTCATATGGTTCTATGGCACCCCTTCCTGCCCGGCTGCACTTCCCAACCCTGCAATCTGCAATACTGAAATACAGTATTCTTAAAGACCTGTCCCGAACACCTTCTGATTCTTTTCATTCAGGAAAATTGTAATAGTATACATCTACTCTAAACCACTGCTTCGTGTTGACTCTCAAAGGCAATAAATATTTTTATTGTTTTCTTGCTGTTAGTCCTGAAATGTTTTTAACTTCATTTGCTATTGCTTAATTTTATGTGCTTTTGACAGACTAATAATATAAATGTCAATCCTGGTGTTGCCTGATTCTGCTGTCGAATAATTATAAAGGATGTAAAAAGGTACCAAACCTTCTCCTGAATTCTGTATTTGTTATTGGAGCTATGTAAATAGGGATTAGTAAATAACAAGTTCAAAAGAGTAAAAGAAACAAATAGAAACAAAAATGTTCCTTTGCTTTGTGACTGCTTAACTTTTTCTCACTTTCTTATCGCAATTCCACTTAGTAATCTCTGTAGTTAAAACTAAGAAAATTATCAGAAAATTATTTTTAAGAGAAAGAAATACCTTTGATTTTCTTCAAAGATCACAAAACTATAATGTACAGAGATAAGAGGAATTTCAGAAACCAATTTCACAGTATAAAACAGTATTTTCTATGCAGTAAAACAGGTCATAAAATTATCTTCCATAATTTCTATAACCCGAAATTATTTTACTGTTAAAAATTAGATTCTAAATATTGTCTTCCAACACTCTAAGCTTAATTCTTCTAGAAGTACTACAGACTACTGCTGCAGATATTAAACATAAAAACTACATTAGCAGAACACTGAAGTTGCAAAGCTAGTATTCACCAAGTTCCCGTGATACTGAGCTCCTTTAACAACTGATTCTCCAATAAACTGTTTTCTCCTCATTGTGCAGTGTATTTTATGCCCTATTTATTGTACACAATTCAACTCTTGATCTAAATTAATAATTTCCTTAGAGATTCTTTCATAATACACATCAGTATGCCAACTGACTACTTCCCAAACATTTATTTTCACAAATGAGATTAGAGATACTACTTTCCTCTTATTGACTGTGAAACAGAGAGACACTAAGGTCAAAAGTACTTATTAATTTTAAGTAGTCAGTTTGTGACTCTTCTGATGTGATTTTTCAGTATAAACAGCATAATACTGACTTCATTAAATTTTAAGAGCATTTACTAACTGGTAAGTCCAGTATCCAGCAAACAAACACAAAATTGATGATCGTGTAAGATAAGAGAAGCCCAGCTTAAGGTACTTGCATAATATATAATTATGTAACAGAGACAAAAAGTAAAAGTAAAAAAAAAAAGTAAAAGAAAGTAAAAAAAAGTAAAAGTAAGCTTACCCAAACAGATCAGTCTAGTTCTTCCCTCTTTTTCTTTCCTTTACTGCACTACTTCCTTCAGCTGATTGCTTATTCTCTACCATTTACTGCAAGAATAGCCAACCTTTTTGATTCCATGAACTGGATGCCAGTAGTGATTGAGTAACAATACTTGGAGAACTCTAGGATGAGTGACAGGCAAGAGATGATAATGGCTTCCTAAGGATCCTATCAGTCATTGCAGAATGGGTCTGGATTAGGTTATAGCAACAATTATCCTGGTTTTATTTCTCACCTCACCAAGGAGTTGAAGAAACAAACACCTTCAGTAACCAAACATTCCTACCTCTTATAATGTAAAAGCTACACAGCCCAGAGCATAGAAAATACCTCTGAATGCTAGAAAACCTCTATATCACTTAAGAATTGTTTGTCCAAGTGTGGCCCCTTGGTTCTAGGCCTTTCTCCCAAGTACTGATGGTAGATTCTGTGTTGCTCCGTCACTCAACACGGTCTCAGTTTCCCCTCTTCTTTCACCTTGCAAGTTCAATTGCCTTAGTTGTTCCTCTGCACACAGGTTGTTTCAGTCTGTTCTCTTCCTACACCACTTTCTAATTTCTACTCTTGATCTATCAACACTTGATTCAATGTATGTCCTCTTCAATGTGGTCCAAGCATAAATTTTGAGAGTATAAGTCTGAGAGTATATGACAGTTGACAACAGAAAACCTTACTCAAAACCAGTTAATCTCAGTTAGGGTGGAACTACCACTTCAGAAAAATTCTTCTCAGCTTGGGCCTGAGCTGCCAAATGCAGAATCTTTGGGAAATTTGGCTAAGAATTTGAGGCACATCTCTGGTAATACTGGCAAAGTGGCAGTTTTTCAAAAGTTTTTAGACTGACTAGCTGTGATCCTTTGATTAAAGATCAACAGCACAGCAAATTTCAAGAATCCTGCACCAAAGTACTGACATTCCACTTCTCTAATCATTGCCAGACCTTTTTTTTTTAAAAAAGACAAAAACACATAGTTCTCCTTAGCCTTATTACTGTAATGAAGATTTTTATTAGTCGGTGTTAGGCAACAAATTTTGAGCCCAAGCAGTTAATATTTGCAATGTGATAGAGAAATAAAACCTGAACGTTATAAGCTGGAAAATGTCAGACAATAATATTGCAGCACTTGGAAGCGCTACCTTTACCACATTATAAAAGCCAAGAGCTTCCCTAATCCCATCAGTTTCTCTTTCCACTGAGCTGGAAAGTTGTGTTTTCCTAGTGCAGAGCCTTAGACAAGTTCCAGGACCACACAAGAACTTTAAAGTGACTGAGGAGGAAGGTAGTGTGCAAGGGACAAGGACTAGTTGTCTTTCTCACAATCAAGGGGTTTCCCTTTGATATGAAATAGCACAGACAAGTGGAGCTTGCCCTTATGGTAGGACCCAGAAGAAAGATAAAGTTCAATCACGTGGGAAAAGTTCCAAAAGGCATCTGTGCCTTAATTCTTTCCTCTCTCACAATTATTTCTGTCTGCAGTCAGGGACATTTTACTGAAATTATTTTACAAGGGTCCAAACTTCCTGACTAGAGACAGAAACAATGAGCTGCAGTGGAGAGGAAATGTTGGAACAAGGATGAGCTCTTTCAAGCTGTGTTCAAAAACTCTCTTCAGAACCACAGAACAACTAAGCTCATGGATCCCACTCCCTGGTGATTCCATGTGCCTTCACCTAGCTTACATAAGAAAGGCAACTCAGTTGAATTCAGGGTCAGTATAAAAGATCCAAAACTGTAATACAAACCCTAAGATTTTTTTAGCTGCTTAATAGACATAAAATCATGTTCTTTATTCTATCCTTTTCTTGCATTTTACTATCTGTGCTCACTCATAATGCCAAAAACCTGTCATAATTTTTCTTCTGTTTTAACAGATTCCTAAATGAAGGAGGCAGACTTGACTTTAAGTCCCCAGGTTTTTGATAGATATGCTAAACATTAGAGTAGTAAATGCTGTAAAAAGGACACAAGCATAGTATCACCTTCCTTTATAATAGCACAAATCCCCAACTCCTGACTTTTTTTTTTAAATGGCCAGCTTAGTTACCCCACTCCAAAAATGGCCAGGCAAGATTTTCCTGCAGCCCTGACTTAGATGCATACTTTCTAGCAAGGTAAGGGTCTCAGGAACCTCCAGTTTAGCTCTTTTGCTCAGCAATCCAGTGCTGTGTGGCTTCACAGTCTAGCTCCTTGGCCTTCACTGTAAAGTCAGAACAACTGCTTTGTGAGCAGAAAAATGGCACCAGAAGTTTTAGCTACACAATTCAAAGATATATAAAATTATTCAAGTATTTACTATAATTAGGCACTATTATTATTTATTCAGATTTTAGTAGCAGGAGACTTTGGCTCATGCCAATCTAACAAAAATCAGTCCCTTTCAAAATAAAAAAAGATGAAAGACAAATGAACCACTAAATAGATCATTGCTGATAAACATGGGACCAGGAAACAATGAGGCAGTGATCACAGCACACTAACCTGACAGTATCCAGTCTTTTAGAAAATATTATGCAAAAGAAGAACTTCAAGAAGAAACTTGTAGCTACTGGAGTGGTTCCAGATATGCACAAAGATTTCCTCCCCGGCATGCAGGGCAGCTGGAGCATTACAAGTAAGGTGCTTCTCTGAACTCTCAGCAAGGGAGTGTAGTAGGCTGCTGTCACTCACAAGCAAATGTAGATATCCACATTTTGATAAGAAATGTGAGAAAGCTGGCCTGCAAAATAGGGTTAGCAGAAATAAACCATTTGTGATGGAGGAGAAACCCATGGAGAATGGTCACACAATCAAGATCAAAAAAAAAGTTCTTTTTTTCAATTGTTCAAGAAGAAGCAGTAACAAGATTAGAAAAAGAAAACTCAGTATCAGAGAAAAAATGTATGCTGTTATCTTGCTCTACAGGTTTAGCTGTGATGCTAACTAGCAGAGGATACACATTAAAGAGTCTTAAAGAAAAATATTCCAACTCATACATAATAGTTGTGTATAGAGAAAGAAGACATCTGATATCAGGTTGTATGCTATGAGATAAGAAGTTGGTGTTATGAGAGAAGGGAAATAGTTTGAGGGAAAGACTAAGAATCTTATATTAACAGTCTGGGAAATACCGGAGATATAACCAGTGTGCCCTAAACTGTAGAACATTGAAATAATGATGAATGAGCTTCATACTGACACTTCCTCTGCTGCAAATAATTATTTAAAACCAGTTAAAGAGAGGCATTTCCCAAACACCTAAGGCATTTAGGAGAACTATGACTGTCATCTCCTGAGAGCTCTGGAATATCTGCTCTAAGTATTAAAATAAATTGATAGTCATGAAATAAATGCTGAAGGCCTAATTTTACATGTCTGTTCAAAGCCAAACTCACAGATGTCACATTGATTAAGTCAGTGGAAAACTGCCCAGTAACATTTTAGTATAATAACTCTTCCTTTAAAAATCCAAAATGTATATTTTTAATCATGTTTTAATAATCTTTTAATAAGATGTTTTACTAGAAATTAAAGTGATACATAATGTTACATTAAGCTAAATTAACCAGCATCTTTTAGTTATAGTTGTGCTGGAAGAGGAGTTCTGAGTATGCGTTCAGTCTCAGTGCTGTAATTCAGGCTAGTACCAGAACGGAACTGGTGACAAATTTACCCTTGGATGAACCACAGGTAATTTTGTTACATTTTAATTGTATGCCTTTCAACACCCAGCCTATTTATTTCTCATACTTTCAGATGCACAGCTTTATTGTAAGCTGCTGTCACAAGAGTGGTTTGCTCCAGTTTTATATATCAAGTCATCGTGCATGTGTCCATTACTACCATAACCTTGATGGCATTTAGCTGGAAGCTTTTGAATGTTCCTAATGCTCATGGGTGAACCCATGCACCTTTTGCTTGGCAGCAATGAGGTCTTGAGGAATCATCTTCACCATCCTTAGTCATTTGTTTACCAATCTTAGTTGTGCTGATCCAATGGTTTGTAAGGCTGTGTGGAAATCTGGACTGGTTCACTGATGCAACCAAAATATAATTTGACAAGAACAACTATTCAATACACTGATCTGATTTACCATGAGCACCAAAAAAACAAGTCACAGCATGAGTGAAGAACCAAAAGAGGATGGGAAATCATTTCATGTATATACTGTAGAGGAATAGGTGCATAGTAAGTCTGTGCAAATGCAGGTTCTGAGGTTGTACCAACAGGGGACAGTTTAATCCAACTGCTAAGGTTTTGAGCTGCTAATCAAATGACTATTTGGAGTTACATCATCACAAAATGTGGTTACTCTTGCTTTAGCAAGACTGGTGTAAGTGACTGCTCTTTAGTCAAAGTAGGTAAGCTGCCTAAAGAAAGTTAACTCAAATTTATCTGAACTGACTGTTTCAGTAAACGTAAACCTGGAAACAAAGCTTCTGAAGAAGGTCATGGGAAATGTATCACTTGATTTTTCACCTATCTTTTCATTTGTGGTACAATATCACATTTAGAGAGTAACATGGCTTTCGGTATTAAAAATGGAGGGGAAAGAGTCTCAGACTAGTTTTACCTTCCATGCAGTCAACACTTTTTTATATTGGAAAAGGAATCTTTTCTTCCTTTCAGCAGCATCTCAGTCAGCATCCTGAGAATTTGAACAGGGTCAAAGTCCTTCTTAATAAGGAATAACACCGTATTTTTATTCTGGCTTGGACAGAGTCTACATGGGTAGCACATAGATAGGGACAATTCAAGTTGTTGGACAAAGGAAGCACCTATGGCATAATTTTGTTGTTGTAACATAGCTAAGAGAAGAGCAATACCTCCTGAAAGAACTCAGTCAGCCTAGGCAGTGCCTAGCTCAGGCACAGTAATAAGCTTACTATTTGTCTCTGTGCACAGTTATGACTCTGTCGTGCATCAATATGGGGGTATCAGTGCCTGCAGAATCAAAATCTGAAGATATTAGTAGAAAACTACATACAGAGTATGTGGAGTGTGTTAGATGCAGAGCTTGTATATGCAAAGTTTGAGGGGTTTTGCTGTTATGATTTAAATTTAGCAAACCTCGTATTTCATCTTAGTAATTTTGTTCATGACAAGTTTGAAATATTACATTCAACAGACTTCTGAGTTGCCCAGGAAGAACTAACAAGTGAGCAATTTTCTGTAAGTATGAAAACCACAATATTCAGATCATCAAAAATGAACTGAATAGATTTCTTTTTAACCTTGGAGAAATGTTCACATCTGAGTGAACAAATATAAGAATTTTCAGCTTATGTAGTCACATTCTGGAAAAATTAAATTGCTGAAACTGAAAGACTAAAATTCCAGGGTGCTTTTATTTAGAGGTCTGTAACTGCAACACAAACTTTGCAATAAATCACATGCAGAAAATGAAATGCTGCACATCAGCTATTTTAAGTAGTCCTGTTTCAGGAAAAAATATGTAAGTTTGTATATTACTTGAAGCTTATGATAAGATCCTACTCAAGTTAGACTACTGATACTTCGATATGCAAGTGTACATAAACAACTGTTTTTAAATGTTGTAATTATCTGAAATTATTTAAAATAATCTCTTAATTGCGTGTCCACTAATGCAAACAGTAGTTTCTACAGTAGAACAAAGAAAACACAATGTAAATGACATAAAACAGTAATAAAAATGAAATGTTAAGTATATTCATATGCAAGATGTTTACCAAACTATCTTCAAGTTTATGTCCTGAAAATCAGCAAATAGGCAATGTTGTTCATAAATATGATTTTTTTTCCCCTTACATTGTAGAAGGCTTATGTTAGAATCGAGATTCAATCTTCTTATCAGTAGTAAAAATTATCTGCTGTAGAGGAAATTACTTTTTCAAGGAGTTTTCAGAGCTCTTATTTGATGCCTTTAATGCAGAAACAACAAAAGCCGGCAATTTCTCTGCTGGTGAGGATCAGTCATTTCTTGTGTGTTCTTTTAACATTATCTCTGAAAATTAAAGATAGAGGGGTAATAATACGCCCAGACTTCAATAATAGGCACCACACCTCCTTGAAAAGGTGGTTAAAAAAGTACTAATTAAAAAAAAATTATAAAGGGTTTTGCCTGAAAGTATGCATTTTTATACATCTTTTTATGACATTTTCAGGAAGGAAGTGGAGATTGTGCTTCCCAAAAGAAAATCCTAGCCTCACAATTTTCCGAGATTGTTGGGTTTTTTTCATTAAACAGTAAACAGATTTGGTGAGAAAAGCATACAAACATCATAACATTTGAGTGCAAATGTCTGCTGCCCCTCTGTGGCTGTTTTTAGTCTCTTGAGGTTTTCAAACAAATTGTAATTGTTTGAAATTATAAATTGTAAATTGTAACTAATATCTTATTGAATTTACCTGATATAAAGAATTAACACAATCTATATGTACCATTTGAAACCTAAATAATTTCTCAAAGTTGAGTCTAGATCATAAAGAAGTCATGTTTGGACCATGTCAAGTGTAAAAGTCATCATAGTAGTAAGCATGAGCAGCAAGAAGCAGAAGCAGCAGTTGTGACATCCTAAAGATAAAAATTATTTTCTAACATACAGGATGAAGTTTCATCCTTCTTTGGCTTTGAAAAAGTGCCTGTGCATTTCCAATCAGTTTGTATTAATTTTTATTAATTAATCTAATAAAAATTGTTGTCTTTTGCTACAACTGGTACATTAATACATAGCCACAGCTTGAAGGATTTATTTAGACCCTGGAATTTCCTTAGTCACAGTAGGGACATTACCACAGACCTCTCTGGTATCCTGATTTGTTACAAGGACAGTGACGAAACCAAAGTGTCAGCGAGATGTGCAAGGAAGAACATATATGGGGCTGAATGGGTCCTGCCAATGACTTCAATAGAGGGAAGAACCTGGAATCCAGACAACCCTTGAGACAAGCAGAAAGAGATAAGGTTAGTCCTAGTAGGTACCCAAGAAGTACTCTGCATGCTCACTTGTAATGTGTTTCCACATTAACTTCTGGTTTGCTACTTTCATTTATAAAAAATCTCTCAGAATTACTCATAATACACTGTAGGAGGTGCTGAGTTCCTTCAATGCTTTCTGATTGTAGTGAAAATCAAAAATGTTTTCCATTCTGCAAGAAAAGGCTTGGAGTTCAAAGACAATCCATTGATTGTTTCTGCCTACAAGCAGCCTCTTTTCCCCTACCACAATGTGCAATGTGCAGGGCTCAAACAATACGAGACACAACATGACTCCAGGCCAGCTGGCCACATTTTTTGTGTATATCCACTGCAGGAGTCAAACTCATTCTGTGCTAGGAGCCAAAAGGACACTCTAATTAGAGTCCATGAATCAGGACTAAGAAGTTAGATGTAATTTGAAATTTATGGGGCATAAACTCTTACACTTGACATTGCCTGGAACCAGGTCTTGATGTATTTCATGGTGTCATGGTTTAACCCCAGCTGGCAGCTCAGCCCCACGCAACCGCTCGCTCACTCACCCAATGGGATGGAGGAGAGAATTAGAAGGGTAAAAGTGAGAAATCTCTTGGGTTGAAATAAAGAAAGTTTGATAGGTAAAGCAAAAGCTGCACACAAGCAAAACAAAACACGGAATTCATTCACCACTTCCCACGGGCAGGCAGATTTTCAGCCATCCCCAGGAAAGCAGGGCTCCATAATGCCTACTGGTTACCTGGGAAGACTAATAACATCACTCCAAATGTCCCCTCCTTCCTTCTTCTTCCTCCAGCTTTATACACTGAGCATGATGCCATAT
This sequence comes from Neopelma chrysocephalum, assembly GCF_003984885.1. NCBI lineage: Eukaryota > Metazoa > Chordata > Aves > Passeriformes > Pipridae > Neopelma > Neopelma chrysocephalum. The sequence goes on from NW_020897704.1 coordinate 3,727,509, forward strand.
GGTATGGAATATCCCTTGGGTCAGTTAGGGTCAGCTGTCCCAGCTGTGTCCCCTCCCAGCTGCTTGTGTACCCCGAGCTTTCTCACTGGTGGGGTTGGGTGAGCAGCCAAAAAGGTGTTGACTGTGTAAGCGCTGCTCGGCAACAATGAAAATGTCCCTGTGTCATCAACACTGTTCCCAGCAGAAATCCAAACCACAGCCTCATACCAGCCACTAGAAGAAAATGAACCCTATCCCAGCCAAAACCCGCACACGTCTTCTGCTGTCATCGAGGAAACTGCCTTTAGTATCCTGTAAATTTTACCCTTCATGGCTTTACAAAAAAGCTCTTTACTGATTTTACTTGAGAAAACTCCAAAAGGACTATCCTCAACAGTATAGTCTTTTGGGTTACTAGCACCTACATCTTGGCACTATCAGTAGATACTCCTGTCTAATTTTTAACATCAGGATAACATAGAAATGCTATTCTCAAAAAGCTATGTGTGTAAAATAAGCATACAGAAATATTATAAAGCTCTGTGCTGTTCTGCTGTGGAAGTGGAACAGTAATACTTTGAAAGCTAGATGATATTATAGCTCTTTAAAATTAAGCAGTGAGTTATTACACTGAGCCCTGGCAGAGTTTATGTTTGTTTCCCACATTTAGCTTCCCAGCTGAATTTGAGCCATTCATATGTATAAAATGATCACGTATTTTTTTTGACAGACACACTCACAATTTTTTTAAGACTATTTGCTGCTGTATTTCCGAAAAACATGCAGCTCCTAAAGATGTTTATCATGTGGTATATTGCAGACAATATTGATTTCACAGTTGGGTTCCTAATCTAGGTTAGCCCCTGATCAACATCCAGGCAAGAAAGCCTTAGTTCTCCTTGTCTTGGATTGTATTACCTTTAATTTCTGAAAAAAATGTCAACATCCCTTGAAAAGCCACTGCAGCAATAGATTTACAGAAACTAATTCTGCACACTATGCAAATTGTTATCCCTTATCCTGAATATGAAGATAAAGGCAGTTCTTTTTTTTTTTAATATAGGAGACCTTTCCACCCTTTACTCTTGCACTATGGAATGGACTAACCCTCTTTTTTTAAAAAATACAGGGGGAGCTGATAGCTTTAGAGAGCACTTCTGTAACTGAAAGCACCACAGCTAAAATACTCTGAATCCTGTGTACTTCAGCAACATCGAGCTGTATGCTGCATTCCTGAATGTAAACAGAAAAAGGGGCCAGCAGGGAAATATCAGGGACAATTAATGATGAACATCTGTATTTGTTATGATTAGTTTTCAGACACCTGCACAGGCAACATCTAGTATATACAGCAATGAGCACATCTCTTGACATCCTGGTTATTTATACAACAGAACAAAGGTATAGCTACAGCATCACTTGACTGTTTTGACACAAGTTGTCAACACTTTTACCTCAGTGCTGTTGATGATAAGAGTTACAAACCTAGGGACTGTAATGCCTCTCAAGAGTCTGTCCACCCTGTTCCCGAATCTAAGTGATAAAAATTATTTGGTTTTACTATCCAGTCCCAGAAAGGCGGAGTAGGAGTTCCTTGATGATTCTCCCCCAGAAATGTGTATTTTTGAGTACGTCCTCTCTTCCAAAGGATAAGCCTTTTTTTGCTTATTTGTTTTGTTTTGGGATTGGTTTATTTGTTAGTTTGGTTTTATTTTGGTTTCGGTTTCATTGGCTTAACTGTTTATAAGCTTTAACACCACTCACAGGAGTAAAACCAAATTAAATGTTTTGTCATGGAAAGTTACCAACTAAGGCCTAGATACACCACGTGTGCAATTCTAATCAGTTTCATTGGCTTCAGTGGGATGAAATGTGTGCAGCAGTTCATCAGAGGTAAGAATTCAGCCTTAAGGTATAAATGACTACACTAGAAAGTTGTCAGGATGAGTGAAAAAGCAGAATTACATTATTTATAAGATCCTGTATCCCACCTTTTCAACTGGTGAGCTTTTCATCTAACTTTAGAATTTTTCAAAATCCAGAGGGAAAGATTCAGTAATACTTTGCATTTCAGGCAGTAAGCCTATACTATACCATAGTTTATATTTCTGAATACAAACAATTTGTATAAAGCAAGTATTTTGTCAAATATCCTTCAGCCCTTTAATTAATAAACCACACTGAGATTCCAGAATCATTTTTAATAATATCAATAAAATTATCTTGGAGCAAAAGTAAAGGATGTTAGTCAGGTTAGATTTAATTTTTTTAATGAAAGATTCCATATCTAAGAAGACAATAAAACCTTGAAATAAAAGTTTCAAGGCCAATGCTTGCATTATTTATACCTGGAATTATACTACTTATACCAGTGGAATAAAAAGTCTGTAAAACTTTTGTTAAAATCAGTCTTTCAGAGGAGTGCATATTACAAATATTACATATTAAATAAGTTACATATTTCTAACTATGGTAGTTCTGTAGCATATTTTAAAAGTCTATAATGTTTCAGAGAAGTGCCAGTTCATCAAGCTTTTCACTATATGAAGAGAATATCTTACAAATTGTTAGTTAGTTAGCATAAATCATATGAGGTTGCTGTAAAAGTACATAATCATATTGTATATGTTTAAGTCTCCAGAAGACTCAAGGCTTCTCTTCCTCCCTTCTCAAATGTGTTCTTCACAATTCCGCATCTTCTTGCTTTCCCATTCCTTCTTTCTTTATTACAAAAAGTATCTAAAAAGAGAAAAAGAAATAGAAATCAAGAATTACAAACATTAAAAAATGAAATCCCATACAGATTAAAAAACGGACCACCTACCTCATGAATTAGGCCTACAGCAGTTGTTCTTAGAATAGCCTAGACTCAGTATTCAGGGTTAACGGACCTGGTCTCTTGTTCCTGTTTTCTTCTGTGCACCAGGAAAATAAATTTTTCTTCACAGTCCTTATTTTCATTGACATCATATGGAGATTTTGAACATGGACATTTTCTTGTGAGTAGAATACAGCAAACACCATGTTGTAACACTCAATGAGGAAATATCATGTAGATTTTATAGTAGAAAGGCATTTCCTTGTTTGCCATATATTTTTTTAGTTGAAGGTAGGTCTTCAAATAATCACTTGACAGGACCAAGTGAGGAGGGATTCACAAAATAAGAATTTACAATTCTTGCATTGTAAACTTGAAGAAGTCTGGTCATTCAAAAGAGAGAACATGGTGGAAAGTGGAAACATGGAAGATCCATCCAATCTACACTAGATCCTATTTTTTATATTTCATATAAAAACTATATTTCATATAAAACTAGATTTTTTTATATTTCATAAATAGCAGTCAGATATTTCTTTTCAGTGTTAGTTGTAGAAAAATGCTTGTTAAATTAAAGTACTTTTGACTTCATGAGATTACGTGTGGTGAGTTGACTTTGGCCTGCTGCCAGACACCCGCCCAGATGTTCTCACCTTCCTTCTCACCAGGACAAGGGAGATAAAATAAGATGGAAAAAAAAAAGCTTATGCATCTAAATAAGGACAGGAAGGTCACTTACCAAGTACCATCACAGGCACAATACACACAACTCAGGGAAAATTTAGTTTATTGAGGATTAAATTAGATTTGAATAGAGAAAAACGAATTATAGCAACACTTTCCCCCCAACCACAGCTTTTTCCCAATCCTCACTTCACTCCACTTTTTCCCAGACCTCACTTCACTCCTTTATTCCCTGTTCTTCCACCCATCCTAACATTCAAGCTGCACAGGGGGATAAAGAATGGGGGAATGTGGTCATGGTCAGTCCAGAATAGCTCTCTTCTGCCAATCCTTTCTTCTCACACTTCTCCCCTGTTTCAGTGCAGTTGCTTCCAAGGGGCTGCAGTCCTTCAGGAAAATCTGCTTCCGTTTGGGATCTTCACAAGCTGTAGTCCTTCAGGAAATATCCATATGCTCCATGGTGGTCCTCTACAGGCTGCAAATTCTCTGCTCTAGCACCTCTAGCTTCCTTCCCTCCTCCTTCTCTGACCATGGTGTCGCAGGGCTGTTCCTCACACTTTTTACCTCTGCTATGAAATCTTCTGCCCTTTCTAAAATATATTTTCCCAGGGGCACTGCCAGCATGACCAAGGAGCTCAGCTGTGCTGTGTAGTGGACCAGTTGGAGACAGCTGGAAATGTTCATGTCCATCATAGGGCAGCCCCAGCTTCTCCTCCACAGCCCCAATGGCCAACATCTGGGCACCTGCACCCAGGACAACTTACGGCTTTGAGAGTTAGTAATCTCTTCTGCCAACATGAGTAGTTTCTTTGTCTTCTCGTAGGAATGACTTTAACTCAGATGGTGGCACAATGAAAACAATTTTAGAGAATTAAAGGGCACGAATAATGAATGATGGAAATAACAGGCTTCAGGTCATGATGCCAGACAAGATAATAAAGAGGAAGTAATGAGAATACAAGTTGATATATGTTATCTTAAAAAGATAAGAAAATTATATGGTTACATGATCTAAACATTTATCAACCAGAAAGAATACCATTAGAGTGAAATATGGAAGCATGAAGTACATTTCTGATGTGATGAAAAACAGCAGAAAGTTGATAGGGCCCACACCATACATTTGGATTTCAAGCAGATTTGCTCCTGCTGACAGACCTAGAATAACAAGCAGGAATCAAGAATGAAACATCCTACATGTGGGTCCCTACAGATCAAGTACACAAGTGGGTCCATGTGGCCTAAGTATACTCAGCATGACATCTGGGCCTGAGGGTCTCAAAGACTGGACTCATTGTTCATACATCACCCGTGAAAAGCACAAGAATTTCCAATATGTCTGTGTTAAATATATACCATAATTAAAAAAAAATAAAAGGAAAATATGGAAATACTGCAAGGAGAAGAACCTTTATGATCTTTGTAACAATGGAGCACAAGCTGTAGAAAGGCCTGATAATCTGTCACTGAACACAAAGCTGCATTTTTGTTCATGGACACAAAAAGTTATACAGTATTGGATGTTTCAAACACATCTGCAGCTCTCCATCACAGCCACAACACCCAACCCCAAAGCCTTTGCTTCAACATTCTGCAAACATTAGGCGATCATAGAGTCATAGAATCATTTAGGTTGGAAAAGACTTCAGATCATCTAGTCCAACCTTTGAGCATACACTGCCATGTCAACTAAACCATAGCATTAAATAACATATCCAGTCATCATTTCCAGGGATGATGACTCCACCACCTCCCTGGGCAGCTTGTTCCAGCCTGTTCAGTGAACCTGAACGTCCCCTGGCACTTGAGGCCATTTCTTCTTGTCCTATTGCTAGTTGCCTGGGAGAAGAGACCAACCCCCACCTGGCTACAATCTCCTTTTAGGTAGCTGTAGAGAGTGATAAGATCTCCTTTCAGCATCCGTTTCTCCAGGCTAAACAACTCCAGCTCCCTCAGCTGCTCCTCGCATGATTTACTCTCTAGACCCTTCACTAGCTTTGTTACCCTTCTCTGGACACAGAAGTTTTATAGGAATAAACTTAGCAGGCAAGGGGCCATCATATTAGTGGTGATATAATTTGCTGGAGGGAACCTCTGCGGATACAACTTCTATTACAGTTGAGCAAATACATTGTGAATAACTGGATGGATCAAGCATGTTTCTGTTCAGGAGTTGTTCAAGAGTAGCTTACAGTTTCTTCAATTATATTTGTTGTTCAGAGTCACACAGTGGATACTTAGATGAATGAGTTTTGCTCTGAAGATTGTTCACTAGCAAGCAGTTCTTATCAACATATGCAATTTAAAAAGTTTCAATTAGATTTCATTGCTTATGTGCATCACATATGTTTGGATCTGATTCCTGCCAGTATTACTCTTAGAATCTAGAATATGACGTGAAGGTTTACTTTAAACATTCAAAATCTAGATTGATCAAATGTTATCCAACAACATTTCTGTGAACATCCCTGCCTTCACAAAAGACTATAGAGAATAATCCCAAAGCACAAGCAATACAAATTTCTTTTTTTCTGTTTTTTAATTTTATTGTGTATTTATGGATTAAATATGCTGTATTTGTTTAGATTAAATTCTAAATTTAAAGTGAAAGCATATAAATAATGTGAAAATATCTGAAAAATTATCAGTTTTCACTGCACTCATTTTCTGCACACTGTAGACACAGTTAAATCCTGAAGCAGTCACATGCAGTGCTTTGAAATTTAAAATTATATAGTTTTTCCCTCCTATAGTTTTTCCACAATTTTTTTAAGATTTTCAGATGCCATTTTCTTCAAGACTACATGGTGTACCCTATGTTTAGGAATGGACAATTTGTAAAATTTCTGAAAGCAGGGAATTGTGTATTTTTTAAGGTTGCATAATTGTCAGAGTTTAATATTTGAAGGTAAAATTGGCAGAACCTTATTCCTTGATGTGAGTCAGATCTTAGGTCTTCATCAAAGTAAATCAGAAATTTAGATGAAACCCAAGAGGGAACCAGACCTATTATTACATGATAAGGAAAAATCCCTAACCTATGTAAAATGTAAAATACAGGGACTTTTTTTTCTCATTTGTCCTTTTCCATGATTCAGAATAATCCATGTGCGGTAAGAGAAGAGGTAATATCTAGAATAATGCCATTAAAAAAGAAGAACAAGAATTTCAGCACCAAGTTACCAAGGAATGAACAGCTAGTCTTTCCAAGAAGATCAAGAATAAATAATGTACAAAAAGTAGAATCTACCTCACTACCATATTATTCTCCAGAAAATTTCTGGAAATGTGTTTCAACTAAATCACTAACCAATGGCAAGATACTTACTAAAATGAAACAGTTGGCAACGTCGCAGAAAAGATGAAAATGGTGTTAATGCAACAGTGGTATAATTTCTTCTGCTCCATACAATCACACCACCTGACTAGGAAAAGTAAACACACAAAGAGCAAATCTAAGCCTGGAGAAAAGAAAGTCACTTAATATAACGAATGTTCAAACTGCTCTAACTTTTATTTTTCCTCACTCAAAAAATATCCTCAGAGGGAGTACACGGGAGTTTTAGCTTACTGAACTTTCTGTTCCTCGCCATCAGTACACAGAAGATCAGAAAAAAAACCCACGAAATATTCAGTCCTCAACCTAACAGGCCCAAAGTTCTCAAAATAATTTCTCTAAAAAACATAGCAACAGAAAAGTAAAGCAAAATGATGCTGAAAAGTTCCACATTATGGTTGACTCTATTTCTCAGTAAACCAAACATGTGTGTATATGTTGCATAGAATGAAAGGTGGGTGACAAAGAACATTTTCTGTCCTACAAAGCAAATTCTCAGAGTCAAAGAAATAATACATTATGAATTAAACTAATTTCTTTTTAACTCTGGTAGAAACTTTTGGAATGTCCCATATTCTAGTTTACTAGTTTGCATTTTGCTTAGCTCTACTGGGTCAAAGACAAACGGCAAAAATGTCCCCATTTTGCTTAAATTTAGAGAGACAGGGATTTCTAGGACCAGTCCTAAGCCTGGAGAGAAGAAGCCTCTGATTAAATCTTGTCCTGGAAGGGCACAGCAATAGACAGAACAGGCCTGTCTGGAAGTGTTTTCAACAAATAACTTTAGACCCAAATTCACCACCTAACCAACCTAGTTCTTCCAGCAGAGTCAACTGTATCTAAGTAATTTCCCACAGTTGTTTAACCTCATCTTTAAAATCTTGTCTAACTTCTTTAAACCTCTCATCTGAGTTATACTTAAAAATCCCTAACACCGCAGCTGCCTTTGGCCAATCTTCTCGGGGTTTATGTGTTCTGACTGTTAAAAATTTTTCAATGTTAAATCCAAATTTCCCTTGCTGGCATTTATGGCTATTTCTTGTCCAGTCTCCAGTGGATATGGAGCATGCTTTATTCCTTTCCACTTTACCTATTTTACAATTTATCTTTTATGTACTACAAGATTGATTTCCCTTCAGACTCTGTTCTTTAAGCTAAAATACATCCCCAACAAAATTAAAGGGAGAATTCTGGCTTCCAGTTGCATCAGGAAAAGAAATACAAGTCTCAAGAAAAGCTATGATGACATCTTGTGAGCTTAAGCACTTTTTAGCTGGGAAATTGTTATGTCTACCTCTTGGCTTTCCTCCTTTAGAAAAATATTTGATTATTGTAAAAAAACAAGTTCTTTTATTTCTTTGTGAGTGAAGAACTTTTTTTTAGTTCTCAGATGAATTTCTTTTTTGTATTATGCATTTTTAATGAACAGCTGTCTGCTTCAAAACACGTTTCTTCAGAATTATTGACATTAATAGACCACAGTATGAAGTTTATCATGTCACAATCTGTAGCCATGAAAAAAAAAAGCATGAAAAAAGTTGCATCACCTGTGGAAGATTATACACTCTAAAAATAGTCAAGATGAAAAGACTTGTTGAGAGAATTATGTTAACCAAGATACATAGGAAAGCAAGCATCTCAATTATAAGTAGGTTTTAAAAGCAGTATTAGTGTTGCATTCTTTCAGCAGGAAAATTAATCTTTAAAATATATTTCATCTGATGGAATGTCTCCTAAGGCTGTGACCTATTCAGGTGACAGTTTAATCTATAAAGACTGCATTTAAGCTTAAATAAACCATTTTACTTCCCACTGTAATGGACTAAGAGCTCATGGTCAGTGAATTATGAAGTGACTTACTGGAAAATGAACAGTAATTTCTTGAGTTGCGTTAACTCTGCTTGCTTGTATTTGTGCCAGTACAATTTTCAGTATAGACTGTTCAGAATACAGCTCATTTCCTAGCGCCTGGACTTCATGTTTCCCATCAGTCTTCATATAGCACAGAACCCATGACCTTTTGCATTCTCTCAATGAGTAGGTGGGCCCTGCTTGTTCTGAGAGCTGCATGTATAGTTTTGCCTTTTAAGGACCACTACTGATACTGCACTTTTTAGCAGTCTCACCATGAATAACATTCAGATTCAATGCCGGTAGATAAGAGAAGAAAAAAGTTGTTGCTGTTGCTGGAGGCTTTGGGGTCTGGAAGGGAGGTCTCTGCAACCTATCTGGGGTTATGCCACAACAGTGGTTTATGCACCCAATGCTGTAATTAGAGCTATTCTCTATGCAACTACCTGCTGGCCCTCACTAGCAATGATTCTGGGTTAATTAAGCTGGTATCCTGAAAGATTTTAAAACTTTAATTTCAGGCTATTGCTCTTGGTATTTCAAGTTAATTTCTTGCTTTTTCTGTTATATTTCTCTGCAGCCAGTTCATTTGCCTTCAATCTATCTCACTTTGATGCTTCATTTAATTTTTATCTGATCAAAGTAGCTGATTACAACCTTTTTAAGGTAGCCTAATAAAAAAAGGAATAATCAAACTAGTCCGCATTAACAGCTTGTTGACCAGAAACAATGCTATCACTTGGTACTACCTGGCAGCTTTTCAAACAGAATGGAATGGATGGGACAGATCAGGCTCTCTACTTGTTATGGTTCAAGGCCAGGACAGGGACATGACAGAGAAGAGTCAGCAATGTATTGCACTGACCCCAAAGGCAAATACCCACACAACTGGCCTAGCTCTGGTGGGTAGCACCTTGAACAAGGTATCTGTGAGACCCCAATGCTCCTGGCTGCCAGTGTCCAGAGATTTCTAGCTTGATGAGACAGTGCTTTACACATTTGAGGGTTACTGTTAGTGAGGTGATCCCTGCGTTAAGTGCATTCACAGACCCCCATTATAAATTTGCAACTTGGACAAAGTCGGGGGCTAGGAATAGACCATCAGTCAGCAATTTGCCTTTTTGAGCAGCATGACCTTGTGTCTTCATGTGAATTTTAATCAACTAATTTAATCATTAATTTAAGAAAGAAATTAAAATGCTTTCCAGAATGTAAATTTCAGGGGATCAGCTCTTTTCCAGAAATCTTCTTGCAAGGCAGGGGTTACCCCTGCTATGGAGAAGACTATGGCAGGGTCTCCCAACTGTCTGCCAGTGGTCATCATCTGTGGATGTCCTGCTCTTAATTAGTGCCATTCTATAGTTCCTTTTTTGCACAGAAACCTATTTGATGAAATGCAGCAGATTGCCATGCAATGGATCAAATTAAGTTTTTGTGGCAGCTCTAATATGACTTTTACAATTTTTGTCCAGATGACTTTGTTGCCTACAAAACAATTTGTGCAGTTTCCTTATTTTACCTACTATATAAATTTAAAATAAATAATTAAATCCTGTGATCTATGTTAATAAAAAGCATAGAAAGACATGGAATGGGCAATGCAAAAATTCATTGGACATATCTCATTTATATAATTTTCAAGCATTTGAAATGGCAGAAAATATATTGCTATTAGGAGCAAACACAAACAAATCTTCAAAGAGCAGTTCAGCCAATATCTTGGTCATGTGGTGACCAAACAGCAATGTGGATCACCCGTTGTGGACAAGCAGCATTAAAGGCAAGAGACTGGTTCCCTTTTCCACCTCCCTTCAGAGTAATTTCTGCTGATAAAAAGCCAATCTCTTATGTACAATCAGCGCCATCCACCCCACCTTGAATGGAGCAATACATTTCCATTTCCAAAGCTGCAAATATGTTGCTGCATTTTTGAAGCATCTTACTCTTTGTTGCAGTGGTGGGAACCTTCAGAGAGAGGCTAAGGGAATGCTGTCCTATAGCATTTGCTTATACAATCTCTATGACTTTGCCTGCAAAAGTCGTCTGTCAGACCTTTTCGCATGAACGTTTTCCAAACTGGTGGCTAACAGATGGTTGTACTAGCATACAAGGTAATGTTATTAATAATTGATACTTAGTAAGTAATAATATAATTTGTTCAACAATTTTAGATAATTTTAGAGTGTTGTCAAGATGCATTACAAATTTGTGGAGCTTTTACGAAAAGTTCTTGTGAAGGAGCTTTTATTTTTTGTTAATATTTATATATATATTTAAGAAAGGTGGAGAATAACAGGACGCTAAAACAAAAACATCTGCTAATTTGATGAATAAAACTCTGTAAAGCTGTACATTTATTTTGATTAGTGTAAATAAACAGCTCCAAGAATACAAGAAAATACATAATTTGTCTCAAGATTGGGATTGTACTCCATAAAACTTTCTACAGGAGACGTTAATTATTTTTAACTGTTTTAATTTTTTTTTAATACTTCATTTTGGCTTACAGGATAATTTTTACTTGCTTTCTCATTTGTACAAATTAGTGTTTTAATTCCTTTTTGAATTTAACATTAGAAAAATTTGAAACAAATTGAATTAACACAGTAAAAACGGTTGAAATAATCATGTTTTGTACAAACTAGTCGAAGAATATGACAATGAAAGAATATGACAAAATGAAACAGATAAAAGTCTGACAATTAATAAGCTAAATTTCTCATATTACATTTACATTTTAGGGTAAGCAATAAAAAGTAAATAAAATCTTGCTAGAAGAATTAATGATCCTTGCTTATTTGAATTACAGGCACGAAATATTTGAAAGATACTACAGGGAACATAACATTACATTCTCTTTCCTCTTTTCTTTTAATCAGAAAATTCTTACCCTGCTTTAGCTATTAAGAAAAATCCAAAACAAACAAACAAAAAAATATTTCCCCTATTTTGAGGACTAAAGATACTCTGTTTCTCTGTTTTTCACATTCTATGCTAAAAATGTAGTGAACAGAAAAGAAGGCCTCATCATTTCAGAAATGCTTCCAATTGTAAATGTTGTTAATGGGTTTACAAGCCTTCAGAGGATTATTTCTTGGGTGCACAGCGTGAAGGACCCAGATACAGAGGATAAAAGAGGATTGTCAGGCAGGCTGAAGAGAATAGAGCTGTTCAGGTAAGGAAGAAAAGAAAGAATAAACCAACCTATCAACAAAACTAATGAACCATAATTTCCTGTGGATTAATTATATTGCTGTCATGCCCAGATGGTAATTTTTGCAAGATCTAAAGTAAATTATCTTAGAGAAACCTACAGTCTTGTCAATTGTAACTAAAACTGATGAATTGTCAACGTTATTTGCAGAATAGTGGTAGGCAAGCAGGTACATGTGTCTGATTTCCTTTGGAAACCAGGCTAAACCAGCTTGAAGTTCCATTTCTACTTGGAGGATACATTTCAAAACCTCAGAAGAACATTTTCCGGGAAGGCCCAGTGACAACTGTAGGAACTGGGCAAGCCTATGATGAGTACTGTGCCATCAGGGCAGATCTGGGTGACATAGCCAACTCTAAGAAAGGAAATTCAGTCCCTCACATTGCTTAGGTAATAACACCATATTCCATTTCCCAGCAGAGTGATCAGAAATAAGTCCTATGTAAAATACTTATGATACCAATGCTTTTCCTGTGTTTACACTCAACTGTGTCAATATAGATGTGAAGTATATTATTTCTCAATAGACTCTGTAAGTATTTAGACAGTATTTGGAATCCTATAATAAACAAAAAACCCACTGCTAAATCATAAAACTTATGCTTAATCATATTTTATTAATATGAATCAACTATAATAATAATTAATACTATGCCAATCATCTTTTATACTAATATAATAAAGTTACCGATGCATTTCAATTTTGCTGAGCATTTGCAATTTTGTGTCTGTAACTTCTACTGACATGAATAAGACTGAGGTTATAAATGGCATTTGATTTTCTTTCATACATCATATAAAGTGTGACACATTGCAAGTACTGTTACCATCTTTTTTATTAAAGTTGAACCTACACTCCTGCTTAATTTGCTTCAACATGTCCTATGGAATTACCATTCTTCAGAAGAAGAGCTGTGACATCTGATATTGCAGAAAGAACGCAGATGACTGCAGACAGGATGTCTTGCCACAGCAAACCAGTATACAACCTTCACTCACTTTCTGTCAGAGAAGAATGACAGGTATTGATGAGGAACATGCTTTCGTTTATCCAGAACACTACTCTTTTAAGCAGCAGACAGTAAGGGGAGGAGGGGGGCAGGCGGGCGGAGAGATGAGGGGACAAATTCCTAATTAATCCTTCATGCCCCACATGTTCTGTCTTGATAAGCGGCACTGGGTCTGGCTCCAATACTGTTATCTGTCTTCATAGCATCTTGTATGGTGCTGCATTTAGGATCTGTAACTAAACCAGTGTTGATAACACAACAGTGTTTTACTTATGGCCAAACTGTGCTTGCACAGTGAGTAGGCTACTGGTAGGCGAGAAACTGAGAGGGATCAAAGCCAGGATAGCTGACCTGAATTGACCAAAGGGATATTCCACACCATATGAAAGTGTGTTCAGCAATAAAAGCTCAAAGAAAGAAAGAGTAAGGGATGATGCTTATGTTTATGGCATTACACATACTCAGGCCCTGCTTTCCAAGCACTGAAAAGTAGTGCATAAATACCCTTTTTTCTTTCCTTGCACATGCAGCTTTTGCTTCAACTATTAGACTGTTTTGATCTCAATCCACGAGTCTTTTCACTTTCTATTTTCTCCTCATACCAGGGGGAAAGGAGCAAGCAGGTGACTGGGTTCTTGGTTACTGGCTGGGGTCAGCCCACCGCATAAGTTTTATGATTTTCACCTAAGCCGGAGCAACTCTGATACTGGGCTTTAGTTCAAACCTGGCTTTGCCTCTATCAGTAACCTAAAACACCAATAGTGCCAGTATATATGCTCAGTAAGACACTTGCAGGTGTGTCACAGAGCCAACTTTTCTATGACTCATTTCTTGCTAATCTTAGCAACAACATTATGTGCTCATGAGTTAACTTCTGTTGAATGGTTTCTTTACTGTATACAATCCAAATATTCTCTGCATCAGCAGTAGCAATATAAATTTCCTTCTTTCCCATATTTCTTCACAAACATCTACACTAAACAATGCAATAAAGGTCCTTTGCTATTAACTTCTGTTGTCAAGTTGAGCTTTCTCACAGTGAAGCACTTTCTGAAGCACTGAATCAGATAATATTTATTGATTTATTTTACACAAACATGCTACAGCTGTCTACCTTTTCCTTTCAAGGAGTGAATGCAACAGAGCACTATGCAATGCATTTGCATGTTTTGCCGTATTTAAATATCAGGTGCTTTTTACTTCCTTATAACTATTATATGCAGCATGAAGTCAGCACATTGTAGCAGCTAATTCTTGTGCAGTAGTGATTACTTAGTTCCCAAACACAACAATTTTACTGCAAAACGCAATTTTAAGTAGATGACTAGCACGTTACTACTGTGTGTTTATCCATTTCTGGAGTGAAATAAGATATCTTTTCTGCTTTGCATTGTGCTGTTCTAAGCATGCCATTCAAAGTGACAAAGAAAAGCTTCAATAAATTAGCAAATATAGCCCCTTATCTTTTAAATTATGTTTTTAACACAAGGCTTTGGAAGCTAAATTTCTAGTTTTTGAAAAACTGAGACTGACAGTCCTGCATCACACAACTGCATGAAAAAGGAAGACTTAGTGACAAATGAATCATTTTACAGACTATAATCCCTTATATCTAAACCTTTTTTCTTTTTCTGAGTCAGACACTTTCTTAGATATAGCTTTCACACTGCCCAGGTCTACAAAATTACCAGCAAAATATTGCCTTTATGCACAACACCCAGTTAAACTTCCCCTTTTTTAGCCCCACTTAAGATTTTCCAAAGTCAGTCTTGATTACCTTGAAAGAACCTGTCCCCATGGGTTTTTTCCAGAACAGTACCCCCAGGGAGTGATAAAACTGGAAAAATGAATAATACCCTGACTCATCTGGACAGAAGGTTGTTAAATGCCTGATAGGTGATAACAGATGGGATTAAAACTGAAGAAAAGTGTCTCAATATGATGTTGAAGTAAGTAGAAAAAAACCTTTGTCCCTGAAAAGGAAAAAGATAAACCAGGAACATCTTTGCTTTCATACATATGAAAGATGTGAAATAGAGATGTCCTTATCTTTTGCTTTCAGTGATGTCACTCTGGGCTAGATATGCTCAGATCAGCCCTGCTAGGCAGGGTAACATACAGACATCCAGTTTGTGAATTTTGAAGGTCTCTGGACAGAAAGAGATGCTGAGCTGTTCTACTTTGCCAATATGGGAGTTCCTCTGCCCTTTTCTAATAGAAATGTAGATAAAAATCAGGTTTCTGGTACAAATTATAGGCTCTGAGTCATGCGAAGACTCAGTAAGGAAAATATTTGTGAGGAAGATATGAAGATTCTTTAAAAATCTGTTATTTATGGGCTTAACTGTGAATGCAGAACTTTAGTTTAGACTGTTAAAGTATTTTGGCTTTGATGTTTGAAAGTGATCCAGCAAATCTTAGTCCCGTCACATATGATATTAATTTCATTTAGAAGTCTCTATCAATCATTACTTGTTGTCACTCTCAATAAAAGAAAAAAATTTATATTTACTTGTTACTGTACAGAAAATAGTGATGAAATGTTTTTTCCATAAACATCTAAATGTAACATAGTTAACAATTTTGTTTTGATGGATCAAGCCAATAAACTGTAGACAAGAAGTTTAGCCCTTAGTTAAGAAGACAGCAGCTGCCAGTACAAGTTTCTTTGCCATCAGCTAGACTTAGTGTTTTATATTCTTCCTTTCACTTCCCAGGCACTGTCATTATCTATTACTGTTATCAGTAGATGATCTTTGTTTAATTTAGCAACTTGCAATATGAAGTATTCTCCAAATAGCCTTTATTACCATGACCAGGAAAAAGGTGCTTCTCTTAATGCAGTTCTTGAGGAAAGGGTTAGCTATATGTGCATCGTGTGTGTGATGCATTACTTACTCGTCTGGAGCAAAGACGTCTAACAAGCGGAGTCCGAAGAGATCCTGAGCAATAAAAACACACCGCAACACTGACACCTGTTGGTAACAAGTGTGCCAAACTGTAACAGCATCTTTACAGTCCTACATTTTCAGAAGACCCAGGAGCTCAAGCCTAAATCAGTACACCTCCATCTCCACATGTGAGTCACCTGGATATGAAGAACCAAATGTGAGACAAAAACGTGAAGACTCGATAGTCAGTCTTTCTGGAAGTAGATATCCATATCTCCTGATATCCATGTGCAGCTGAGGTCTAACAACAGGTACAACAAATCAATACACAGCAACACGTAATTCATGTCTAGAGACTCTTTCAGCATTCCTGACATCTGCATGTGAACTGTAGTAAGCAATACATCCTGAAAAGCACTGAAAGACATATAGTAATTTAGTCACAAAAGCTTTTCCATCTGGATCCCTCTAAGTGTAAGATGGAAACTAGAAATGAAATACCAGTCTTCAGGACAACAGCAGCTTAAACGAAAGCTATTTAAGAACCAACTAGCAATGTGGTATCTTTCTCATTGCTCGCTTCCTGCAAAAGAGTGAGATGAGTTCGACTAGAATAATAATGTACTGTGGCATTCCTCCTATCCTAACAGTCGTCTGTGTTTCCACATGAGCTTTTTTATGGAGTTTGCTAAATGAGGAGGTAAGCTTTACAGGAAAAAAACAAACAAACAAACAAAGAGGCAACTTGATCTGCTTGCTTTTCAGCATAACAACAAGCTTCTCTACTGGTTGCCCTCACAGACAATAAAGACTCACTACTATAGTCAGCTACTATAATTACCCTCCAGAACAAAGATGTGTGATTTGAGAACTGAGGCTTTCCAAGTTCAGCACCTAAAGACAAAGCCAACTTTCATGACCCTGTTCCACAGTGTATTTAGCAAAGAAAAGTGTCACATTAGTAACAGCCATCTAAACTCTTGCTGACTTAAGAAGCAATGTTTCAATATGTTCCCTGTGTTTTCTACTGTCTGTATGGCTCCAGCATTTTTGGAAAGAAGCAACATCAGCAACAAATTGAACACTAAATTGAACTGGCAGCAAATCATGTAGTCATTCAAGGTCACAATAGTCTTGTCTTTACTTGTCTGGAGATTGGTAGCCTCCTTTTCAACAGTTAACTAATTCAGCCTTCAGTACATTAAAAAACATTTCCTCTTCCAAGGTAAATGAGGGTTCAAAAAACCCTCCAGTTCCTAGTTCATGTCATGTGTGGGCTACAACACTCTTCCTGAGACCTGTTTGCCCTCCTTTCCTCAGAGGAATGGTGTCTTGACCAAAGAACATTACTACATCTCCTCAACACAGTACTGACTCCTAGATGTGCACTATGCACTATTGTGATGCCAGCATTTACAGGAAAGAAAACGAGGACTACGATCAACCCATATATTCAAATCTGCAGAAAGTAAGTTAGACTGGTAGGCCATGATTAGCCAAACTGAACAGTGTTCAGAATAAGATCTAAGCCTGATAATCCTGGAGGACTCTTTACCTCCCAGCTACCTTGTGATTTATTCAGGGGTAATTTTCTGTGCTAGTCATTTGTATCTAAGATGCAAAGTACAAAATGGCTAAGATTCCCTTGAATGCAAGGTGATCAAGACTTCAAACAAGATTTTCTTTGTTATGGTTCAGGCTGTTTCACAGTTCTGGACCGTGGTATCAGTGAATAATGAAAACACTGAGCTTTGTTGGACAGAAGGGTGAAAGAGAAATGATGTAACCACTTTTATTTTTACCTTCTTTACTGTAAATATATTTGAGTTAATATAGGTCCAGCATGATGCTCTGAGTCACAAGGAAATGTGGCATTCCCACACCAAATCACAAAAGTCAGTAACTTGAAACCTGTTACTCTCACCTTGTTCATTAAAACTAAAACCTTTATTCACAGTAGAATAAACATTTCAAACAAAACTGGAGAAAGAGAAAAAAAGAACTCCACCCTACTGGTAACACCTCCCATGAAAAGTACCTGTGGACTGTTTGCTGAGAAAGGACCCTCACATCCCTGACAACATTAGCAAATTTTTGCACTCATTAGCGCAAGGACCATGTATTACTACATGTTTGTGAAACACCTACAATTGGTTTAGGGATCTAATCAGGGAATCTGGAGATTAAGCCAGTGAAAATATCAAATCCTAACATTTCTGCAATTCCTGCACAGCTTGTCAACTCCCTCCAATATACTACAAACAATTCAATGTTAGTCTTTTTTGTAATAGTTTTTACCACATTTACTGCTGGGTTTGGGTTTGAGGTTGTGTTTTTTTAGTAAAGGAATTATGCAAGTACTGTATTAAAGGCAATATGCACGTTTCATGCTGAACTAAAATATGTGACTTGTGAGTGACAAAATAATTACATATGTCTTGGGTGTTTAGCTATTCTTATGTTATAATTACTACCTTTGCTGCATCAGGAAGAATAGAGTGTTCTCAAAGACTCAGAATATTGTGTGAGTCGGTACACAAGAACGTACCTTTCTTAAAAACATATTCTCCCGCAAATTAAAAATTTGCTGCCACCAAACAGCAAACTTGCTGAGCACTTGGTGATGTTATTAACTTTACTTATTTTAAACTTTTTATCAAATGACCAGCCTTCTTCATGATCCATGTCAGTTTTTTGTGAGTGATCACTCCATCCTTTAAGTCAGAATCATTATTTCAGAATATAATGTTAAATGTCAATATTGGTTTGTTGTTTCTATAAAACCTCTTATACCTGATTTAGCGACGAAGCTGTCTGAAGGTATGTAGGTAGTGCTTGGGGATAAAAGAGATACATTTAGCTCTTACACCTGTTGCATCATGTAGTATTAAAAATTACTTTGATGCAAATACCTATTTTGCACATACTTTGCAGTCATGGATATGGTAGAAATCTGAGCAGTGGAATTTCATTAAAAAAATCCTCTGAAAAGTGGTTCTCCGGCATTCATGAAATCAGGTTTGTAATTTGAAGAGCAAGGTGAAAGGATATTAACCATTTAACCCAGCTAAAGGCTTGGCTGCAGATGCAATATAAAAGTCATTTAGATATTTGACTGGTTCCTCATTTTATGAAATTGGACATGATATAGGCATAATAGTATCATACAAACACTTCACCTTTTTCAGAAAAATCAAATGAGTACAAAAACATTTTGCAAACACTTATATTATGCTTAACAGTGAATATAGTTAGCAGCGTTGCTCAAGCCATTACCTGACTTAAAATAGATGAATAATATTTTGAAAATGGTACAATCATGTTAACCTAAAACACCGTGTTGGATTTCCTCCTATTCTGGGGCAAAACAACCTCATCCAGAATGTCTCCAAGAACCTGGTGCCAGGTGCTGCCTTCCCAGAGTTCCTGCACGCAGCAGCAGGTATGCTGGCCAGGAGCCACTGCTTCTCAGTGCAACTAAACACCATCAACCAGCTAATCAGTGATCTCCTGCTTCTGTAATCGACACTGCCTATTCCACCTTTCAAGGTGGAATGAGCTCAGCAGAAGCAGAGAAATTCTGTTTCTCATACAGGAAACGTGCCTCAGTGACTGGCAGCACATTCTGTTTGGAGTTTTTTCTCTGTTCCTTATGTTTTATTAGACTTAGTTTACTGAGAAGAGGAAACTTTTTCCCTCCACTTCTGATAAGGACATTCCCTATCCTCTCCTGCTATTCTTGTGCATCCTGCAGCACCACAACATGGCTCTTCTGTATCTCTCCCACAGAAACACTATACTCTTGTTATGAAATATTTAGAATATTTATAGCAACAGGACTTACCTGCCAAAACAAGAAGGATTTGCATTTTCTGATATGAGATTTTGACCAGTCATCACACTAGTAAAGTGCATTGACACCTTGTCTTCTCTGGCAAAATTGTAGTCATTTTGCTTGGATGAGGACCAAGCCATACTTAGCTGTGTTTGTGCTGTTGCCAAATGAGATTATTATAATACATCATACATGTGTTGAAGACCACCTGGAAGCTACAGCTAGAGCAGTATGTAGTTGCCCATGAGATTAACAGTGTCTGCTCTGAGGCACATAGTACATCAACTTTCCAAACACTGCACTTTCCACCTATTTGCATATGGCTGCAGTGCAAGTGACGGTCCCTTGAGGTCCTGCATGAGGCAGCCACAGACAGCCTGGCCCGGTCACACAGGTAGCACTTCAGAGGAACTGAGCTGTGCTAGCTTAGAATGTCAGGCTGGAGAGCTTGGGTATTCTCACTGCAACTCTTGACAGAACAATGTCCTCACCCACCTGGCAGAGCCCCCAGCTATACATCAAATAATCAACAGAGTGGAATAAACATCGATTTTTCACCTTTGCTGTAACAACTGAATTTTAAGTTTTTTGTACAGAGTAACTGTGATCCATATATAAATCTTGGCACAGACTTGTGGAGTGTTGTATAGGAGTGCCCCTAGTAACAGCACTAGCAATATATATTGTTATATTTTAAAAATCCCATATTTAGAGATCAGAGCATGATCTATTATTCTCAAGAATGGTATAAAAATACTGAACAGCAAACAAGGAAATACAGCTTTGTCTACATTTTCTTCTATTAGAGATCAAGTAGTTCGGCTTCTTTGGCACCGATTTTTATGCGTCCCCACCATAGCTTGCACATTATTTTCCTGACAAGCCTCATCCCTCATATCACTGATGGATTTATATTCTGCTGAGCTCAACTGAGTACTTAGATAGTCAAAATCTGATCTCATTACATGTGTGTCAGCAGAACTAACTCCAGGGAACTCAATGGAACCAAGTTAGATTTACAGACTTAGAGCCAAATATTTAATTCACATCTGTCATAACCTCAAATTTAAACACTCCATGGACATGACCTACATTCTTAAAACTTACAGATGGTATGTTAATATTTCTATAAAAAGAAAAATCTTGCATGCCAGAGAGGTGTACTCAGTTCTTCTCATCTAAGATATCTGACACGCACCCCAATTCCTCAAGGACCATTTATAAGGGCAGCCAGTTGGAGCTAAGACAAAAGGAATGGGAAAAGAAAAGAAGGCAGCTATGCCAACTGAAATGTCAAGGTGCTGGCTAGCCTAAAGCTCAGTTCCAAAACTAATTGGAAAGGGGAGCTCAGATATAGATATAGATATAGATATAGATAGATATAGATATTTACCACGTATCTGCTGATTCCTGTGTATTAAACCTTTCAGTGGCCTCATCAAAACTGCGCTTGTGCTGAAAAGTCTGGAATCATCAGTCCTTGCTCAGAACAGCTTTGAAATGATTTTTCATTTAACTTCCAATAATGGCATCTAAAATATGTGCTGCTTCAGAGTTAAACACAGAAACGAGTTCTCATGTTTGGACATACTTTCTTCAGTTAGGCTTTTTCTCTCTGCATTTTGCACTGCAAAGAGCATTGATTAATGTGAATGTTTTAGCTGTAGTTGTTGTTTGTGTATAAACTTTTGTTAAAACAAGTACTGCAGAATAAATGACCTTTATATAGACACCTATTAAGGCACTAAAAGGCTTGGCTACATTCATCTGAGACGCGTATACATAACGTTTGGAACAATAAAGGGATCAGCAGCTGCAAGGGGTTTGAATTGAATTCTTTAACAATAGAAAAGTTTTTCAGGCCCAAATACCAGCAAAGAGAATTTTTTGCAGATAATCCAGAAGAAAGAAAATAATAAAAAAAAATGCTAGCCAACTTTGCAGCAGTTAGCATAAGGGTGCCATCTGAAACATGTCAGCTTAAGAGTGCCCCATAGTACCATTCTTTTACACAACCATAGTATTCAGAACTGTTTCCCCAAATAATCCCAGATGGCAAGCCACAAAATTTCAATTCATTTTAAAAGCTTTCTTTGCTGTTATTACGTGATTGAAAGTGCAAAAGCAAGTTGCCATTCTCATGGCACTATTTGCATTGGCTATTATCCCCTAAAATCCCCTTTAAACAGCTACATTGTCAGCCCATAGGCCTCATTTAGAACTACAAAAAAGCCCAGATTAATTCGATCAAAGGGAAAGCCAAGAACAAAATGCACTTTTCAAACTGTATCAGAGTAGGTTCCCTTTACAGATCGCTGCATGGCTAGAGCAATGCAAAAAACCCTTGCCTGACATAAAGCCTCAGCACTAACAGAAATAACTGTGCATGTTTCACATGAAGCTTTTGGGGCTCTTCCAGGGTAAATCTCTCACTACAAACGATTACAATAAAATATATCTAAACATAAGTAAATTAAGTAGCAAGCATCAGTTTTTGCCCATTTGGCTTTCTGCCACCATTTTCAGGAGGCGCTGATGTAGTTAGTGCATGGATAACTTAGCCAGCTACAGACATTTCCGAAGTCTGTGCACACTGGAATTTTTAATTAATTAACTTAACAGTGAGCAATGAAACGTCCAAAAGATACAGATAATTCCCCCAGAATTATTTTGTTGCTATTGTAAAAAACACAACCATCATCATCACTGATGAAGAAAAGAAAAAAGAAAAAGTTGCTGGTATCATTTCTGCAAAATATTCTATTTCATAATCTAAGGTAAACAATTTCAAGCCAAGCATAAGACAGGTCCATAGATCTATAGCCAAAAAGTCTCTAGTGGCTTTTCAATCTCACCTTGGGTTTGATGGCAGGCAATAATGCTGATATTTTTGTTTTTCACAGAAGCTCCTTCGGTATCTCTGCACCGTCTCACTCGCTCAGTCTCTACTGGAGTTTGCTTAGTGATGCTGCTGCCATCAGTTCTCTCACTCCCAGTCTCAAGCAGTTTCTTCAGCAGCTGCTTTTGTGTATTGAAAAGAACATTTTAGAGAGTAAAGAACCGCAGCACAAAGGTAGAGCAACTGAACACGTGCAGCAATATGTTCCATTGCCTCTTAAAGGACACATCAGGCTGAGAGAGACAAGCTGAAAAGCTGACCAGCTGTAACTAATATTAAAGTCATTTTATCTAGGATGGAGCTGACTTAATGCTTTTGTTAGCCACTTCCAATGGGGTTTAGATTTTTGAACAGTATCCTTTTAATATAGCAGTTGTATTTGTTTACTTATTGTATTTTATGAAATGAGTGTTTTTGTGGTGTTAGTAACAAATGCTGTGTAGCAAGAAATTGTTCCTGTGGAGACAGAAATAGTTGCCTCTGAGAAAAAAGGCCTTGAAAATCTATGTAATAAATGTATATTTGTAAAAAATCTTAATTCACTCATGTACCAACCTTATTTTACTTCCTCTAACTATGAAAACCATAATTTGTGATTTTGAAGAGGAAAAAGTTAATGTAAAAATTAGCTATGTATTTCAAGGGTGCACAATGTTTTTAAAAAGCATGCAGTTACACTGTGAAAGAGTACATATTAAATTAGAGACACGGTTTCAGTTTTTAAAAATCTGTCAGATTTAAACATTTGTATGTCATTTCACATATTCAATAGAAATAAATGCCAGAAGTTAAAATAAGTCAAAATTAGGTGCTTGGGTCTTTGTACAGAGTAGTACACAGGAAAGTACTTTAAACAAGCTGCTTTTTCCTCAAAAATTAAGATAACTTCAATTAATTTTGTCCTAGATCTCTCTTTACCATAAGAGATTAATTATGACACTATTGCAACACTTTCAGTACTAAAAAGTATCAGCCCATAGAAAAATATGATGCATTATGGAATTAGGCCCCAATCCTGTAAGCATGCATGTCAAATGTCATTAAAATCCATTCAGTTGTAGAATCAGGTGCTCATTGCTAGATTCGAAGATGCTTTTAGATGTCCAGTTATCCATAAAAATACCTAGTTTAAATATAAAAATCTTCAAGTACATGCTTATTTTCTTTTTGTTTAGTCCTGAAAATGTCTAATCACTACTTAATTCCCAACAGCAAAGTCCCATAAACTGTATCAGCTTGTAAGTATTCCAAGATTCAGGTCATAACATGGAAGCCAATAATAGGGTAAGTCCCTCGGGATCCATGAGCACAGGATTCCTGCCATTTTTCAGGACACTGATCAAATAGACTTTCTCTAGCGATGCATGTCAGATTACAGTCTACACAAAGTACAGCAAGATGAGGCAGTCCTCTTGCAGAGCTCTCCTACTAAATCATTCCACCAATCATTAGAGCAACCCAGATGGATTGCAAAGGGATTTGAACCTGCATCATCCCCAGGCAAAGGCAAATTGCAGCATGGATTATTCTACAGGGGGCACTCTGAGCCTCTTGTGCAGGCTGAATTACACTTTACATGTAATAATTAATATAGGGAAGGAAAAAGTTAGAAATAAATACCACTTTCTAGTTTAGTATTCAAAATACTCAACTGTCCAACAGCAGATAACTCCAAAGACCATGTAATACAATACACACATTTGTTGATCCTATGAGAGTGAGCTGTGGAGTCGTGCTCTCTCCCCAGCCAATGTATTATTGTATTTGAAATGCAATACTTTGAGGGATAGTGAGCATATTCCAATTTGTTCAGTACCCTGCTATTTTGAATATATAGAACTGAGAATGTTTTAAAAATTGGGTTCAGATCTTCTCAGAAAGGAGAAGGAAGAATTGAAACTAAAACTCTTACAGAGTTGACATCAACGTCTTAGATTCAGCATCCTATGAAACTATTTGATAAAAACTAAGAACACAACACCACTACCACTGTCCCCAAAATCATTTCTAAAAATGAAAATAAAATTTACTGCATTGCATGCATTCTCTCATTAACTATCTAACACTACTATGCCTTATAAAGGCAGTGACATTCGGCTAACAGCTCTCAGTCAAAATCCAGCATATGAGATGTATCCATCCAGCCTACTGCTGTTTCCCTAAAGGAGAGCAAGTAAAGAATACAGCCCAAGTGGTCATACTCTTCCTACTGCTCTACTAATGGCCCACTACATAGATTTGGCCATGGCTGTAGCTGGAAGGAAGATGAGAAAAGGGAAGCCCGGGTGCTGCTGTGAGACAAGAGACTTTCTCCAGCTTTATTACACAGACACCTTTCTTTCCATAGCAGAAATGCAATTCTTTGGGATAGACCAAGGAGACAGAGGTGACTGCAGTGGGGATATATTGTGGGCATAGTGGGAACTTCAGAGAAAGTTTATTAGAGAAGTGCTCCTATGGAGTCAAAAGGTGCAGAAAGGATCCCTTTGCTTTCCAAACTCCTTCTCAGAGAGGAGCCTTGGTGTGGTTGGATCCAATCTTAGCCCCAGATTTAGTCAACAGTTTATGACTAGGGGATTATACAGGTGTAATTGAACTTTTATATAACTTCATCCTGCAAGATTAAGGATGGCAAACCAAATATATTTATACCAATACAATTAATTATTTATTTAAATTGATTACAATAATTATAATTGTTAGGAAAAAGAACTTAATCGGAATTACATAGTATACAGTATGGATAGCTGTAACTACTAGTATAGTGCACTATTCTTGAAGCAAAATTGAAGCAACTATATTGAAGTAATTAAATTAAAGTTAGCAAAACAAATATTGAGTAGAGATTGATGTTACTTACCCATACCAATGAACGTGGGCAGATCTCTTCTGCTCAGCCTCGAGGAGTAACCTTGAGAGGTATCCCCACTCAAGGGAATAGCCTGCATACATGTTAAGGCGGTATGCTAGAAGTCCTTGCTGCACAAAAGTGAGACTGGTCTTTTACAGTATAAAGTGTTCGACTGTCCATCATATGCATTTTTTAGATTAGTTTTTGCCAGGTTTACTCAGCAAAACATGCTTTATATTGACCAAAGTGTTAGTAGCTCCTTGGTTTGTTCTGCTCGACACTTCTCACTCACTTCCATATCAGGGCCTGCATATCCTTGCTGCTCCAGCCTCCATCAGGGAGTATCTCTTGCATGTCCTCATGGTGGGTCTGATATTTTGGTCAAGCTGGTCTCAGCATTCTTCAGCACTAAAAACAGAAGATCTGAAGAAGGTCAGTAAACCCTCTTTACTCCACCGAAGAGCAGACCCTCCTTGTTCAAGCCATCACTAATAACTTGTAAACAAGACAGTAACAGTAACAGCAACAATATAAATAACAAAACTGTACAAGTGAGCATTTGCATTCAAAATGCTCACCAAGCCTGACCCAATGTGAGGCGACCCCCAGAGATCAAACATTGGCCAACAGGTTCCCCACCCCCCATGCTTTGTTCCACTGGAAAGGGATGCCCTTCTTCCCAGAAGCAGGAGGAGTGCCTTTTCCCTGCCTCTGTCAATAGCACGAGGTAGTAAAAAATAACACAATGTCTTGGCCACTCCCCCTCATGCTGATCTGGGCTAGAATCAGAACACCTAAACATCTTCATAGCCGTCTGCTGAACTGTCTCTGGTAGTTCTATGTCTTTCTTGACTGCTGTCTTAAAACAGCCTGAGACAAATATGTTCAGTTAACCTGGGAGCTGGAAGATGCCACAGGGGGATGTCCTGGAAATATATCCTAGAATACACGAGTCAAATTGATCAGGAAAAAGGAGGATGAGCAGAGAATGGATGTTGCTTTGACAGAATGGAAATATCACTGCATCAGTTGGATAGAAAAAGGAACATGGGGAAATACAGCAGAGCTAAAACAATGTCAGAGATTACAGCTGCACTCTTGTATTATAACAGAGTGGAGAAATGGATTGTCTTTTTCCTATCCTAGTCCTATTATTCTCCACCCCACTATTAGCCCATTACTTAATCCTGCCATGAAGATGACAAATTTGGAAGCAAAATTGCATAAAATTCACAGCCTGATAGAACAGACAGTACAGTGAATCATGGTGGTCTAGTGGCTAATCTGTAAGCAGTTCTCACTTCACAGGTGGTACTAATAAATTCAGTTTGTGTCTTTCTGCCTCTGTCCCTCTGGTGGGATAACCGTACTTCCTTTGCAGCAGTGATCACTTACATATTTCACGTACTTGAAAACATATAATTGCTGAGAACTGTGGGGATAATTACTGCAGCTATTAATCTATTTCTTTCAGTAGTGCCTTTCTGGAAACTTATCATAAATGTATGCCAATTTACAGCCTTATTTTCTGATTCAACTCTTCTCTCCCAAGGTAGAGATGGCTTTTGACGTCTCTGGCCGAAGGAAGTGGTCATATTTGCAAGATCCCACAGAACACCTAATTTCAGGCACATTTACATGCATCTAACAGCTGGTTCTTGCCCAAGGTCCTATAGGTCAGCACAAAAATTTAAAGTACCTCCAGTTTTATGTAGATGGGAAAGTAATTAAGAAGTTTCCATTAGAAGGAAGAAACACACTTCTGCTTTTCATGTCACTCATGGAAACAACAGTACTAGTTAATTACCAGAACTGGTACCGAACTAAGCATCAGAGAGAATTTATGTAGTCACTCCTCAGAAATACTCCTTCCTTCTCCTATAAGCAAGAAACAAGGGAGATTTGCCAGCACTTTGGTCACATGACAGCATTTGATTTTGCTCCCCCAATTTGGGGCAGTAGCTACCTCAATTTCACTTTTCCATCTTAGAAAACTTGTGAAAAGTTTTTATGTCCTTCTTATTGAATGAACAGAAAATAAGACAGTATTTTAAAGACAAAATCCTCTGTTTTCTTTTTTGTTTTCTTTTTATGGTTTGGTTTTGGCTTTTTGTAGCTGAGAGTACAGGCCAGGGCAGTTTTATCTACCTGTGATTTAACTTGATGAGAGAATCCAGTTGAACAGTAGTCACTGCTTTTACTTGTTATGACCTATTCTTTGAACTTCATATATAAGAATCTCAGGACCTATTTACATAGGAAAGTTGGAAGAATTCAAATGTTGTTATGAATTTCATTATATTTACTACTTTGCACTAACTCCTTACTTCAACTCCCTTAGAACAATGTACAGTGATATTTGAGGCTACCTTTGGCCAGCCACCTACTTTGTGTTTCCAGAGGCTGCCCCAAATAAAGCAATGTGTTGTAGAAAAGGTAAAACTTCTGTGAGACGGTTCTCATTTCAGAAATTACAGTTTTCTAACTAGAGGTTTACAGGGAAGGAAAACTTGCCTTGCCACTATTGCTGTTTACTTCTTAATCAGTCAACAGCCTAGTAAAGCATTTATGGGGCACGAATATCCTACAGTTTGCGCAGAGGCTGATACCACCAGGGAATATGTTGTGGCCCTCATGACCAGGTTGCATGTCTACAGGGCTAAAAGTTCTCCATCACCAGATACTCCTTTGCACCAAATGTCAGCCCTCTCCCCATACCTCTGGGGACAGTTGAAATCAGAAGAGGTTTGCCCTTTCCTCTCTCTGCCTGCTTCTTACTCTGTCCAAAAGATTGACATGAGCAAAGCCAGTTGCTGCTGCCTTTGTTTTGCACTGCAGAGCAGTATCCACCTTGTTGGGGGGTGCAGCTTCACTGTCCCTGCACAGGGGCTGTAAGGAGCCATGCACACCCCAGGTAAAGCATGTTGGAAACCTGAGGAAACCAAGGAAATGGTTGACACAAGGTAATCTAAAAGTTAGGTGAGACTGGACACCAGGGAAACTGCAATTGATGCTCCTAAGAAGACCACCACCCAAAAGCAGGCCATCATCTTATTCAGGAAAGCATTGCAAAGGTGTCATAATGTCACTTGGTTGATTAGCTCACCCCAACTGTCAGTGCATTTAAAGCAGCTTTATTTAATCATTAAACATTGCAAGTAATGCACATAGCTATTTCTTGACCAAATTTAAACCCATCATCAGCAAAGTCAGATGAATACTAAATGTCTTATATGCCGCTCCTCAGCTCTGGTAGCTGTCCAGCAAAATCAACTTCCAGTCAGCAGCTGGAGAAAACAGTCACTAGCAAGTCATACATCTGGGGAAGTAAAACATCGGTGCTGACCCAGTTTCCTGGCAGTGGCATTTGAGGGATTTCTGTTTCTACTGATGAGAGCTGCACCTCTAACCTGGAGCAAAACAACCGTTTTTCTGAGACTGCTTTTCAGCCTGAGATAGGGGCAAGGAAAAAAGATCCAGTATAGCTAGAGAAGTCCACTGGAGCCTAAGTCAAGGCTAAATCAGGGTCAATGGCATGAGAAAACATAAACCACAAAAGAAATCCTTTACTTATTACATATTCTTGATGGCTGTGGCCTATGAATTTCATTATTATGATACGAGACTACATTTATTGTAATTATTAAGTAGTATTCATACATTTGTAAGTTTATTTTCATAAGAAGAATTTGAGTCCATTTTATAGCCACAGACACTAAACACTTTATAACATAAAGACAAAAACAGTCCTGCCTCTGTACTTACATACTTACATTTAGGTATATTTACATAGTTGGATAATGAAAAGAAAATATGCCAAAAAATAGAGAATGCTTTATTGTTTTTTGCAGGATTTTTTTTATTTCCTTTTTTTTTAATACACAAACTCTTTTTTTTTCAAGTATACTGTAAGTAAAGGCTCTATAGACAACTATACCAAATTAAAGAAAAACATTGCTTTGTTTTGTTTTTTTTCCAACAACTGGCAAAATCACCAATCTGATTGATGCTGCAAATATTTCTGTCCAAACTTTGTGGGACATATAACCCTTTCCTCACAAGCTGCAAAACTCAACGTTTATGTAACTGATCAGTGGAGGTTTATTACTAATTACTTATTTTCTGTCTTCACTGCAAAGCCCTGGTAAGGAAGGGGTTTAAAGGAAAGGTAGGAAGGTGGCCAGGTGGGATCAAGTCAAGCCTGAAAAAAAGTTTAGTGATGTGAACGGAAAGAAAATTAATCTCAGAAAATGAGCATTTTATGCCCATTAGCTTTAAACTAAGATAATATTTTTATCAAAATCAGAATAATAGAAAAGCTGAAAAACTTCATGACTTTAAAAAAACCTTTACAATGAAAAAGAAACTTCCTCTTTGGGCAGTATAGTGGATAACAGAATTAAATTAGTAGAGGGTTACTAGGCCCCAGCTGGTCTGTCCTACTAGTATGGGCATAGATTATAAAAAAAAAAGGGAAGCGGGGTTAGAAAGGATGTGTTCCCTTCTGCCTGCCCTGGGTGCCCTGTGGTTTTTAGTCTGATTGTATGCTTCCCTGACTGCCCTATGGACAATAAGGCATTCTCTGAGAGAAAGTCTGTGAAAGAATTTGGGCTGGAAGTTTATTTTCTTTCTCTGCAGTAATTCACACAGACTAAGGGATTCTTCATGCTTTGAAATACCTCCTAATGGCTGCTGCTAGAATTAGATATCGGAGTCCAGTAAATTAATGGGTCTACTATGGAAGTTTATTTGTGCTTACAGCAGCAAAGGCACTTACGGCTATATAGGGTGCTGTTGCTGGGAATTTATTTCTATTGTAGTGGCTTCTTTTGACAATGTGTGAAAATTTAACTGGCTCCAGTTTAAGATTGAAAGTTTAAACCATACCATTCGCAAGACTTGTGTTTTACAATACAGACCTACTACACAACACACGCGACTTTAGGAATTGCAGATTAAAACCGATGGGGCGTATAAACTCTGTGTTTGGCTGGGGCACATAGAGGTTAAAAGTCTGACCTGCAAAAAAATCTGGTGCTAACTCTACCTCACAATTGCAGCTTTTGGTATGGGAAAATGTTTAAAGCAATTTAAATGCTCCTTCAAACAAAGGATGCACTTTAGTAAATCGCAGACTTTCTGACCAAACAGCCCACAGTATTTCTTAGGTTTACTTTAATCATAACCTATTATGGAACATAAATTACTCCAAAAGCACACGCAAAGTTAAAAAGGGGCCTTCGGATGAGCTGTTCTCATAAGACCATTTAATAGTGACCAAGCAGCCACCCAGATTGCAAATCCAATAATGTACTGCAATCACATATAAACATAGAAATTCCTGCCAGATATTTTAGTAGCTTGTCTCAATCTCACATTATCTTCAGTTTTATGGGGACTAAGCTTTAATCTGGCAACCTTAGTCCATGCCTTATTATCAATTAGATATTAAATGCAGAAGAGGGTATTCAGACCTGCTTAGGTCTCGAGCTCTGGTTAAGGAGTACATGCTAGCAGCTGAACAACAGATGAAGTAAACTAGGAACCTTTTTTCTCACAGTCATTTATATAGTAATGATGACTTGTGAAGTTGCTAATGCAAAATTTGAATACTTTCATTTTTTTCACTGTCATTTTACTAATTAATCTGAAAAAAAGTATTTTCCTTTTGGGACATTAAAATATTTAGAAAACATGGAGATCCATATGGGGTCAGCCTCCAAATGCCTTTGGGTGCAATGTCTATAGGCTACTGCAAATGTTCTTCCTTGCTACGACAGCAAAACCAATATACTGGTGGTAGGCAGTACACAGAGTTCTGTGTACGAACTTGGTAACACATTTTGATTCTAAATAGTACCTTTAGAAGTGTACTATTATATTAATAGTCTTTATTCCCAGTCTCTACAAATAAGATTTCTGTTCTCCTGTAAAACTCAAGACTCATGTTCTTCCTGTCATATATATGTTCTTCCTATATCCTATACTCAACACATTTCTTCAACTTAAGACAGAGAGTGAGAGCATATATATTATGAGATGCTCCAGGGAAATCATAAGCACATTGGCTGTAGTTAAAACATATTGGCTGACTTAGATGCTGATAGGCGGGCAGTTAGTGTTGAACGCAAGGCCAGAGTTAAACATCTGCCTATGGAGACTTCCTGCCAAGCACTCGCTCCTGTCCCTGCCTGATTGTCAAATGCCCCACTCTTAACACATTGCTATGATAGTTTCATCTAGAAAGGTATCCACTGAAATGTTTCCACGCTCCCAAATACTATAACTTCAGACATGCTCCGACCAATGGCTTTAAACTGAAAGATTTATTTGGATATTAGGAATAAATTCTTTACTGTGAGAATGGTGAGGGACAGGAACAGATGTCCCAGAGAAGTTGTTGACATCCCATCCCTGGAAGTGTTCAAGGCTAGGTTGGATGGGGCTTTGACCAACCAGTGAAAGGTGTCCTTGCCCGTGGTAGGAGGGTTAGAACTAGATGATCTTTAAGGTCCCTTCCAAACCAAACCATTTTATGATTCTATAATATTTCACTCCATCTTGTCTGAAAAAGACATGAATAGAAAAGTCTTCTGAGAGAATATGGAAAGGTTACTGGGTGCACCAGAACAGAGTATCATATAACCTTTTGTATTAAACTACTGAACTACAGTTCAATTACATGGGGAGGTTAATGAACCCCATTTTACTTGTCAGCTTGCACCCAAGCGCATAACAAAGAACAAGGGTAGAACTTCCCATTTTGGCAGCAACTTGCAGCTAGATTGATTTAAACTAATGGTGAAGTTACACTCAGCATGACCAGCAGAAGCACACAACATCTATCATTGGATCCATTAGGAGGACATGGAGATCCATTCAGTGGAAGACAGGGCATCACAGACATTCACACACCTGCGTCTGACCTTTGCATGTGTGCAGACTGGGCTTACAACACAAGAACATCTAATAGACATTATCTGAAACTACAGAGGTATCTGTGTGTTCTGCTTTAAATCTTTCCCCACCTTTTTTATCAAATAGTGTGAAAAAAACCTTGGGAAGGTGGTGGTGATTTAGAAGGATGATGGATCTTGTCATCTGGCACAGTAGACAAAGAGATAAAGCAACTTCCAGTGAGATTTTACAGGACCTGTAGCTTTCAGAACTGTTCATTTTTGAGCTCTAGCTACCAGTGCACTGTGATACCTGACACACCCAGGCCCCAGGGAGTTGTTCTGTTTTGAACCCATGTCCAACTGCCTGGAATTACACTCATGCTAGGAATGGATTTGTTTAAATTACTTCAACCTGAGCCTAAACCTTGTTCTAGGGGTGTCTGTAGCATATGAGTTGGTCAATATATCAGTTAGTGGCAACACTAGCCATGAGGTGACAATTAGCCTGAATGTAACAAGCCCTAGGGCTAGTGCAGCTCCTCAGGGGCTGTGCTTCCAGGGACGCTGCACAACACCACCATCAAGTGGTCTCTGTGCCACAGTACAGCAGTATGGCAAGTCCTGCATTCCTTTCAAAATGGGAATAGTGTTACTGAGTTTTCCAGAAATCAGATGTCTCTTCAGCATCAGAGGAGACTTCACTGTGAGAGAGCGTTCATGTTTAACAGCTCCTCTCCTATGACAGATTCCACAAGCATCATTCTTTCAGTAAACACACCAGTGAGCTTATTTCTCAGAATATTTGGAAAGAAAGATAACTACTTGTAATTAAACTAGTTTCACAAAAAACTTATATTTTGATTGCAGATATCATAATTAGACAGGTTTTTTTTAAATTATTGTTCTTTCTCATTTCCCCATTATCTATATCAAATTTCCACGCCAAAAATGAAAGTTAAGAACATATTAAAAAAGTGCAGATGATACAGTCTCAAGGCATAGAAATCTGCATTTTCACTACTGACCTTTCCATGATTTCCTGCAGAGAATTATGGCTTGAATATTTATCATACTTTTTTGCTATGGAAACCTATTCACTGGTGGCCTGTACAAAATTATCCTCTTGCTCTCTGTGTTTGAAGATGAGTTGGATACTGCTTAGTGTTTGATTTTTCTTAGCTCCATTTTCCTTTTTACTTGGTCACCTGTGATACCTCTTTTTTACTCTTTGAAATGTATAGCACTGAGCAAAGTAATTCAGAACATTTCAGACAGCATGCAGAATTGGAACATGTATTAATGTGAATTCCCCTTCCAAAACTTCCTAGCCTCTGTCTTTCTACAGGAGAAAAATGCTATGAAAGGATCTATGTAACAGCTTGATAGATCGCTTAAGAGTAGGAGTCTAGGACTTGACATGGAACTATGCAACCTAGCAGTTCTCTTGGAGGTTAGCTTGATTCTGTTACTTAACAGCTCTCAGCATATGGGAAAGTTGCCACCATTTTCAGTGTAGATTACACACTCCCCCTGATGTTTCACTAATTTGATCCTAATGTTCTGATTCAAATCTGTAGCACACGGTGAAAACAGATACCTAGATTACTTAAATGTACACCTCTAAGCTTCTTCTTGAATTGCATCTCTTCCCTTCACTCTAAGGTTCCTTATTGCTGAGCGTCAACCCTTGCTGGATGCCAGATGTCCACCAAAGCTGCTCTGTCACTCCCCTCCTCAGCTGGATGGGGAGAGAAAATATAGCAAAAGGTTCATGGGTTGAGGTTAGAACAGAAACACATCACTCATCAACTACTGTCAGAGGAAAAACAGACTTGGGGGAAAATAATTTATTACCAATCAAATCAGAGTAGAACAATGAGAAATAAAATCAGGCCATGAAACACCTTCCCTCCACCCTTCCCTTCTTCCCAGGCTTAATTTTATTCCTGAATTTTCTACCTCCTCCCCTGCAGCAGCACAGATAGGGAATGTGAGCAGTGGTCAGCTAATCACATGTTGTCTCTGCTCCTCATTCCTCCTCTGGGGGAGCACTCTCCACAGTCTTCTCCTTCTCCAGCGGGAGACAGACCTCCACAAAGTTCTCCGATGTGAGTCCTTCCCATGGGCTGCAGTTCTTCATTAAATGCTCCAGCGTGGGTCCCTTCCATGGGGTGCAATCTTTCAAGAACAGGCTGCTCCAGCATGGGTCCTCTGTGGAGTCACAAGTCCCACCAGCAAACCTGGTCCAGCATGGGCTCCTTTCTCCACAGGTCCAGAGGTCTTGCCAGGACCCTGCTCCATCATGGGCTTTCCTTGGGGTCACAGACTCCTTTGTGCATCCACCTGCTGCGATGTGGGGTTCTGCGTGGGCTGCAG
This sequence comes from Neopelma chrysocephalum, assembly GCF_003984885.1. Lineage (NCBI taxonomy): Eukaryota > Metazoa > Chordata > Aves > Passeriformes > Pipridae > Neopelma > Neopelma chrysocephalum. Next base: position 3,762,153 of record NW_020897704.1, read on the forward strand.
GTGGATCTCTGCTCCACCATGGACCTCCATGGGCTGCAGGGGAACAACTTGCTTCACCATGGACTTCATCATGGGGCTGCAGGGGAATCTCTGCTCTAGCACCTGGAACACTTCCTCCTCCTCCTTCTTCACTGACCTAGGTGTCTGTAGGGCTGTTTCTCACATTTTCTCACTCCTCTCTCCATCTGTAGTTGTGCATGTGGTTTTTTCCCCTTTCTTAACTCTGTTATCCCAGAGGCTTTGAAGGCTCAGCCTTGTCCAACAGGACGTCTGTCTTGGAGCCAGTTGGCATTGATTCTATTGGACATGTGGGACGCTTCCAGCAGCTTCTCACACCTATAGCCACCCGCTACCAAAATCTTTCTATGCAAACCCTTTACATTTATATATGGACAATTTATCATTTTGTCCAAATTTAAATTGCTGAATACTAGATCAAACGGTAAAAAAATTACTGGAAGTTCAGTTAGTCCTCAGCTAGACATCACAGAATTGCATAAGGAAAAGGAATAGAAGGAATTCTTTAAGACAGATACTGAAGTGGAGATTTTATAGCATTCTTAGGCTTCAGTGCTTTATCATCTCAATTAGACAGTTGTGTAAGTACAAGAAAAATTAATTCTTTATTTTTCTTGTTATCTTCTCTACTAAAAGCTGTTTTACACAGTGGAAGATTATTACCATACATACTCCATTAGATTTTTCTTCCTTAACTACACCACACCCTTCACATTCCGTTTCTAAGCATCTTTATCTTTTTTTTTCTTTGGACTCTCTCCATCATGACTTTGCTTTTCTCAAAGTCAGTACCTATAATAGGGCACTATCAGTGTTTGATTTCTTCCCTTTTTAACATATCACTGTTGAAGTTGCAACATAGTCTGTGCAAGACTGTGAGAATAGTTCCTTCAATATTCTAGATGTAATTATTTTAATATTTCAAGGATCTTTTTCTTTATTATTGTCTCAGGTGAACTTAGAAATAATATTTTTCTTACTTGTGCAAAAGTGATGATATTCTCAAGTATACAGCAAAAGCACATGAACTACTTTTTGTTAGGCATTGTATAAAGACAGAACAAAAAGATGATTCCTGTCCCCAAAACTTACAATCTAAATGTGAAAAGGGTAGATAGAGATACCACATAAATAGTAAGACAGTAATTGTCAGTAGCAGTCATAGACTGCAGCAAACAAAATACAGAAACTGGGGTAATAAGGGTTATAATCTCTGCAAATACGGACTCATTTTAAAAAGTTTTGCATTTCTAAGGAATGACGTGACATAAACCTTAAAAAACTGTGAGCAGATACTTGTTCAGCATGCAGCAGGAATGATTAAAATATAGTACTTGGAAACATTCATTTGATCTAGACATCTAAATGGAATGTGAGCTCTCCTCCATGTAGTTGTAAATACACAATTTTATACAGTTGAAAAGTAATTTTCATAGTTCATAGAATCATTTAGGTTGGAAAAGGCTTTTAAGATCATTGAGTGCAACCACTAGCCTAATACTGCCAAGTCTGCCACTAAACCATGTTTCTAAGGGCCACACCTACATGGGTTTTGAACACTTCCAGGGATGGTGATTCCACCACTTCCCTGTGGAGCCCATTCCAATGCTTAACCACCCTTTCATTGAAGAACTTTTCCTAATATCCAATCTAACTCTCCCCTGGTGCAACTTGAGGCAGTTTCCTCTCGTTCCATTGCTTGTTACTTGGGAGAAGAGACTGACCCCAACCTCACTACAACCTCCTTTGAGGTAATTGCAGAAAGCAACAAGGTCTCTCCTGCCACCTTAACTCCAGGCTGAACAACCCCAGCTCCCTCAGCTGCTCCTCATCAGACTTGTGCTCCAGATGCTTCACCAGCTCCATTGGCCATCTCTGCACATGCTCCAGCATCTCAATGTCTTTCTTGAAGTGAGGGGCCCAAAACTGAACGTAGGATTTGTGGTCAGGCCTCACCAATACAGGGGATAATCACTGCCCTGGTCCTGCTGGCCACGCTATTTCTGATACAGGCCAGGATGCCCTTGGCCTTCTTGGCCACCTGGGCACACTGCTGGCTCATGGTCAACACTCCCACGTCCTTTTTTGCCAGGCAGCTTTCCAGACAGTCTTCCCTCAGCCTGTAGTTCTGCATTTGGCTGTTGTGACTCAAGCGCAGGACTCAGCATTTTCCCTTGTTGAACCTCCCATGATTGGCCTTGGCCATCAATCCAGCCTGTCCAGATGCCTCTGCAGAGCCTTTCTACCCTCCAGCAGACCAACATTCCTGCCCAGCTTGGTGTCATCTATGAATTTCTTTAAGGTGTCCTCGATCTCTCTGTTCAGATTGTTGATAAAGACATTAAACAGGATTGACCCCAATACCGAGCCCTGGGGAACACCACTAGTGACTGGCTGCCAGCTGGATGTAACTTCATTCATCACCACTCTCTGGGCCTGGCCATCCAGCCAGTTTTTTACCCAGTGAGCAGTGCATCTGTCCAAGCCACGAGCAGCCAGTTTCTCCAGGAGAAACAGTGTCACAAGCTTTAGTAAAATGTGGGCAAACAAGATCCACAGGCTTTTGCTCATCCACTAAGCAGGTCACCTTGTCATAGAAGGAGATCAGGTACATAAAAAGTTATTTCTTCACATGTGGTTATTGTTAATTAAAGGAATTAATGACAGCAATACTGAAGTTGCATAATCATTATGATATTATGGTATTAGCTTATATTCAATGCTGTAATTATTATGACATTAAAAACTGGACAAACCACTTGTTTTGCCAGTTTAGAAAATAAAAGCAAAACTAAATGAATTGAAAATATATTACAATACCACACACTTTTCCAGCATTGGTTCCCCTCCTACCTTCTTATTTTTCCCGAAGCTATATGAAAAATATCAGCTTCCGGTTGATTGTGCCCATCTGTGTCCAGCTCAAAATTTAGCCAGGAATAGACATGGTACTTTTCAGGCCACACCATATTCTGACTAGCAGTGTTTACTACTTCAAAGAAATTACCTCTCAGCTGAAAAGAAGAATGGATTCCAAAGGCAATGTGTTTCAAAGCCAAACACTTGTTTCCCAAAAGTTACTGTCAACTATTTGACCAATTCATGACATGTTTCAGTTGGTATATAAGGATGTAAGGTCACCTGTCTAAATACAGGTATTTGAGAAATTAGGTTTGTTTTCAAGCAAACTTTTAATAGAAAAAAAAAAAGAAGGCAAATGAAAAAAGACAGGTAGTTTTGAAATGAAAGGATTACTTACAAGATGCATTGCAAGGTGTGCCATCAATTCTGAGAAACAATGAAACGTGCCTAAATTGGACCCATACCCCAGAACCTGGCATCATATGTTTTTAGGACAAGTCCTATTATCTTCTTTTGGGAAGCTTTTTCAATGGTCCCGTGTGGTGGGTTCACCTTGGTTGAATGCCAGGTGCCCACCCAGCTGCTCTATCCCATAAGCAGCGATGGTTGGCCACTTCTCTGAGGAGCAGGGCTCCAGGATGCGTAACAGTTGCCAGCAGCAGCCATTAGAGACAATGAGTGCCTCTAGTCCTGCTCCTTGCCTCAGCTTTTATATCTGGGTTGACATCATATGGTATGGAATATCCCCTTGGTAAGTGTGGGTCAGCTGGCCTACTTGTGTCCCTTCCCAGGACCTCGACCTCGATTGAAGAAGGAATGTCACAGTTCTGTGCTCAGCAGTAGCCAAAACATGGGTGTGTTATCAACACTCTTCTAGCTACCAATGCAGAGCATGGTACTGTGAGGGCTACTACAGGGAAATAAATTCCAGCTCAGCCAACCCCACCACATCCCCCCTATACCTGTAATCAAATTATTTTTCTATTCTTCTTTTCCTTTTGGTAATAAGAAACACCATAATGATACAACCCATCTGCCTCTTCTGCCCACTCAATCAAGTGTTGTCTATATGTGTGAAGTCTAATCATAATTTTGTGCCTGCCTTAAGCACAATCACAAGTAAAATAGGCAGGCAGAATATAATTTGAGTTCCACACATCACTTAAGCAAAGAAGAAGAAAGAGTGATTAAGAAATTATATCTGTTCATCTATTCTTCTACTACAAAGTCAGAATGACCACAAAAATTACAATCATTCTCTAAAAGCTGTCATTATGTGTGACTGGAAAAAAAATTGGGAACTTGCCAGATGAAATCTTTTAATCTTTTCAGTCTTAAAAGATGGCTTTTCCTTGCACACAAGCCTTGCCTGCTCTTAATACAGCTAAGTTGTATAGTGTCTTTTTCCTGAAAGGGACTATCTGTTTTTGAAGACTGTTTCTTGAAGGGTACAAAAAGTTTATTTAGTCAATGTAGACATACAGAATATAGCCCTTATTCCCATTTTCTAGCTGGCAATTTCTGAAGATCTTGATTCATTAATATCAGGTCATAAATCATCAGCTAGGGCTTTGATAAATAAGAACTGTGAGCCTTTATCCTTACATATATCTATTGATGACCTGCCATTATCATGCTATGCTGACGGAGTCCTTGTAAGCACAAGATCAACCATTTCAATGGGCCCTTACGAGCAGCAAGTTCAGCTGATCACCAGCAATTCATTAAGCCACAGCATCGCAGCCTCCTCAGAGAGCAATCTGTGACTGCCCTTAAGGTAGCCTGATGGGAGAGCAAGTGGCTAAAAACTTTGTGAGAATCAGGTCATGTTAGTCTCTAAATCACGAGTCAATTTGGAAAATGGAAGTTAGGGATTGTGGGGTTAATCCTTAATTCTTGACGAAGGTGACAGAAAAAGAACAGAACAGGCTTTTATGTAAAATGTAAGAATAAGAAAATAAGGGGAAATGGGTGTTCAGCACTTACCAACTAGAACTCTCTCATCACATTCCTAGAATTCAGAGACCTACAAAAATATCTTCGTGTTGAAAAAATAAAACAAATAATTCTTAAATCAGATATTTCCTGTGTTTTGATGAAAATGGAAATCTTTCTTCTAACCAATGTCTATGACATGGCAAATAAACCTCTTACTGTCTGCTATTGGTTTTTGTTTGTTCAACACAATGTTTTGGTAGTATTGAACAGTCATCACAGATGACCTGGTTCGCTTTTACCTATTTACATCCCTGTGTATAAAGTGCAGCTGTTTTAATACGGCAGTATTTGAAATCCACTTTCAAACATGCAGGATGATATATTAAAGGAAGAAAGCAAAGGCATGATTGCTCAGTTGCGTAATAAGTGTAGTTTTAATACTTGTACTCAAGATGGCAGCACGAAAACATAAAACGAATGCTTCAGTGTGAACTTACCAGAGTTCTATTGGCTCTTTCCTATTCTTCCTTTTATTGCATTCTGTTCAATAAAACTGAACAGTTTAAAGCACATTAAAATTAAAATTCAGAACGGTGGGCAATGAGGAACACCCAGAGAGCAAATATTCAAGAATGGGCAAAAATCATTAAAACTTGTGCTATTAAAAATAGAATAATGGTGAAGTAATGAACCTTTTGACAGAAGTTCATTAACAGAATGTACAGTTTCAAGATACCAAATCAGAAAAATGTTAGCATATAACTAGATCCTGCTGAACTCCTAGCAAAGCTTTCAGCAGCAATGACTGTAATTGTTATGAGCTGCTTCTCCCATCCAAATGACAACTGTGACATTTTAAAAGAACATCTTGGTTCTTACTCTCAGTGGCAATACTTTCCTGCATTTAAGTGTATTCCTCACCACAGATGTTTCCCTTCTATCCCTTTGCCTCTCTATCTTGTATCTCCTTCGTATATACAAACATGTACACCTTCCTATCAATGCACATGCATTATTTAATTGTTTTATGTCCCTAATAAATATCTAATGTGGTTAACAACAAACCAACATAATGTGTCCTCTGCCTATATAGATGAAAATTATTTAATTTATTACTCATGGAGTATATAGAGTTTGATGCCAAGAAGCTTTGGTAACATGTTGAAATGTTCTTGTCAGGTATCATTATAAGATATTTTATCGTGTTTTATCACACAGAAGAGATGACTGCATAATAGGCTCTAAACTAGGGTAAAATAGAAACTTTACAGTAAATTACCAACCAATATTAGGAAATAGTAATAGAGTGAGCAGACACAATCCATCTGGAGACAAATAAATTCTTATGAAGAATTTCTGAAAAGAAATTCCTTCAGAAGCACTGTATTTATACACAAGTAGAAACTCAGATATATTAATCTTCCTTGGCATTGTAGTGATATTAGACTAACAATGGTTAAATACTCTGGGCCCCATTTGTATCTCTAAATCTTCACTTTAGCATATTTTCATTGACAGCAAACTACAGCAATGTGTGGGCAAGGAAGATGTCTGGTATTACAGGTTATGCTAAATCGTCTTTTAGCCCTTCTGTATAATAAGAGACTTTTCTGTTATGTTTAGAAAAGATTCTGGTGACTTAGAGAAGAATATAGGCAGCCAAAGTTTTTGAGAAATGTAAAAAAAGAATTTCCTCAAATTCTACTACAATTTCCTGATATGCAACTGGAAGAAGCAGTTGAATCATCAGCTTGTCTTTGAATGTGGCTGGAAAATACCATGATGGAGTGAATCATCACCATCCTGTAAGTTCTCTTCCTTACCGTAAACAATATAGTATTTGGAAAAGTACTGTAAACAAATGTTACAATTCTTTTGTAATTCTGGTTAGGGAAGAGAAGTTACTAACCAATGGCAAGAGTGTTAGTTCTGTTTGCATCTCCATAGCTGGAATAAGCTCTTATACAGGAATTCTCTGGAGAGCTAGTCCTTGGTTTCAGAGTTTCATTGGTTTCCAAAGGAGGGGTTAGCCTGTGTGTTATTTGCCTTCATGTCATCTGTTAGTGTTAGTGCATGTGAGAGTGTCCATTTCCTTTTAGGAAATAGAGGGATGGCTGCTAAGCTGGTCTAAGGGAGAGCTCTTAGAAAGGGAGTAGCTAGAGCAGATTTTGTTGTATTCCTGAAGACAGTGTAATATTTATGGATTTTCATAGTAATTTCAAGCTTAAAACTGTCCCAAGTTTGACAATGTAATATAGAAGTAAGTAAACAAGTAAACAAGTAAACAAGCAAACAAGTAAGTAAACAAGTCATGATCGGAAAATGCCTGGACTCTGGGTGTTTTCTTTTTTCCTGAAATGGAAAAACAATCTGCAAACCCCCACAACACCTGCCATTATTTAACAACGGGGATATAGTACTGTAATCTTCCCTCCCTATTAATAAAAGTTATAGGAAAGAGGAAGAGAGATTTGTAGACTTACTTCGGTTTTTTAGTCCCTGTCTGCAGCAGCACTTCCAATGAGTCACATGTAGCCATCTGGTTACCATCTGGGTCTTATCAAGCAACGTGGGACATTTCCAAATGCTTATGCAGCCAAAAACTGAGCATCCACAGCTCGTGTGTAACACCACCTGAAAGAAATATGCATACTCTGTCATGGAGGCTCCATTATACAGAGTGTATGACCCTCCCTTGGCTTTTTATCTGGTACTTTCTTGGAATATCTAAGGCCAGATCCATTTCCATAGCAGTAACCTCTCTGACTTGTTGCAGACTGTCTGGCCTTTGCTTTCTGAGCTGTAATCATGCTGGCTCAATTGCACCTTCTGGTATCAGTGATGTGAGACTGCACTTTTGTAGCACTTACTAGTTTCAGGGGACTTACACCTACCTCAGTTGAAGGCAGTTGTACAGGCTGAGCATGGCTTCTTGGATATTCTGCTGATGAAACAAAGCACTTTGCAACTCTCACATGTTTTTGCTTTGAAAAAACACTCCTTGGGCTTCTTTGAAGCCATAGAATATCCAGAGGAATGTTGTACTTTTAAAATCCATTTCCTAGCCATATGCCTGTTTTCAGCATAGAATCATAGAATATCCTGAGTTGGAAGGGACCCACAAGGATCATCAAAGTCATCCTGCACAGGACAGCCCCAAAAATCACACTATGTGCCTCAGAGCATATAGCAGGAGTGCAGTAAGCCCAGCATGAACATTTGAGCTTAGAGACAAGTGAATGATTTCATACTTTTGCAGCTGCCATGATCGGACAACTAGTCATCTCTTCAGGTGTAAAGAAAGTAAGAATCTGTAGCATCTTTTTGTATTATGCCTTGATCACAACTGCTGGTCATTTTGTCCTTCCATTCTTCTTAATTCTTGCTGGAAGCACAATTTAGAGGCCTCTGAATACAGCAATACACTAATCCTGTGAGTCTGCTGAGACTCAATGACACGCAAAGGAAAAAAATTAAACAAAATCAAAGCAACACAAACCAAAAAAAGTAAACAATTAAATAAATCAGATGTCATGGCTTTGATACCTTCTGATCTTTCTCCACATAATATTTTCAGTTCTATTAAGCTACTATTTGAGAGAGAGTACAATGGACTAATTCTTTCAATTGCATAAACCAGTGTAGTTTCACTTAAGTAACAAACCCCGTATTGCACCCAGCTGAGGATTCAGCCTCAGGCCTACTGTGACTTCTAGTAGTTTTCCTGACAAAACAGTATGTTACCATCCCTCCCTGAGATCAAGCTGAGTGCTTGTAGAAATGGTCCAGTTCATTAATTTGGTTTTGTTATTCATCTTCCTTCATGACATTTGCTGCAGTCATATTATTCCTCTGAGGGATTTCACAATTCTATGCTTAGATTTGTCTTGAGGTGTAAAAGGCAAAACTCTTGGGTGGGAAGCAGGAAGGAATATTTCTGTCTCTATATGCAAAAATTTAAAAAGTTGACTGATACAGATGAAAAAAAGAGTTCTGCTCTGAAAAAAACAAATTAATTCTGAAGTAAGTAAATGGAGGTTTCTTTCTTCCTCCCTTTCCAAAAGAGGTGAAGGTTGTGGGGACATTATAAATGACAAGATTAAGGAGTTGGGGCATAAAAGGAATCAGAATAATGGAACTGATCCAAGTAGTTGCTCTGTAGGAGAACATGCAGTGCTCTTTTGGTATCTATCATGGCCGAAAAATGATACAGTAAAAAAATTTCTGGAATTTGGCAATAGGGTAGGTGACATTGGTATGTGAAGTAATTTTGCCTTTACCAAAAAGCAATTGCATGTTTGCTTACATAAGGCAAACAGCAGTCATTACAATCTAATCAAAGCTTCAGTTTCCACCTAAAAAGCCATTGAACTACCATAAAAGAAAAAAAAAACAACCTGCACGGAAACTGGAACTTTAAATTAACCAGCTTTAAGGAAAGAAAAAAATCTTTATACAAACAAACCTTGTGCCAAAACCACACTCTAATTGTCTCGTTTACTTTTGAAAGATTATTCACAGACAGTTTTAAAAATGTTATGATTGAGTTAGTAGAACATGTTAGACTATTTTGCTTTTCATTCACTCATTGGATTTTGTACCTTTCAAATAATATGTTTATAGCTCTCTTTTCTGTTTTTTTTAATATTCCCAGCTTCTCAAATCACAATTTTCTTTCATGAGTAGGGATGAGACATTGCAGCTAATAGTGTTAAAAGCTTCCTGCTTTTGACTAATCACAAATGAAAAATTGAAAACTGTTGAGTTTCAATGATCCGATAGCATTGACCCAGATAAAACCTTATAAAGGCATGAAGGCAGAAGCATGGAGGCTAAACCAGAAGAATTTTATTTTTTTAAAGCTTTGAAGTTGTAAGAAAAGACAGTGATGGTGGCTAAGCCTTCAGCAAGAAAAAATTTAAGTTTTGCTGAGACAATCAGGATAACTGGATGTGAAGGTTTTAGCAGCTACATTGTCCTTGAGTGGAAAATTCACAGTCTATTAATGCATGAAGTGTCAACAGAATTGAATCCGACAGAATTCATAGAGAAGACTTGAGTGCTAGAATGTAGGTGAGTGTAGGCCAGAATATAACTGGAAGTCTGACTGTTTGTGGGAAGAATCCTAGAAGCATAAACAACTTCAGATTTTCAAACACACATTTGGCAAAATCTGGAGTACAGAAATAAATGAATGAGGTAACATAAGACCATTGGGACACAGAGAGATGATGATTTTTCAAGATGTTGAGAAGAAGGAAACATGACTCTCAGACAGAAGAGAGAGAATAAAGGACTGAAGCCTTTAAAAAACATAACAAAAGCAGATTTTTATTACTCAAGACTCCTGGTTAAGAAATTGTAGGTTTGTCATTTGAGCAGATCCAGTAGAAAATATGTTGCTTGTCAGGATTTATTTAGTAAGAATATAAATTAGATGAAACTGTAAGGTTGTAAGGACTTGATAAGAGCCTGAAGAATGAACTAATTGTCTTTCATGTTGGAACAAGAGACACAAGTGTCCCATTAGGTGAGTCTCTTGGTTGAAGAATACATTGAATAATTTAAAAGTTCATGGTAGTTACTGAAGTTTTTCAAGATCATAGGAAAAAAAGCATGGCAAAATCAGGAAGCAAAAGAATAACCTAAGGTAGCAAGTTATATGGAAAAGATCGGTGGAAAGAAGAGTCTGCAAGGCATAAAGAAGTGTACTGACAGAGAGAAGGGAATTAAGGTCAAATTATGTCTTCAAACACAGGAATTGTAGGGATAAAGTGAGAATGAGGCTGAATAAGACCTGGCAAATTATAAAAAGTAAAAAAAAAAATTAAAAAAAGATAAGCCATTTAGAAATGACCATCTCAATTTCTCTGAAAACTGCACAAAGTATTGTCAGTTTTCATTAATGACAGTAGTTCAGAATGCAAAGTGAAAGGCATAATGTCTAATAGGAGTTCAAGAAAAGAAAAGCGTAGGGGCCTTTTTCTAAGAATTTAATTAGTGATACAAAATTGGGAAGCCTCTGCCATACAGAGAAGTATCCTGCTTTCATGCATCATCAGACAACCTTGAAGACTGTTTTAACAGTAATTGTACAGCAGTGAATGTTTCAAAATGCTGCGGTTACAGAGTGATAATAAAAAAATTCTGCTAGAAGTGGGAAGAACTTTGTGGTTAGGAGGAAATTAACTGAAATGCCTAGCTAATCAGGCCTCTGAATTGTCAGCATAGAGGGGGTTAACAACCTAAGACATAACAGGAAGTACTTCCAGAAAAATAAGTAGAAAAGTTTTAACATCATCATATATATTCCATGACTGAGTACTGTGTATAGTGCTGGTCAACTGTGTTTCAGAATGATAAGCTCATAGTGTGAGAGAAATTCTACCAAGTTGCTGCAGATCTTAGAAATAGAGCTATAAATAGAGCTACAAGAAGGGACTTGTATTGGGCAGTATATATATGTGCATATGCGTGTGTTGGTCAGCTAACTTTAAGAAGATTAGCGAGGGACAAAATAAATCATACTGGTTTTATGTAGCATTTGAATTTAGTTACTTTGTGTAACTACCTCAAAGAGTAAATGTAACCTCTTGAATTCCTTTCCTCTTTTTTTTTTCCACCAAAAAAATATAGTTTAGTTTTAAGTGGATTCTAAAGACATTTACAGAACTGGCTCAGTGGCTTTCCAGTTCTTATAAGTTAGCAAATTTTCAGAGTGTTGAAGAATTCTGATGCTTGTGATGGGAACTGTAAAGGACTACACAGCAATAATGCAGGTAAAAAACAAACAAACAAAACATTTTATATTAAATTTATTGTACTATGACCAAAAACTAAGTAATTCAAACAAAATTCTTACTTGCTCTGTCATTCATCACTGCAATGTGGTTTTCCTTCTGCCAAGTCCAATTAGTTGTTTCACACAATACCTTCAAAATTCATTTTAATTCACATATCCAGCCTAGCAATATCACTCACAGAATTACAAGCTCTCTTGATATCTTTAGGCACTTTTTTATCCGATATTTCTAGATATTAAGAAAATTACTATATAGGGAAGTGGGACCTATTGATAATAGACCTAAGGCTGAGAGGCTTGATCCAAGGAATTTTAAAAAATAACTCAATCTTCGTTCCAGATCAATGTGTAAAACAGATTCCTTTTGCTTAACTTTCTGACCACAAACAGAGGGAAAAACTGTATAAACCTAAAAACAGCACATCTCTTGTGTTACTAACTTTAAGACATCTGTATACAGCTGTGAAAATGTGAAATAATTACAATACTAAATTACATCTTATGGCTGTATAAATCTCAACCTATTTAGTACTATAAGAATCTCAAACTATGTTTGCACTGGTCCTAGTCTTCAAATACACATGTAATTTCATTATTTAAAACATTTCATTTATTATAGGTTTTAATCACCCACCTATTTTTAATAATATATGACATACTGATGAAGTTGATAGGCTTCAACAGATGTTTCAAGTTTCAGTTCAGTCAGAAAAAAAAAAAACCACATTCTCAAAGCTAAGAAGTTCCTTGACTGTACTATTTTCCTCTCCAATTGCCAATATAGTTGAAGTCTTATTGCCCTCTTCTTCGTTAAAACCATTGCTCAGACACTGTTATGTTTTTGTTGCTATGCTGTCTCTTCCTGTTTGTACTAAGATGACATCTCTCCAAGCTACAGATCAGAATGATACTCAAGAGTAGAGCTCAGAGCTATAACCTTGGGGGTTATTTTGGAGAATGTACTGTAGAACTCTTATGTTTCTCACCTTTCCAGTCTGACCTTCATTTTGAACTTGGAGATGAAAGTTCTGCACAGGATGAAAGAACGGCTGCTAACTGCTGTTAGTATTTGCTTGAATGGTAACAGATGTTCATGACAGAGATAATTTTTTTTAAAGTGTTTTCTGGTGTAATATACAAGGGATGGAGATTATTAATATTCTGATCAGTTGCCATACTTCCATTAATCCATTTTTCTCACTGTTCATGGGAGCCAGCCATCACACATTTTCTCAAGATGTTATCAATTTAACAGTAGCTTCTATTCAAATCATTTCAAAATCAAGAATAATCCAAGGATACAATACTAGAATCAACATCTGATCTCTTCACTCTTTCTCTGTGGCCTGTGTCAGTTTATGTATTATATTCTACTCAGCAACAAGAAATACAGAGGCGACCTGTGATTTTTCACTCTCAAGGACACAGCAGTTCCACTGAGAATGATTTTTCCTCTCATCCCCGTAGAAATCCCTGCACCTGTGCTTGAAGTCTTTGAGGTCTCGGCTAATGAAGTAGGTGCTATTTATAACCCTCCAAATCTCCAACAATTTTTGATGAAAAACAGTCAGTCCTGAAAGCATCTGTGCCTCACAAATAGTTCCTAAGACTTGAACTTTAGACCAGCTCAGCACAGAGAAGACAATCTGTCCTTTCTGCCTTCTCCTCCTCACGACACCTTGTATACTGAGACAATTTCACATTTTCGCTTTAAAAAGGAAGGAATCTGACCCATAATGTCAACTGAAAACTTAGTAATAATTGTACCAAGTTACTCCTGATGGCCTAACAGCTACTGCTTATCTGGCATACAGAGACTGTCAGCCTACACTGAGAAAGTGTTACATGAAGTCATACAGCTTCAGTTGCATTCACACAGTTGCCACAGCTCAGTTCATCACAGTAAGCTGTTGAAACACAATAATTTGCCTGGAAGACTAAGTCTTAAACTTTTATACTGTAGTCAGTTCTTCTCCTACATGGGGAATCTGCAACAAGCAACAAGTTTTTAGAGATTTGAGATGAATAATGTAAGTACAAACATGTGATGCCTTGGTCCATGTTCTCTGTCAAAGGGTAAATCATCATGGTTGTGAAGTTTCCTATGTGGGCATACTCATCCTTTTTTCCTTTCAGCCATCAATAATTTCAGTCACATAAATTGACTAAATGACTCTACAATCAAAAGTCATATATTCCAACTATGGACAGAAGACATTTGACTGATCACAGAGAAGAAGTTAGAATGCTGCTATAAAAATTCTCCTAAGAGTCCAGATCCAGGCAGACTAGACCTGAACAATTTTCCGGTGGGCATGCTTACTCTGGATGAGGGAGGAGAAACAGAAAAGAAGCAATGAGAAAGAGCTAGCTTCCAGAATGAACCACCATCTTGGTTAGTAAGCTAACAGCTAGTAGGACTCTAGTGAGTCTCTTAAAGGAATATTCCTGGGAATATTTATAATATTCCTGGAATATTTATAAAATGGAGAACTGGAGCTTCCGTTCTCTCTCCAAAATAGGAAAAGAGTATGGGATAATTTCCTGAGCCTCCATTTGGGGCATTTAACTGAGGAATTTTCCTCAAATTAAGTTGACTGAAAACCAAAAAAAAAGAGGCTCTTTGCAATTGCTCCGGCTCTACAGAAACATGCCCTTGTTTCATTCTTTCCTCCAAATAATATACTCCATGTATTCACCTCAGCAGCTCTGCTCATAGCACACTGTGGCACCAGCCTGTTGCAGTACTGCAGAAGGACTGAAAGGATCCATTCTAATGAGCATTAACTTCAAGACTCAGCCCTACTGTCACTGAGTCTTTGATTTCAAATAAGGGAGAAAGGACTACTGTGTAAGCATGAAAATGGACAGCCAGAAACAGCCACCTGCTAGGGAATGAGAAAGACACAGAGAGAGAAGACACACATCACACATGGCGTGGTAGCAACTATGCTGCTAAGTATATGCCCACAAACAGTGCCAATGGGCAGTCTATGACCCCTGAATATCTGTCCCATATTCCCTAATTGAAGAGAGGACAGAAGGCCGAGAAGTAAGAAGCTTATTTTAGCTGACTGGGTTACTAGAGATATAATTGACAGTTTTGCTGATATGGCAAACTTAAACTTAAACTTAAACTTAAACAGCTTATGCAACCAGAAAAACAACAGAGAGCAATGAAAAATGAGAGGACCCAAGCAGACTATCTCAAGACAAGTTGGAATGACTCATGCTAATACGGTGGCTGTAGTGTTCTTCATTAAATAAGCACTTTGTTCTGTAGCTCTGTTACCAGTTAAGCCTGTAAAACCTTTCTGTCACAAAGGGTCTGGGGTCACCCCAGATTATGCAACCTAGGAAGCATTAATTGGAGGCATTCCGGTGGCTCTGCCCAGGACCAGACCTACTCAGACTATTCACTTGATATTTGTGAACTCCACTCTCCAGGGCTACTGACTTCTGGAGGCTTCTTAACTCAGACACAGCACTGTCATGCTTGCTGATTTGCCCTAGCATTGTCATTGCTGGTGAGTTCACTCTGACAAGCCCTCTCAAAGCAAGGCTTTAAGGTTTTACAAAACCATCCTTGGTCCAGTAGTATCAGCTCTGAACAGGAGCTAAGAAGCCAAAATTGACCGAAGCCATTCAGGCAAGAATTGGCATTTCATAGAAGGTAATAAGTAGCAGGTATGTGAGTTGTTGGGTCTATACCACATGCAAACTGATTAAATGCTTCAACTGCTCCTGAGTTAATCCAAGCCAAAACCAACCAGATGTGCAGAGAGCCAGCTCAGTTTTCTTGCATCCATGACATGGTTAATTGGCAAACTGGATAAAGAGCCCATGGGTAATTGAGAGTGAAGCACACAATATATCAGCATTCTCTTGGCACATTTGAGTACTGACATGTCATTTATTTCCCATAGACTGTGCATACAAAGCTGAAATCAGAACATTTGGCTTTCACAGAGAAACTGGGAAGATTCTCCATTTTTTATATCTTCATACCCTTTTGCCTTTAAGTATTAAAACAGCTAACATGGGGATTCAGCTGTTTTGATATTTAAAGCATCTGATTTAGGGAGAATCCCCATGTACTCTAGAACTGCTTTTGAGTCCATGTCATTACTAACCTTACCTCAGAATATAATGTGAGCAAGAGGGCAAATACATCATGAGGGTTTGGGTAGTTGTCTAAAACCTGGAAAATGCTTAGCATTAGTTTCTGTGCTCGAGCTGTAATTGTTCCACATGTATGCTTTAAGACCTTTGAGGATGAGCTCTCCAAGGGTATCTGGAACAATCTTAGAACTACTAGTTTCACCTTCTTTCTCATGCATTATCTTAACTGACTCACCTTGCATTAAGTCATTTTGTGTTATTTGAGTTTAAGGGATTTCATAGCTTCCCTTATCTTCTAGCATTAGCATCTAAAAGCTCTCTGTAGGTTTTTAGTTCCCAGAGCCTTCTTATTGGGATTGTTGATTCAGCTCAGCTATGCCCTAAAACACATTTTCCTCTGAGAAATGTAATAATACAGTTCTCCTTCAGCAGATCATCTTAATCCAAAGACTGCTTCTTTATGAGTAGATAATTGAGTCCCCTTAAAATGAATCATGGCTAGGCTTCGCGAACGAAGATTTGGGAAGGGCTCTACCCACTTTTCTTGCAAGCACGTTGGTGGCTAAAAAGGCCAATACGAGAAAGGCAAGTCCGGTTGCAAAAGACACAGCAGAAAGACTCCTTAGAGGGTATATTCTGCAAGGCTCGATTCTTTCTGCGTTGTCTTTTCTCCTCAAGGGTGAATCTGCGTGCTTTCTCAAAAGCATCAGCAGCGTTATAAATGGTGTGTCTCCAGGCCTCCCGATTAGAGGCCAGAGTGGACCAGTTATGGTGATCAATATGCCCAAGGCTGAGTTGTTGCTTCAGGGAGTCCTTGTATCTTTTCTTCGGCCCTCCTTTCTTGCGGCAGCCAGAGGCAAGTTCACCATAGAGCAGGATCTTAGGGAGGCAGTGGTCCTTCATCCTGGAGACGTGCCCTGCCCAACGCAGCTGCGTTCTCAGTAACATGGCCTCAATACTTGTAATTGCTGCCTGTCCTTAAAATGAATATCCTATAGGTATCTCTGCCATGAGAATACTAAGGTTTCCACAGCTCATGAGCCTGAATTCTAAGTTCTTGTGTCTAAACTTTCATAGAAGAAATTTCTACAAGGTCCAAGCTTAGTACCTTGTCGAGCTCTTGGCATATTATGTGAGTGAGTTTGAAACTTTCCTCTGCTGACAAGATATTTGGATATAGGTAGAACTTATGCTGTCTAAATATATCCTTAAGTGCCAGATGCACGAGGATATTTCAGGCCCCAGCCTCCCACTGTTTTCAACAGATCCAGTATGTGTTTCCTACTTGGAAAATTAGTCACCTAGGTTTTATGCAGATAGATTTCATGTCTTCCCTCTGTCCTCATCAGATTGCCACACCTGTAGAAGAGTGAAAAACACAAGCCAGCCATGCTAGCACGATTTTATTTTGTACTTGTTGATGTAGCTTTCATTTTGCACTGCCTATCTTCTTTTAAAGTAAGTAGAACTCATTTGCTTGTTTAAGTACAAAAATAACAAAGAGAGAAGATATAAAATAAATTGAATAAAAAACAGCAAGCTGTAAAAATTCCATGCAGTATGCTGGGAATTCTTTTATCTAGAAAGGTGAAGATTTAAGTGGTAAGTATTACTATACTTTTAACAAAATATTACTAGAGACTACTGGTTTTTAACAGGATTGGGGTGGGGGAGGAACCTCTCTGCTGATTCAGCATTTCTGTCACATGAAACTCTGTTATGGTGGAAGTCAGACTTCAAAAGATGGTAGAATGCATAAGAAAAAATTAAATAGTTACACCAAGTCAAAATTAAAACTCCATACTACAAGTCACGTTTGCATAGCAATGGACATAACAGTTTTTAGGATCAGATAAGTGGCTAGATAAATACATTCCTAGTGGCAAAGAAGCTGAACTGAATAAAATTAATTCATCCTAAGAAGAGCAAGAGTATAGATACCAGATAAAAACTATCCATACCTTGTTTCCACTAGAGAAAATCCTACACTATTCTTGATGTCACTCAGGTACATTGCCATTTAGATTATAATGCATTCAAAGAAGAACAATGAAGCTGAAGGGTCTGGAGCACAAGTCTTATAAGGGGCAGCTGAGGGAACTAGGGTTGTTTACCCTAGAGAAAATAAGGGTCAGGGGAGACCTTATCACTCTCTTCAACTACCTGAAAAGAGGTTGAAACCAGGTGAGGATTGGTCTCTTTTCCCATGCAACAAGCAATAGAACAAAAGAAAATGTCCTCAAAGTTGCACCAGAAGAGGGTTAGATGGGATATTATGAAAACTTTTTGCACCAAATGGTTAAGCATTGGAACAGGCTGCCCAGGGAAGTGGTTGAGTCACCATTCCTGGATATATTTAAAAACTGTGTAGATGTGGCATTTAGGGACACAGTTTAGTGGTGAACTTGGTAGTGTTAGGTTGAAGGGTCGACTCGGTGATCTTAAAGGTTTTTTCCAACCTAAATTACTCCAGGAATAGTTTTGCAGAGAAATATGTCAACATAAAAAGTAAGAGAGGCTGTTCTAAGAACTCACAGTGTCTAGGGTTAAATGGGGTAAGGCTAATACCACTTTAAAGTATAGTTTCGTGATTCCAGTACTCCTCACATTTCTTCCTTACTCACAGGACCTTCTATGTTTGCGCTTTCTGTCAATTCATTCCTCTGATCTGAGAAATCACCATATTTGCACCTAACTACTAATGCTTCAAGCTAGAAAAGAAGTTAGCCCAAGTAAAGCCTTAAAAATAAGGCTTTCCAGTTTTCTAATATAAACTAATGAAGTTCCCTTTCTGAACAGAGGTAAGCCATGACCATTCTTTGTCTTTCCATTTACCTGGAGGATCTTCACTTATTCTTTTTTTTTTTCCTTTCTATCCCATTATTTTGTGATGTGATATTCTGCCATTTCTTTTCAGTTTAGTTAGTACAAAAATTTTAAGTGAACCCAAACTGTCTGAAAAAGATACTTTTTATTCAGACACTAGTTATATGCACATAACAGAACATGGGCTTCTTCAATCCATCCCTAAACTTTCTGTCTTCAAAGTTAAGCTCCTGTATGTAAAAGTTCCAAATATTCTGTCTTTACACCCAAACATAACTGACACTGAGCAACCACAGCATCATTTTGGGTTTGGAACTGTAGCCACCTTATTGGCTTAACTTACTAAAACTAATTGCTTAACTTACTAAACTAATTACTTAACTTCAGGAGTACCTTGTTTGGATACTAGGCTCGGGATTCTGTTGCTTGAACAGACTCACATCATGCCATCTGAGACACCCTAAGATGACCAAGATATCTGCATCATTGAATCAGATAATAATTATAGGTCCCTTCCAATTGAAATTATTCTATTTTATTCTGTTCTATTTCATTCTAATCTGTTCTATTCTGTCATACTGCCAGCATGACAGGACTGAAAGGAGCTTACAGCTGGAGGCAGGGGAGGATATGCACACACAGCACCATATGCCTAATTTTTGGCAATTGATGCTCACTCAGGTCTCCCAAAAGTCATGACTGTCTAACTGGCTGTCCTAGTTTATTTTATCTGTCACCTATTACAACTTGAGGCACAATCAGCTTTACTTGTTCCACTAGTGGCCAGTTAACATGCTTTCTGGTGCAAATAAGCAACATTAAGCACCTTATCTCCCCTCTTATGGAAGGTGGAGAAGTTATTGACTTGTAACTGTTTATGACCTCAGAAAAGCCTCACATAAGTGCCTGTAACCATAGACTTCTATGAGAGATGTCCATGCAACATTTTCATAATATGATAACAGCTAATCCTACTGAAAGGAGACAGTACATTTCTTCAGCTTTTCCTGTCTGCTCTTTTTTCTGTAAATCCCAAACACTTATTACATCATCTTCAAAAGCCACAAGAATCTTATCTTTATATTAAACACAATACCTGCAGTAGGCAAGCTATGGTTCATGGTTGATGAATCCATCTTGCATTAGCCTGTCATACTGAAAATAATAGGGATTAGGGATTACGGGTTGAAATCCAAATGTCAGAGCTATTTACAGTCTTTAATAAGTCCAATCTACTATGTCTAGGAGAAAGAGCATTAATAAACATAGCTTCTTATCCAGTTATCATATCTTCCAGTGCAAAGCTACACCTGCACAATTAGCATAGCAGTTCAGAAGGAGTATATGTGATATAGAATGAGCAGAGTTTTTGCCTTGGACAATACTAGTAAATCTGTTTTTCTCAAAGGTCATTTTTTACTGTGCTATCAAGACAGTTCATTTGAATGACTTAGCTTATGTGTTTGCTATAGATGACAGGCATTCTTAAATTCCTCAGGTATTCTGTTAGTTTCTCAGAAATGCACTTTAGTCTTCAGTATTCACATTCTTCTTCAATTTAATTTAATTCCCATACCATCAGTTTGAGAACATATTTCTTGTGTTTCAGTTTTATGTGTATTTCTGTAAAGGGTCAGAGCTAATCTCCTTTGCCTGAGTTAATTAAGAGTCATCAACAACATAAGGTGTATTAAAGGCTTCTGTTGCCAGAGGAAAGACTACTTTCTATTTGTATTTTTCCCATACTACTGGAATTTATTACATACGCATGAAGATGGAAGCTAGGGTGAAACTCTTTCATTTTTCCAGAGCCTCCACTGGTAATAACAGTAGCCTGTCTAAAGGTCTATTTGTTTTCATTTTCAGTAAAAATAGTTTTATCTCTTTAAACCATGAGAACATTAAAGAAAACAAATTCTTTTTCCATTTCAAAAATCCTGTAATTGAACATATCTGCCATTGCAACAACTGAAGGCAGAACATTCCAATCTGGTTTGTGGCTAGGCCTTGTTGAAAAAGTATCTTTGAGTATTTCTCTAAATGTTGGTATTATATATGATTAGGTTACAAGCTTCTGGTTACAACATTTTATTAAGTCAAATTATAGTTTAGTGCAGAGCTGTTAGTATGCTATGAAATGGTGCACAGGCATATATGGTTAACCCAGCTACATTCTGACAAATGGAGTAAAAATATATAGGAAATGGGTCACAAGAGCACAATCAATAAAGTAGTTGTTTGGGTTTTTTTTATTTTTCACTCCCAGAGTTCTGTTCTGCAAATACATTAAATTCCAAACTGCCTGACAGAGGATGGTATCAATCTGCATGTTAGTGCTTATTGATTAGCTTTGCTAGGATGTGTGCTGCCAGCTATAATAACCAAGAGCATTTCGAGTGAAATTGATCACATCAGTCCTAAAAGTTAGAATATTTTTGTGGGAAGTCCTCATGCGACTATCTGATTTAAAACTTTTTAGTTGCAAAATCGATATCGTAAGACCACAGCTGGAGGAGATTGTTTCTAATGGATTTTTTTTAAGTTATTTTTTACTAAGAACAAATGTTAACATAGTACAAGTGAAGTTGAGCCCATGTTGATCATGTTTATTTTATTATCTTTCTAAAAAGCCCAAGATTTATCTCCATTACCAAATAATCTTGCACTATAGAAGCAGATTAGTAGATCAAAATGGTTAATGCAGTGGCCACCGCATCTACATGTTACAAGGTTTTGGGTACTGCTGGCTAGGTTTAGGCTGGTCGCCCCAACCAAATGTTCCAAACACCCATGCAAGTGAAGGCTGCCCAAAGAGACATTTCTTCAGCTTTGACCTTTTTGTTCCCATTAAAGTGTGAAGTCCATTAGATACAGATCTCAAGTAGACTTCCTTGCTTAGTTTATTCTGAAAGTTTTAGTTGACACACACCAGCAAAGCTCTGCAAACTAAGCCAGTGCACGCAGCAAGTGAGGATGATCAGGGGTTTCACATCAGAGCTGTTGTACCACTGCAAACCAAAATGTTAATTTAAATGCAGACTTCTACCCTTTATTTTCTGCCTCAGTTTTCTTAATATCATAAACATAAAAAGAACAGAGGAAGGAAAATATATATACATCCTACTAAAGGGAGGGATATGAAGAGGACTGTAAATGAGACTTTCTTTTTACAAAAGAGAAATGAAAAATCCCCATCTTCTCCTGTCAGAACTACACAAAGAAACTAAGTGTTTGCCCAGAGTTATCAAGCTGTCACTATATACCTACAAAGCATGAAGCAGCTCTTGCTCAATGGTACACACCACTGCATCATGAATAGTAAGCATTGTTTTGGTATTGCTGGCTATATTATAAATACACAAAAAGGGAAAGAGGATTGCAGCTTCTGTATGACTAAATATAGGAAAAATACTTTTGGGAAAGGTTTGATGAGAGAGCACACTGTCAATAGAGGAAGAAATAATGCCTGAATGCTCTATCAGAAATGCAAAGACAAGCCAGAACACAGCAAACCAGAAACTAAATAATGAATAGGCAATGGGGCATCAGTGAATATGCCAGCAGGTTACAAAGAGTTCCATAGCATTACAGATTTCAAAATAGAACATCAAACAGTGAAGGCTAATTAAAATTATATGATGGCACCATCACTTAGATATTGCAAACTGTAAGCAGAATTATAAATTCAGTCCAAGGTCCTTGGGCCATCAGTTGGCTCTGGGAAAACATGGAGCATTTCTTGTGTTCCTCCCTGAGAAAGGGTGTACCATTCTGTTGGTAGTAAGTTGGGTTGTGGCCTAAGATTCATCACAGTGTAAGTAAGGTGAGTCAGTGCTTTTTTACAGAGGTACAAATATCTTTCACAAATTGTCTGAACGTGTTGACTATTTGCCAGAATAGTCCAGGCAAAGGGAAATTGGCAGATCTCTGGTGGGGCTACCAATGGGAGTTCCCTGTTTGGAGCATCACAGGCCTTTGGAAACCATCACTATTCCCATCACCCACTTGGAACCCTTTGAAACAGCCTACACCGAGAAGACAGAATCCTAAGGAAAAGAAGAATGCCTGATGTTACAGATACTACAGAAAGCCCCACTTAAATAAATTTATTAATGAAGATATTTAAACTATACGGGGAATAAGTAATTCATACACTATATACATGAATAAAACAGAAAATATATCCTGGCAATATATTGCTGCATTCTTGTAGCAAGTTCTATGTGAAGGTTGGGATGTCTTCTGAACATAATTTATCTGGAAATAGATAAAAACAATTCACCAACCACACTGCTGTCTCATACTTATCATTCCGTTATGAGAAAAAATATATAGAAATAATGAAGTGATTGGGAAAAGGAGGTATTACTCCTAAACTTGGCTAAACTGCACTTGTCTAAACTACATATTTTCATATACTTAAACATTGTTCTCACGTGCCTTCAGCTAAATTAAAAATGACCTTCCTATTCTGTACTATTGTTGCTGAAGCCAAGAATTACAGAAGTGAATGGGTACTTTGCTTAATCTTGCATGGCACTGAGTAGGTGTAGATTTTTGGGAGCATGATTAGGAATCAATTTACAAGGGAAGAATATCAGTTTCACCAATAATAGAGGCTGCTAGGATTTGTGGAAATCCAAATGGATGCATAGCATTCCAGTGTATTCATATGGAGACAACTTTGAGGAAACTGCACCAGATAGCAATGACACCTAGTGTCAGCAACACCAGGGAAATAAATAGAAGCTTCCCTGGCAGAACTGCAGTTGACTGCACTTCTTGGGACACTTGGGAAGAGATTCAGCTTTCTAACTTAAGGCATTTGTAGAATGCATACTTGACCTATTTTGGATATCTATTTTAGGATGAGATGAATCGTGCACTGAAAGTGTATTTCTTAGCACTGACTTCAAAAGAGCCTGGCTGAGTTATTCCAAGGGTTAGGTTAGATGAACTCTACTGTCCTTCCAGGCACTCTGACCTGATGCAAAGAGTAAAAGCAATATGACAAGTGCTTGTGCTTGCAAAAACACAGGAAGACCTAAACAGCTATATATATTTCAGTTTCAGTAAAAAGTCTCAGAGAAAATTATGCTATAAAAATTAACAAAAGCTAGTAGCTACTCTTTCTTTCAGAGAGGCCAGAGAATGAACACAACCAGTCTTGCAGAAATGTGGACATAGTAGAGATATCCAATGTGTACTAAAAAGCAGACTTTCAGATCATAGATCCCAGTGACACTTGTAAGATTTATCTAGAAATGGAAATTCTACCACACTGTCACTGCATCAAGCCTGTTAAGTTAGTGATAAAAGCAAGTCAGTGGTTCAAATTGCGAAGGTTGAATGAGAATGTTGCAAAGAATGAAGATAATTGGAAGATGTGTTTGGGAGGAAAATGTTTGCATTCCCCCACTGGTCTTCCAGTGGTCCAGTCAGTACAGATGCATGTTTGATATCAAGATATACACTCACCTTAGAGCCTGTTGTGTCAGCTATCTGAAGGTAGGTTAATTAATAGAGATATCAGTAGTGAAAAATGTAACATGCATACCAAGACCAAATACAATCAGCAAGTATGCTTCAACTAGCTCTGTCAATTTTCTTGGAATAAATTGTGTGCTCAGAAGGCACAAGATTTGAGTAATGATGGAACTCAACAAAGTAGATGGGCATGCATGAAAGCTGCAGACACTTTCACTTACTAGGAACACAAGCCATGTACATCTCTGTGGAGCTGGATGAAACTTTCATGGCACTAAAATTTGATCAGCAGGGTGCAAATGCTGAAATGCCACTCACTGAATGCTGTAGCCAGTAATGAATGAAGCCTGCAAGGTACAAGACTTACTGTATAATAGAAAGCTTTCAAAAAAAACTCTCCCCAAATCAGAGAAAAATGTGTTACAGCTTTGATTCATTTTCTTTGTCACATTCAGCCTCAGTAGGCTGGAGAGGTGACCTCCCCCACAGCTGGAGCAGTAGCTGCCACCATGGATCATGAGTCAGATGTTTTAGCTGCTGCAGTTCACAGTCAGTGAATTAACTGAAACTGCCCTTGATTTTAGGTTATATACCTAAACCAGATGTAAATTGTAGTAGCTAGTGATTAAGCTACACATTTTCATCATCACTGTATAGCACCCATTCTGCCCCTTCTGGCAAATCATAAAGGAAAGGGATGGACATCTAGATGAATAGCCTCTTCAAACACTGCATCTAAAATCTAGAAAGGGTTGCAAATTAGAGCTCCTTAAATGCCAAACAATTAAATGCAACTAGCAAGTTACTGTTATGCCCAAGATGGTTTTGTTTTTGTGAGGTGTAATAGAATATTAAGTAAGATGTTTATGATACTCCTGCTTAATTGTTATCTTAAGAAGCACAACAAAAGAAACATTATACCTGGCAGATGCTCAAGGCATGATTGTGTAATTCCTCCACAAGAAGCTGTTAAGCAGCAAAGAGGATTATTTATTGAGAGTAGAGGCTTCTCCAAACTTAGGCAAAACTAGCTTTGATTCTCATAAGCAAATCTAGAAAGCAGCATCATAGTCTAGGGGTTCTTGAACTATATCTGACCTCTGACGAGCACTTGATCCAAAGTGTTAAACCACAGAGCTTTATCAAGAGGAAAAGGAAAATGTAATAAACAGTTGCTTGGGAACAGTGGGTAATAAATCAAGAGTCAATGAGACTAGAGGACCTAATGTGGAAAACAAGGATACCTAGTGGTGTGGATGTAGCCATATCACATCATTCAGCTCTCCTGTGCTGTATAAGGCAGCGTTCACAGAGTTGCTGCCTCCTTAGTATTTACCTGACTTACTTGTTGGCCTGTAACTGGATACTTCTGAGGTATCCTTCCAGAACTGTGACCTGGCCTCTCACCATTGAAGATGGGCAGCTGTCACAGTCCCACTCCTCCCTACAAGGCAGCCTCAGAAAAATCCAAACGGTGATCAGACCCTAAAAAACTTTCATGCCAGAGGAGTTCATATGCCAGCTGAAGTGACTGATAGATCTGGTACCAGGGTGATCCTCACCTCTCTGCTTTAAGGCTGCCTGGTCTCATTTATTTGCTAATTCTCCTGCCCTTTGAGTCTTTCTGGCATTCTCTGGGTTCTGCCTGCTCCTGTCACTACCTTGAATTCAAGAGCAAGCATGCTGAGGTTTGTTCATGATATTCCTTTACTCAGCACAGACATTTGTGTGAAGGGTGTTTTCACAGATGGGCACTCTGACACAGTTCGCTCATCCAGTTTCTTTGGCTTACAACATCTTAAAGAGGGATCTCATCTGTTCATCAGGATTTTTTGGAGATTTTCAGGCTAGTCTTTTCCCCATCCACCCACAGCTGTTAACAGCACGCTCCTTGCTTTCCAAGGACATCAAATCACTGACCTTTCAGTCCATGTACAGAAATTATTTTCACGCAAATGAACCAACTGGGTGTAAGAGTACTGTAATGTGGAGAAAATAATGAAGATCAAATAGCCTATGAGGGATTTATTTCTTTCCTCTTTTTACATGGACACTGATCATTGAAGCCTCAACGGTTTGCCCAGCTTAGCTGATACGGCTGACTGTCACGTGTTGGTCCTGATTTTCAAGAAGAGCAAGAAAGAGGACCCTGAAAACTACAGGCCTGTGAGTCTCACTTCAGTGCCTGGTAAAGTTATGGGAAGATTATTCTGGGAAGTATTGAAAAACACCTGAAAGACAGCACAGTCACTGGTAACAGCCACCATGGCTTCGTGAGAGGAAAGTGCTGCTTATCCAACCTGATTTCATCTATGGCAAGGTAACCCACCTAGCTGATCAAGGGAAGCCAGCTGATGTAATCTTTTTGAATTTCAGTAAAGCTTTCTGTCTCTCACAGTATCCTTCTGGACAAAATGTCCAGCACACAGCTGGATAAACACATCATATGGTGGGTGAGCAATTGGCTCATGGTCGAGCACAGAGGATAATAGTGAATCGGGTAACATCAGACTGGTGACCTGTCACTAGTGGGGTTCTGCAGGGCTCCATCTTGGGCCCTGTGCTCTTCAACATCTTCATAAATGACTTGGACATAGGACTGAAAGGGATACTGACCAAGTTTGCAGATGACACAAACCTTGGAGGAGCTGTTGACTCCGTCAAACGCAGGGAGGTCCTGCAGAGAGACCTTGACAAATTGTAGGACTGGGCAATCACCAAACATATGCAGTTCAACAAGGGAAAGTGCCGGATTCTGCACCTGGGATGGCAACCCTAGATGTACATACAGACTGGGGAATGAGATGCTGGAAAGCAGCGCCATGGGAAGGGACCTGGGGGTCCTGGTTATTTATGTTATATTGTGAAAGATCATGGGATACTCAATACTTCCTTGACATACTAAAGTCTTTGCTTTCACTGTGTTCAATCGCAACATTCTTCATGACCAAAGATGTCTAATAATTAAAGATAAAAGTGTCCTCTTAATGCGCTCAGGCTTTACATCTGGTCAAGCCTATAGCTTGTAGCTACAGGCACCTTATTGACCAATGAGTTATCTCAAAGCGTAATTCAGAGCAGAAATGAACCCCATGGCCCCCTGAATGTTCCTACCTTTCCCCAGCAAATAAGTACAAAGAAATCTTCACTAAGCCCTAAGACAGGAAGGATGAATCCAGGCCAAAATCAAGATAAACTCCTCATTGCTGCCCTGGACTCCATGTAAATCATGTTTGCATCTGTACTACATCTGCTCATCCAAGCTACAACTACAAACTTCCCTGACCTTGTAATCTACACAGTAAAAGCTTTAACAAAAAAGTTTCGTATCAAGCTTTATATCATATCAACAGCCATGTAATGTACATACACGGAGTAGTCACAGCTCCCACTTTTCCTCTCTAAGATTTACCTGGGTTGGACATACAAGTGAGTCCAAGGGCAACCTGCTATCTGTTTCAGAAGTTCCTTTAGCTCACATCTTCTCTGAAACAGAGATGGGGATTACATGAGCACAGCCCTCGGTTATGAAATGCATCCTCAGCCTGAGAGTCATACTGGAGCTCTTTGTGAGTCACATGTGGCCCAGAAGGCTGTGTGGCCTGGTGCTATTCTGTAAATGCAACAGCTGTGATTGACAAAGAGAAATGAATTAAAACCACATTTATTATACTTTCTGTTTTTTTTCATCTCCCAACTGAGATGGAAGCATCATTGGCTGCAGCCCAACAGCAGTAAAACTGTTCAACTTCTAACCTCACTAAAAAGTACTGTCAAAATGGTGTTAAGTAAATAGTGAATGCCTGAGCCTGTGAGAGGAGACAAAAAGTGGTTCATAGATACATGAGTGAGTTTATTGACAACTCTGGGATTTGCAATACCCTGACTTCAGGGTCTCAGGAATGATAAATAGGCAATTAGAGTGTGTTGTTTGGGCATAAAAGAATAAAGAATATGCCTGGGCTGGGGGGGCTATTTCATGTCAGTGAAAGAAGAATCAGATGACCTGCATAAGAATGTGTTATATCATTGGCAATAATAAATTGGAATCCAAGAGGGGAATCAGAAATGAGACTGGACCTGTAAAGAGAGCCAGTTCATGAGAGGTTAAAAGATTTGGCCCTATATATTTCTTCAAATAGTAAATGAGCTGCACCATACCAAAATGAACTATAAAAAGCCTATGATAGACAACAGAATTTACATATATTCCTTTACCACACATCTTCTAGTTTTAAGCCAAGGCCTTCACCTCAGTGTTACAATATTGATCTCATACTGTTCTGCACCTTCTCAGAATCTCAGCCCTTTTTCCCTTCTCTTTCCACTACTTACCCTACCTCCTTGACCCTATGCTCCTTATTCTCCCAGTTCTGTCCGGCCCCACAACTTTATCTGGAAGTCCAGCCACATGGTCAAAGCATGACAGCTTTCTACTCTTCCAGGTATCACAGATTAGCTGATGGAAGGTGTCAGATGGGCAGGGCAGCAAGGACCCTTCAGTAGGTACATTAACAGTATGTTTCTCACTGGCAAGAGCAAGAGAGTGTATCAAAAATCTCCCTGGAGGTGTAGGGACAAGAACCAAAACACAAGAAAG
Organism: Neopelma chrysocephalum; assembly: GCF_003984885.1. Lineage (NCBI taxonomy): Eukaryota > Metazoa > Chordata > Aves > Passeriformes > Pipridae > Neopelma > Neopelma chrysocephalum. The sequence continues at coordinate 3,790,808 of NW_020897704.1, forward strand.
CTGAAGGTCTCTGAACAGACACTCTAATCCTCCTATGGCAAGATATTTTTAAGGAAGCACTGGAATGTATAGAGAAATACCAATGGGTATGACACGCACATAGGAAGATTCATGTTTTTCTGTGTTACAGAAGAGTCCTTAGGGAGAAGACCTTTTTCCTTTTCTCTAGAATTTTACATCTTTAACTAATACCAATGGAAACCGAGCAACCAAGAACAAATCCATTTTATCAGCGAGATGTGCAACTTTCATTCTTGGCAGCTGACAGCTGAGAATTTGTAAATGTGCATTCACCTACTTAATTTTTAAGCAACATCATTGCCAACTGGCAAATTTGCCCTGACACTCAGTAATTTCTTTTGTCCATCTTCCCATATCTCTACCTCAACAACGAGGGCAATTCGTTAGTTGTTTTTTGTTTTGTTTTTATTTCCTATTCTTTTAACCATCAGGAAGCTGCTTTCAGAAAGCCATCTGCACTTATTCACTGCCAGCACTCAATAAGATTTTAATAAGCCTTGTGTGGTTTGACTTTAACACTTGTTTCCCTGTGTATAAAAGCCTATTTCCTTAGCTGTCACAGTTTGTCACTTCAATAAAGTTTCCCAGTTGCCATCTAAGCAGGACAGTTTTTACCTCTACTTTCTTAAGCAACAAGTTTAAATCTGAGCGTAACAGCAACACTGATAATTGCTCAAACCTGTCAATGTCCACTGCTTTGAGGACAAGTTTCCCTCTGACTAGAATCCTTCATAGGAAATACAGATATCTATATGAATACTTAAATTTTGAAAAATTATAGCAGTCATACTTTATGGCAGTATATCTGAATGACTTCAGGATAAAACAGGTTCCTTTAATGAACTTGAATATCTACAAAACTCACCTGGGACTGGAAAGTAAAGCCTGGTATTTTTCCTGCTCTCACAGCATCACTAGCAGTGACAATTCTTAGCTACAAGGGAATTTCTGCAAGACTAATGATAGATGTTGGGAGGGGATTGCTGGGTGTTGTCGTTGCTCTCCTGAGTACTGGCAATAGAAATCTTCATTAATAATAGTAATACTGGAGAAGTAAAAATTAATTAAAGACATCATTTGTGTGCTGTTTGACAGGTAAGACAGAGTTGCTCTAATAGCTTCCAGCTGTTAGTCTTTCTAGGCTCTTCTGCTGATAGTAGAGCTTACCCACATCTCTTGTACTATCTCTACCCCCTCAGTGAGGCAGTTCACTCACCCTCCTGGCTGGAACGTAATCCATGGAGGACAGAGCTTTACCCTTTTGGCAGACTGCATTGCCTTGCTGGTAAGTGAAAAGATCCCAAAAGAGAGGGAGAGATTGCGCCACCAGATGGACAGGAAGTGGAAAGAGGATGGGAAAAGGAAAAGAATAAGAGGTTACAGAATATAGCAGGAAAGATCACTCAGAGGAAATTGCTAGTCAATGCATAATGCTGCAGCCTTCGGGTTTCCTTCCAGACTCCAAGTTTTGCTTTCCTATTGTGCTTAGATTGTAACTGTTTTGGTCAGGGACTATTTATTGTTAAATATACTCAGAAGGTAATATTTTTCACTGAATAAGTCCTGGAGCTGGAGTCAGAGGTCCTGGCTGTTATTCCTACTCTGGCCCTTCTGCCCCCACTTGCCAGACACCAGGCAAATAATTCCATTTTCTTATGCATCTGATTTTCCCATGTCTATATTGTCTGTTTAAATCTGAGCTCTTCCAGGCAGAGACTGTAACAATAAAACCTGATCCTTGATTATTAACACTTAACCAGGGTGCTAATAAGAACATAATACTTGTAAATAGTACACAGAAACACCAACAAAATTCAGACAGCAGAACAATCCCTACATTTAACACCGAACTAATAATTGTAAGGATACAGGAATGCAAAGGAAACTAAATAACTCCTCTGTACCTGAGAAAGCTTTGCAACAGAAACAGGAACAGGGCTACCGTGAAAATATTGAATCTCTAGAGTAAACAACAAGAGGGTGCCATATTTCATTTTTTCATATACTTTTCAGCCCAGAATCACACTTTAATCAGGAAGATTTTATAGTCCAGAGCTTCCTCCAAATCACTGCTTAATGTAAATTTTAATACTTTTGGCATATTTTGACTACCAGCCTATTATTCATTTGATGCACCTCAAGCAAGTTTTAAATTATGCCATTTAAAAAAAAAATATTTCAGATGTGGTAGGCAGTAAAATAATTTTGTAAAACAATGTTTTAGGAACCCACAGTTACTGTCCATCATTGATTGCTCTGCATTCAATTATAAGTTGTGTTCAGTTTATAAGTAAAATGATGGCTGGGTGGGTTTACTAGAGGGACTTCGACCTTGCTAATCACGGAAAATCAGGCTGTAGTTACATATTATTACTAGGGCAGATCCAGGAGAAGATTGGAACAAGAGGGGGGTAAATTATGCTTTTAAGATTAATCTTTGCAGAAGTCTATTTTATAGGCAAGTAGTGCTAAAAAAGATGACCTGGCCCAACTGCTGAGCCACCAACTCCTACTATAAGAAAGAGGAGACAAAACTGAGGAAAAATAGAAGAAATAATCCTCTTAAAACTATTTACCATCAACAGATAATATGTATCCTCAATCCAAAACTTGTCCTTTTTCTGCTCTAGGCTCAGATCCTAGTCTAGGGTCTGAGTGGGAATGTGAGAACAAAGTATTGAATAATGAGGATTTTCTGGTGTTTCTCTAGTTCTGCAATTAAACTGCTACAGCATGCACCTTGGAATATACTTAATCTAGAAACGAGATTAGTAAATCACCTAGTAAGAAGCCAGAAATGAGCTCCTGTATCTGCCTCACAATACAGAGTATAAGTGAAGAACCATGAGGCACATACTGCAGCATATTGGCTTTGTACTGTTCCTGGTCTCCCAGCTCAGCTGGTGGATGAGGCTGGATGGGCAGGGCAGGAAGTGCATTCAGTGCACAGGTGAACAACTTGTACCTTGCTTGTCTAAACAACAAAAAGTATCAAAATTCTCCCTGGGGGAGGACAAATAAAAACACACAAGAAAGCTGAAGGTCACGAAATGGACACTTTAATCCTCCTACAGCAAAACTTTTCTGAGGACACGTTGAAATTTACGGGGAGTTGCTCATGGGTATCTCTCATATTACATGGGTGTGCAAAAAGTCATGTTGTTCTGTTTCCATTTTTTCAGATGTTTTACATACATAGGTGTCACTACTAGAAATAGAGTCATTAGGAACCAATGTATTTATTAGCCAGATATATACCCATTCCAAACTAGGCCAGATATTTGCCCCAGGGATCTGCTGATCACTTGGATAACCATCCCACACCATAGGTAACTCTGGTGTAGATTGACCAGATCTGTGCATATTGAGCTAAATAAACCTCTGCCTTGTTTAATTGGCTAATCTAGTCAGTCTTCAATTTCTAAAATCCCTGTGTGGGATTAACATCACTGTCTTGGTTTCATGAACAGAAGAGTTCTGAAGCAACATGATTTAAGATAGTTCTGGCCTCACAGACCCTGTCACTTGCTCATAAAGCACATTGTTTAATGGAACCACGCTATAACTGAACAGGAAACAAAGATAGCATTAAAAAAATACCTGCAAAAAAAAAAGTGTTTTTTAGTTCTTGGTTTAGCTAGCGTTGAAATTTATGTTTAAATTAGTCACCTCAAGGTCCTTGCATAGTCTATAGAAAGCAACTGGCATTTCTAGGATGCATGTCATCTCGTTGCAATGTAGATATGATCTAAAATAAAGCAGACGAATCAGGCCCTGAAAGTGCCTATTTCTCTCCATTGACTATAAAAGGAGCACAGGCTGGCTAGTTCAGATGGAGACGCCTACATTCTGGAACTCTAAAGTTAGGTGAGATTAATCCTGCTATACATCTGTTGCTGTTCCTCATATGGATTTCCTCTCTTTGTTGCTCTTAAGCATGAGGTTTCAGTGTAATACCAAAATGCTTGTAAATGTGTAGGTGAGGCATTCACATCCATGTGCAATCTGCCTTGATCTCCATCTGCAAAAACCAGTGGCTTGGGATATAGGGATATTTTTTTCTGGCAGCACAGTCAGTTTATGAAGTTTGCATCTATTGGGCTGAATGCTGACATTTGTCAGTCAAACTGTATTTGAATGTAATTTTGTAATGCTGAAAATCTCTCTTCCAAGAAGGATGATGAGTGAAATATTTTTGGGATGTCAGCAGAGCAATCCTGATATTGCCAGACACAGAGCTCATTCTGCTGTAACTGTTGCCTGGCATTTCAAATTGTGTCTAGATGACCAGCTGGGACATACTTCTGTCTTTCTGAAACATGTTCTTCCAGCTGTCCAGATCAGGGACTGGGTAAGGAGTTTCCTGCAGTTCCCTGTCACACACCAATGGCTAACAGCAACACCATTGCCCCAACATGGAGCAGGGATGTGGCTCAGGCCAAGAGGGAGCCAAGAGGGAGCCAAGAGGGTCCAAATCTGTAATGATTCCCTTTACCAGGGAGTTTTACCAGACTTGTTTCTTTACACAATGAATAATGTCAAGACCTTCTTCTCCACCACTTCCCAGAAAACGAGTGCTAGTTGTCTCCTTCAATGCCTCAAATGTTGTTAACACTGCTTAATGCAAGCACGGCTTCCTCCTTTCTTCCTATCTCTTTGTAAGCATTAGTGTGGTAGGCACATCCTACTTTTCAGGAAATCCATAATATGTTCAAAATGAATTAGAAATGGGAAAGAGGAAGCAAGAGGTTTGAAACCACAGAAACCAGTAGCTTTTATTAGAATCTGAAATGTGGTAGTGTATTAGAGCACATGTCATCTTTGCAGCTGGAAAAAATGCACCATCACTACAGGATTTCACCTTTCTTATAATTTATGCCATTTATCTTCTAATATTAGCATGCTTCCAAAATCTCCTGCTGTTACTTGAATATCTGAGGCTGTAGTGTGCTGCACTCTATTCTCTCTCTCTCCTCAATTTCATATTCTGGCTCTGTCCCCAGACTGATCAAGAGCTAAGCCTGCAGTTCTCAGCCTCTTAGTTACATTTCCATGACTGTGGTTCATGGCTTGTTAGCTGGCCTTGACAGCAAAACTAGGTAGTCCTAACAGGTTTCCATACTTAGTTCTCCACAAAACTGGAATGTTTCCCTGAATTTCTTCATTAAGTTCATGCCTGTGATCAATGTCCGACTTTCTGTTAATACCTATTAGTTTCTCTTTGGTAATGGCTCACACTTATATAAAAAAAAGATCAATCTTTCTTTGTAGAATGCCTACAGATAATATTAATTTCTTTATTCTTCCAGACTCATGAGCAATTTTTGTCCAAGTAACATGGAAGTATTTCTATTGTACCAACACAGCAGATTTTCATTCCTAGTCTGTAGCAATTCACTCCATAGGGACAATATTTCTTCAAGTCACCAGAAATGTTTCTACAAAATGCTAATATTGATCTAATTGGTTCTTTTTTTTGTTTGTTTGCTCTTATATTTTCTAACTTTAGTCACATTCAATCACCTGATTACTACATGGTTTTCACAGTTTGGTGTTAGCCTTTTTTAGGCAATAACACATAATCTTTTCCATATTTTTCTGCTGACTTTTCTTCTTCCTGCACTGCTGTTTGCTATAAACAGGACATAAGTTTATTAACAGAAATGATAACTTAATAAGGTAATACAGTATTTCCCACTGTTGTGACAGCCACCATTACGCCAACCATTTGGCTATTCTGGGTTAACAGCTTGAAGTTGTCATTGAGTGTTTACTAGAGCATTTGTAAAAGCCAAGAAAGCCTGAAAAAAAAGTATTCTTTTCCCAGGCTAGTAAAGAGGTGAATAGCTAGGAGTGGTAGCCACTCTTCTGGTGAGGATATTATTTCAGACAGCTTGACCATTAAGAGGCCATTGCTGATCTATGACCAGTCCAGCAAGGCTCTGAATTCTTTTTGGGTAAAGAATGAATTGAAGAATTTATTACAAAATAACACATTTGCATGCCTTCAAGGGAATTTTCTTTCTCCTTTCAAAAGCTAAATATATCTTGAAACATAAAATCAACTGCCAAATGGACTTATCTCACGTGCTCATCTATGTTTTTGCTTAAATTGTGCGTAACTGATTATTTACATGTTATCTCAAGCTCTTTGCTCTCTGGGACAAGCAAAACAAATAGTGATGTTCTAGAAGACATTACAGGACGTGTCTTTGTAACATCTGACCTGTGCTGCAACCTCACTTCAGTAACCTGGGATGTGAACTGATAGCTGTCTTTGCTCCTATCATACCAGTATCTAATGTGGTCTCATCTTCATGACTGCTCTGTAAATGAATTCTGACTTCATACTCATAGCCACATTTGGAGAGATGACACTGTGAAAGTTTTAATTGTCTGGTTGACTCATGGAAATTATTTGTTTTACATTGAGCCTCAGGAGGTTTTGGGAAGGTAGACTGTCTCTTCTAATCTAAGATGACCTTACCAGAAGTTACCTGGTTTTGAAGCTTTTAATCTTTACATTTTGTTTCGGGTTGTTACTGTATCCCTTTTTCTTGGCAAATCTCTTCCCTTACAGATGCCAGTAAAAAAAAAATTAGACTGTATTTCTTGTTTGAAAATATATATATATATACACATATGCATGCATGTACACAAAGCTATAGAAATAAAAATTACTAAATTGAGGAGATTCCTTTATCTTTATTGATGCTAAAATTAAATGTCTTGCACATCAGAAGCAGAGGCACTTCTGACATTTTTTGTTTCCTTGAAGAGGGAAATAATGGTTCATTTTTAACATTGAAATGTTTTAAGCTTTACTAGATATTGATTTATGGTTCTGACACCACAGATAATCAACATAACAGAACCACATGCAAAAATATTCTGCTTTGGAGCCATAAAGTATTAGAGCTGATTTCCTCCACTAGGTCATAAACCAGGGTGAGTTATATGACTGTTAGTAGCATCTTACTATTTGCAGAAAAAAACCAGAAAAATATATCAGAGGCAACAGTCAAGTAATGGAAATGCACAGCTTACCTTTCCAGCTTAGAAAAAACTTCATAATCTCGATCTGATCCCTTGTTGCAGCACTGGAACAATTTGCTTTATTTTTTTTTTTAAATTTGTTGTGGTGCATTGGTACACATTTTGCAGTGATGAATATGACAAATATCCTATGGAGCCTTCCAAATGAGACACAGAAACCTTTGTTTGCAGAGGAGTTTATATAATGGCCTAGGGGACATATCAGTCTATGAACCTTACATAGGTCTAGAGGAGCACATGGTAACAGAATCACAGAATCAACTATGTTGGAAAAGACCTCTGAGATTATTGAGTTTATCCTTCATAAAGAAGCTACAGACAGATACCAGGATACAGCCCAGACACCCAAGTTCAAGCTTCTGAATTCCAATAGGCTTCCAAGTCAGAAAACGTGGACACAGATAACTTCTGGCTTTGAAAAGAAGGATGAGGACCTCAGACTGAAGAGCTAAACTACGTGAAAGAGGGCTTTATTTATTTATTGTTGTTCTGAAATTAAAAGTAACTTAAGAAGTGCTTGTATTGGAGTTGTTGATGTGTTTGACTCAGACAGAAAGCAAGGCCAACCTAAGAAATGTTCCCTGAACAGATTGCTGAGTGAATGCACTGGTTTGTGTAAATGCTTCCTAAAGAGCACCACTGGAAGGGTGGAAGAGTACTGGCATGATGAAGGAAACTCACTACTTGTAAATCGCATTTCCAATGCTATCTTTCATTCATGTCATATCCAGTGCTAACTGTTGCTCTAAGTAGTACCTTAAGTTCCTGCAATAGGCACAGATTTAAAAGGCGTTCCCTTTTCTAATTATTAATTTTGCCCACTATGCTATGCATTTGGTAGATTTTTATTTTGCTTCCTGCCTCATGTCTTAGTCCGAACATTACTGTCATGCACTGCTCCAGGGAAAAATATAGTGATTTCTTCAACCTACACAGCTGTGAAGATGTGGCAAGCAGGAGTCCAGCAGGAGAAAATATGACCTAGAATTTAGAGCTCTAGTCTAGCTTCAAACACCTGCCCTAATATAAACACCCTGTGGGCCCAAGAAGAAGCTTAGTTGCAGTTCACTTTTTCTTTAGTGAAATAATAACGAGTCCCTGTCCCTCAGAAGTAATCTTATGGAAGTCATATCACAGGCATAGTTAGGCACAAATGTTGGAACCATCAGCTTTCTTAGGTAGATGTAAGGCAAGGGGTAGAAGTTTCCATCCCAGGATAAGAGTCCACATAAGCTTTAAAAGGAGAAGTCTAAGCAGTCTTTATCTACTGCCAAAGCTTTCGCTGCCTTTTGCTTATAACATCTTCACTGTTTGCAGACATTTCTACCAACTGCCAAAGCCCAGAACTTGCACTACTGAAGTTTTGCCATCAATTGGAGCTGATTCAGCCTCTGTGTGTGTACATGATTATCATATTTAGATATTTATGCACAGAGCAAGAAAAGCAATATTTCATCTGAAAGAATCTGATTCAATATCTATAGACAGTTTCCTATAGAGTCTTGTAAAGTAGGTCAGTAAATCAAATCACCAATAACATATTGCTTTTCTATGGATTGTTGAAAGCAGGCAAAAATAACCCCATTTAACCTATCTGCACTTTTATTTCCTGTTTATGAAATCAGTTATCAACAATATAATTTCATTTCTTGCTGAATCCTTCTTAATCATCTAAGTTCACTAAAGAAAAATTTTACAGTGGGAGATGATGATTCTCAAAAAACTGTAGACTTGGTTCTCCATACCCTTAAAAGCATAGGGGATTTTTGGATGTGCAGGGGTTTTTTATTATTTTCTGTAGAAATTACTAGCATGTTACAGAGGAGAAAAAATTTGCTATAAATAGTAAAACTAGAAAATCTTGCAAAATCACCAAGTTCAAAATTCGTTGCCCTCTTGGCATCTGCGCAGGTTTTGCTTGCAAGAAAATCAGACTCAAGCTCACAGCTGGGGTAGGAAGTGACAGCTATGGAAGTCAGAGGTCTCAGCAGTATGATTCCAAGACTTTGGAAAACAAAGGTGTCATATTTTACTGAGGTCTTTTTTCCTTTCACCTATTGCAGTTGCAACTTCAAATACATGTAGGAACAGGTCAGCTTATGATAAGCTCTGGCTTTTGTGAAGAGTTTTCATGATTAGAGTTTAAGTTGTGCATTTCATAAGCTAAATATTTGTAGGAAATAATCTTCCTCTTTAGTTCAAGACATTAATTCTTCCTGGGGTGGAAAAAAGTTTCATTTTTTCTCTTTTTCTGTAACAGCCTTCACCAGAATACCAAAGTATAAGATATACTTCAGTGGATAATTCACTGAAATAGTTTGTTCCTCTATTTTTAGTCTTATTGGGAAAGTAACTTTTTTAAAACACCCAAAATTTAGGAGTGAAGGGTTTTTTTGGCAGAACCAAGCAAAAATCTTACCTCTTGAAATTAATTTTTAAGACTTAAAGACTTTTACATTTACATGAGCTTGTTCTATTACAGTAGGCAGCCACTTTTTTGTGTATCTCTACATCCTTTTTCCATCTTTCCTTATTTCCCTGAATTACTACCTTTTCTTGCAGCCTCATCTACTGTAATTTTGTACTTTTCTATTTGCTCTTTGTTCTTCACAAAAAGTTATTCACTTAGGACCTTCATCCATTTGAAACATGATTTGTTAGTTTGGGAAGTAAGCAGATGTAATATAAGATGGAAGGGACTGAGAAGTTTTGTTTAAGGTATTCTATGAATGTCAGAAGATTATATACAGCATAAATAGCTTTTGTGAGTGATTCAATGCCAAACAATATTTTATGTATCTTCAGTGTAGTTCGTCCTTTGTGCTAAAAAATAGAAGAGATAAATAAATATTACAGAAACACAAACAGAAATAAATAAGAAGAAGCTATAATTTTTAATGTCTTTACTCCTCTAGGGGGTTGTTTTTTCAGTTTGAGCAGAGAAGCAATAAAACTCAGAGTGCATACACTAGAAAAAACATGATCAGAGACCTGCAAGGAACATCTGAAATGATACACAGTCCAGCAAATGGCTGGGCATAGCAGTCAGTAACAGACAAAACTGAGAGCCAGCAAAGAAATGGAAAATATACGTACCATGCCACAGCTGAAAACAGGAAAGGAAAGACAACATAAGATGACCAAGTAACAAGGAAAGAACAGACTGGGGACAGGGTTGAATTGAAGAGACTGAAGAAGCGAGCAGCTAGCCACGCTAACCAGTGAAAGGCAGCACATTTCCAGCTGATTCAAAGTATCCACAAGCCTCTCCAGTTAACCAGCCTATGACTGCTGTTGGCTTGGTCCCACAGCCTTTGTTTATAAAGCCTCTTCCCCGCTGTTGCTGCTGATCAACGTATGGACTTTGTTAAAGAATGTACCATCTGGGAAAGCTCCTCACTCTGGGATTGAAGAGAAGACTGACCATGACTTGGTTATGACTATTTAATGTTTGTACAGAGTGCTGCCTATCTGGAGAACACAAACAGTAAGCACATTACAGTGAGTACATCAAACACTGAAAGCTCAATAGAGAGTCATACAGTACAATTAGCCTACTGTCTTTTTTTCTTTCTGTAGTAAGCAGCAGTCCTTCTGTAAGGGGTGGATTGGCACAGTAGGGCTCACCTAGAAAATAATACCAATTATGACAAGTAATTTTAATGACAATTCTTTCAGTGGTTTCTTCATTTAAGCATTATTCCAATTTGAAATCAGTCTTCCTAGGAGTATGTAGGCAGAGTCTTGATAAGGCTCTGGAATTCTTTGAGATCTTGAGTGGAAAAAAAATTATAGAATCTCTAGGTTGTTCAGATCTGATCCATTTCCTTCAACTAAATGTCCAGTAGATATGCTTTTGATTCCTCTCTTCTGGAACCACAAACCCACTTAAAGTAAGGAAAGCCAAAGAACATTGTTCATATTATTCTCTATTATTCAAAAAGAATTCACAATGTAAAAGGTGGTGTGGTTCAAGGCAAGGCCACGTTGGATGGAGATTTGAGCAACTTGGCCTAGTGGAAGGTGTCCCATGGCAGGGGGATTGGAACGAAATGATCTTTAAAGTCCCTTCCAACCCAAACCATTCTATAATTCTATTATTCTGTGATTCAATGTATGATACTTTCGCTTTTACTTTTTTTTTTTTTGTGAGATGGGTGAGTACCTGAAAGTTGCTTGCCCTTGGTTCCTCATTTTTGTCTCTGATGGGGTTTTGCAGTACATACTCAGGCATCTACTCTGTTCCAGCTTATTCATGTGTTTATTTATTCCATGCATTTGAGGAGGTTCTCAGTTGCTTACGTGAAGCAAAGGAGTAGTGTCAAGCCATTTACTCTTGACAGGTGTCCGCATTAAAAAAACCCCTCCCTGTATTTGGTAGCTGGAGGTCAGTCAAAAAAGCTTCATAGGAGAATGAGCCTGAACTTCCCTTTAGGTCAGGATCTGTGTAGTTCGGTACATCAAAACACTTGTTTTCTGTTATTCTTTCTTCAAGATAATAAACGGCTTAATTTTTAGAACAGCCAGACCTGTATCTTTCATAAGTACTAACACCTTAAGATCAGCATACCCTTACGAAGTTTTTATTAACTGGAACAAAGAATGCATTGAAATGATATCCAGCCAATTACTACTGAAAAAAAATAAAAAGATACATCAGCTTGCATGGCACTGAATGCATAGTTTGCCTCGAACTGCAGTGATTGTTGTCTTTCTCCAGAACAGTTATACAATGATTCCTTCTCCATTCCTGACATATGCTAACCACAACCTAACAGAGAAGTAAAAATACCAGAAATCATTTCTGAATTAACTTTCACTTGAAAAAATGTTGAATTATGCATTTTTATCATCCTTTGTTTGCAAGAAAACTTTGTATGTTAATGTTTTCTTTGACACTGTTTTAAAAAAGCACCATGAACAGAAAGTCAATGTTCATGAAAATCCCTATGAAACCAAAATTTTACCCGAAATGCTGTAAAAAAAAGCCTCTGAGCCCAATCCATTTTCTTTTTGAATCACTGTCTGCACTCTATTTTTGCATAGTCCTGACTTTCATTTCCTCCAACTTCATTTTCAGCCTAACACATGAGTAATGAGGAAGAGAGCAAAATCACATGCCCAGAGCTTTTAAGGTTTAGGGGTTTGGCTGTATTTTGTCTTCGGGACAAATATTATGAATACCTTGAGTAGGAATTTATTATATAATTATATATTATACAATATTCATAATATTATGAATAGCAATCTATGCTTTATGGGGTAGCAGTTTTTTTCCCAAAACTGAAATAAAAAAAAAGAAGGAGACTGGAAATGTGCAATTTGGCATTAAAGAAAGAAGAACAATTGACCTCCATCTTCTCTACCCAGATGGAAGACAGTTGACGTCCATCTTCTTTACCCAGATGGAAGCATACCACTGATCAAATTTGGTCTGTAGAACTTCAACTAGCATGCAGTAAATTATCAGTACCTTTCTCTTAAGTACTAAAAAAGGAACTAAAAAAAATTTCTAAATTATATTATAAATTATCTCTTCATGACCTTTCTCAATTTTAAGTGAAAATGGGCTTTTATTTAGAAAAAATTATGAGAGAAGGGAGGGAGGGAGGGAGGAAGGAAGGAGGGAAGAAAGAAAGAAAGAAAGAGAGAGAAAGAAAGAAAGAAGGAAAAAGTGAGAAAGAAAAAAGAAAGAAAGAAAAAGAAAGGAAAGGAAAGAAAGAGAAAGAAAGAAAGAAAAAGAAAGAAAGATAAAAAGAAAGAAAGGAAGAGAAAGAAAGAAAGAAAGGAAGAAAAAGAAAGAAAAGGAAAGAAAGAAAGAGAAAGAAAGGAAGAAAAAGAAAGGAAGAAAAAGAAAGGAAGAAAAAGAAAGGAAGAAAAAGAAAGAAAAGGAAAGAAAGAAGGAAAGGAAGAAAAAGAAAGAAAAGGAAAGAAAGAAAGAAAAAGAAAGAAAGAAAAAAGAAAGAAAAGGAAAGAAAGAAAAGGAAAGAAAGAAAGAAAAAGAAAGAAAGAAAAAAGAAAGAAAAGGAAAGAAAGAAAAAGAAAGAAAGAAAGAGAGAAAGAAAGGGAAAGAAAGAAAAAGAAAGAAAGAAAGAGAGAAAGAAAGGGAAAGAAAGAAAGGGAAAGAAAGAAAAAGTAAGAAAGGGAAAGAAATAAAGAGAAAGAAAGAAAGAAAAGGAAAGAAAGAAGGGAGAGAAAGAAAAAGAAAGAAAAGGAAAGAAAGAAAGAAGAAAGAAAGAAAGAAAATGGGATATGTTCTGAGTATCTGCAGCCTTCCAAAACAGAGGTTAGAGTGGGAGATATACCATGCTGCACGGTTGGTTTATAGAGCTTCTATTTGGGTGGTTAACAACGAATGGAAATGCTGGACAACACCAGATTTGCCTGTGGGGAAAAAGAAAAATCACAGGCAGAATATGGATGATTTGTCAAAAAAAATGTGGTGATGGAAGTCATAGAACTATTGTAGTCACATTCAATACATCTACTTAATGACATAATGAAATTGCAAGATGATCTAGACATGGTTGGATTTTAAACCCTGCAGCACTGAAACTGTCCTTGCTATCCAAAAAGAGCATTTGATATACTAGGAATAATATAGTGCTGAGGGCCTGATTCAGCTTTTACTGTGCCCAGTAATATTTTGCAATTAGATACACCACTTTGGAAAGAAATTAATGGCAGGATGATCAGACACACAAAACTTCCTTAAACTTCTTGTCCCTGAGGGCCTCCCATGCAGGTAACACTGAAGTAGCAGAAAATGGTGTTTCCTACCTCTCTACATGTCCCTCTCTGCACTGGGTCACAGAGGGAAAGCCTGTCTGAGAAGATGAATCTGAATCACACATATGGTTTAAGAGTGCCTTTTTCACAAATCCCCCTCCTAAGTCTTATGAAGCTCATCTTAGCAAAAGCACAGGATCAGGACCAGTTAGTCCAAAATCTACCACATTTTTCTGCCCCTGAGCCAAATACTCTAGAGGTAAGAATAACTTTCAAAACAATTTTCATCTTACCAGTTCTGGTTTGGAGAGGACCATTCATGCAACTTAATTTAATCATCAGATTTTAAATGAGTAAGTTAGGTGGCCATTCTCCATGTGTAGTCAGTAGACAGAGATGGGCTGCTCTAAGGGGTAATGTAGATATGTCCCATGTGACTTCAGGCACTTACTTAACTAAATCACCCTGATCAGTGAAGAATTAGGTAACTAATGTCCAGAAGGCAACTTGTATTGCAGGGAACAAAAGCTTTTTATCAGAAGTGTTTCTCTCTCCCCTACTACCCCTCTCCTTTTCTCTCTCTCTCTCTCCTTTCCCCACCCCTCTCCACCTTCCCCCTGCCTTTTCCACCCTCACTTTGATTGTTTAAGTGAAATAGGACAGCTCTGATTTCTGATTTACCCAGCTTGGTTAAATGCTTAAGTCAGATGAGAAAAAAACAGGCCTAGGCCCCTAATTTAGAGATCTAAATGCAGATGTTGAAAGGAAACAGTGTAAATACCTGCTGTACTTAAACATGAGTTCCTCATCTAGTAAGGAAATATTATTCTCTTATTGTCTTTGGCCATCTGCACAAATAAGTCTTCATAAGCATTCTCAAATAATGTATTTATTGCCTAATTAATTAGCAGCACTTTTTATGATTGGAATATTTCAACCAGCAGATGAGTTCTTTGTACTGTGTGTTTCTTTGTAGCAGGTAGTCTATCACTTTCTTACTGCTTTAAGCAAATAGGAGACTCGGTTGTGCTGTAAATATAAACAGAATTAATACCAGCAATACAGACCTTGAAAAGCTTTAAAACTGGACAGGGTGGCTAGCCACTGTCACACACTCCAAGAGGACAGTGGGATATGTGGCAATGTAAATTAGTGCTCAAATATGTGAAGCCCAGTCTTTCCTTAGCCAGTACTTCAGGGAGTTACTGTTATCACCACTTGGACAGCAAATGTGAACTATGTCGTTTCTTTAGATGATAGAATCAGGCATCTAAATTTGAGCGGTCAAATTTAAAATTTAGAAGCACAATGCTGCCTGATTATCTGTGAAGCCATGTTGCAGCCAGTGACATGCCTTTGAAAGTCTACCAGAGTAAACAAGACCAGAATCCAACTCTACAAAATATCCCATTAGAAAAAAAGCAGAAGTACTAGGTTGAAAGCAACACAAGAAAGAATGACAGTGTGCTGAGCTGAGCGATAAATTCATAACATACTTTGCCCTGAAAGAAAACATATCTAGTTTGTGAAATAGTAGGAAAAAATGAAGCAATTCAAGGGGAAAAGGTTATATGTCTAGGGTCTTTTGCATTTGAAAGCCTGTGTTGTTTGTTCTCAGGGTGACTACAGGAATTTAAGTGTGTATTTAGCTGTGTGACTCCAACATCACAAGCTCATTCTGCTTCACAAAAGTTATAAATCTGCTCCATCTAGTCAGGAATGCTTTTGACATATTCACATAGAGTCCATGGTGGGAATTTATGCTTTTCTCTAGGTCATTCTAAAAAATCCCATCACTGCAGAGGTAGAATCAGAGAGAGCTGTTGTGCTATTCCTGACTGCAGCACAATGGAGAGCTGCTCTCTGTGTCTTGAGATCTCCTGAGCCTGTCTCCTGAGAGATTCGTGACTGAGAATTACATCAGCGAAGATCCAATCTTCGAAGAAGAAATAACCTTTTAGCTTGGTAAGGTTTGCAAATACCCATGGTTTAGAAAAGCATTTGGGTTTTGTCACAAAACTTTAATTATGCTGAGTATAGTTTCAAGTGCTTCACCTTTGCTGAGTCTCAGAGTTTTTTTGAAGCATAATCACAAGCTGAGTCTGAGTAGTTTCAGAGTTTGTCTCTACACATACTTCGTTCTTTCATATCTTCCCATTAGTAATTCAACGCTGCATATCATGATGCCACTTCGTCCATCCCGTATTGCCACGTTCACATGCCATGACACTTATGGCAAAATTAGCCCTAGCATATCCCTCACAACAGGCCAATAATTGAGGTCAGCTCTGAGCAAATCAATCTTTTGTCACTTCTGCCCTGCCTCACTACAAGTATATACATGTACACTGTTTCATCCTGTGCACTGCTAAGCTCTCTATCTGCATTAGCCAAAACTAATGGACAAATTAGTGGACATCAAAATTTGGAAGTTTCAAAAATTATGTGCAGCATAATGGCACAAAAGTTACGGGGAAAACTTCAACATGAGAACAAAACCTCGCCTTCACATGGTTGTTTCACAGTTGAAACATTTCTTTGGATTGCTGTTTCATAGTTAGCTCCCTTACAGAAGTTTATTCTTCCCAGAGGTTTACAAGCTGATCTGCTGGACAATAAAAAAGTCTTAAGCAACAAGATTGTCTACATAAAGCAGCTCACAGGCATCCTAGACTAACCTGCCATGGGAAAATATTCTGTTGAAATATAAAAATAATGGCAATTCTATTTTGAAAATGAAATAATTGCTGAAATTATAGGCAATTCTACAGGGTGGAGTCACTCCAGACAAACACTCACACAATTGTCCTTACCACAGTAATGACTTTGGCTCTGCACAGGTGAGGCCACTCTGGAGTCACAGGGGAGAACCCAGTGAGCACCAAACAAAAAAGCTAAAAGGTACTCCTGCCAACCCCATCATCATTCCTAAGGTAATACAGGGTAAAAATGAAGAGAACAAGTAGTGGTAAGGCCATACACTATTGTTCCTTTTTGATGGAACAAAAGGGGGTGAAAGAGAGCTTAAATAATTCTCAGTATAGCTGCTAAATGTATGCCACAGCAGCACGGATTTTCTGACTCCCATCTTGCACTTTCACCATTCATACAAGCTTCTTTGTTTAAAAACTTCAAAAACATGTTACTTCAAGTATGTTTATTGGTAGGCAAGCTTCTATTTCACCCTGGTCAAATTCCAAACTGAATAATTATAGCCTGTCTGCTGAAAACTCCCACCATAATTTCATTTGGCTCTACTGTTCTAAGCTACTATGCAGAATAGCTGCATGCTAAACAGATTCTCCATAAAAATGGGCAAAGCAATTACACATGCCAGCAAAAAGGTTCCCTAATCTCTATGAGAGTTTGGAAAGCACTTCAGATTTTACCTGAGTGGAAGAAGGATTCAACAACAAAAGATGTTATGTATGCTGAAGCATATGTGTATAAAAACACATGTACTGAACTTACCAAATACATTTGCAAGACACAGTCTACATGAAAGCTATGTTTTAGGAAAAAAAAAAAAACAAACACCACAATTAATCATTTGTATTTGAATAGAGGAGGGAAAAATCAGAAAAACACATGCTTTTCATTATTTTCTCATTGTCTTCTCTACAAAGATTCTTGGACTACTGTCTCTGTAGAGAGCTACTACTATACCCATACCCCCTCTGTGAATTTCATACAAGTCACACACTTTCCCAAGAAACTGTCTGCTCTAACCTTTGTTGATTTGTGTCACAATATTTCACAGTAAAAAGCCACAGCATGTGTTGTAAATAGCAATAAGACTTGGTTTTGAAGATATTTTGCTCTTTATAATAGACTGGGAATTCCATTAAATGAAACAGACTGAAGTTCACTGCTTCTGTATGGCTTATCAAGCTGAACAAGTGAACTGGATATAAGCATCTCCACTGCTTTTATCAAGACGTGAAATTGAGCAATAAAGTAAATTTTGGTGATGAGAAGATAGACTGTGGATGGTCTTTTGGTACGGCATCAGCTGAAGGAAAAGGGCTTCTCAGTTATTCATCCTCAGGAACATAAACAGGAAACCTCACCCTCGGCTTTTACTCTTGGTTGCCTGCTCCCTTGACAATATCTGTGCACACGATGCAGTCATTCTCTTCCAGCTGATGAACTCCAGGTATATCTATGTCAAACAGAAAAGTATTTTGATTGCAACATAGGCCTTTGAACTAAAGCTTCAGAGGAATGTTGACACAGAACTAACAATGCTTAGCAATTAGTTTAAGTGCTCTCCCACTGAAATGTAATCACCACACGAAATAAACCAGCTCCTACTCTGGAAAGCAAAGAGAAGGTGATTTTGGCCAGAAGTCACCTGGCGAGGGTCCTCCTCACTGGGGAGGACTAAAAGTGACACATTTGCCCTCTGGGTACTAGGTGTCAATGAGCCCTTCCGGGCTCCTGTCAGCGAAAGTCTCCTGACGTTGGTGATGGGGTGGGACCTCTTGTGGACCAACATCTCAATAAAACTAGGAGATCTAGAAATATTGTGTAAAACTGGTTTGCTCAGGCATCCTGCAAATCTCCTGAGCCTGTAGGCATGTCAGCATTTGAGGGGGAAGCCAGAACTCCCAGGAGTACTGCAGTTCTCAGAGTGGTTCCTAAGGAACACGAGACAGGAAATTAGGTCTGGGCCCGCACAGAAAGGAGGGCTCAAAGTACCTGGGGCATCCATGGCTGAATTACAAGCTGGCAAGTAATCAGCTGGAGAATCCTTCACTGCATTTTGTTACACTGCTTCCTTTCTTACAAACCTAGGGGCTTGAAATCATTAATAATTTGTTTCGATATCTCTAATCATATAAATATATTTTTAATCCATTATTTCCTTCTTCACTGACCCCAGCTTTTTTTTTCCTGGTCAATAATTTGTGGTCAAAGCTAGGTGTTTTTTTTTCAACAGTGGAGACATAGAAAAGCACTGAATATTTCAGTCTTCCCCCTATTTTATCCATTAGTTGCTTAGTTCCCCATAAATAATGGAACTGCATCTTCTCTAATCATTCTCTTACTTCTAACACAAGGTTATTGATTAATAAAGCTGTGGCTGCATAACAACCTTTTCAGGACGATAAATGTTCTGTATTTCTCGGCATTCTATAAAATTTTAAATTGCTCTAAGCAGAATTTTTCAGCCATTTTGTATTCACCTTGTAGTTCAGTAGAAGTTGCCATATTTCTTGAGTTTGCTTGTAAGAATGTCATATGAGGCCATAAGAAAAGCTACAATAAAGCCAAGGTAGTGTACAGCTTCCACTGCTCCTTCTTTAAAAAAACTTTTTCCATCCTGATCTACAATGAAAATCTACAATGTTCTAATGCTTGTGAATGCCTAAAGTGAAGTGCTGAAAAAGAACATAGTTTTAAAAGTGATCCAAAGCAGGCCTATGAGGACTCCTGAATTACAGTGCTCCCCACAGCTTCCACCTCTTACCAAACACGTAGTACAAGTGCTTGGAGCCTTTGCTTTCCTCAATGCTTTTAAAAATATAATTCTCTTTTTTAAGATGGCTGTCATTAGTGGTAACAAACTCCCATCAAATTAAACAGAGACTATCAGAGAGAAGTGCAGCAAATCTAAACTGTGACCTTGGTATTTGTAACTATGCCAATAAACCTACCTGCCATCAGCCTGGCTGTGCAGAACCGGCATCACAGAATTTGAGACTGTACATGAGAATATGTCCCACCTGCTCCTGTGCAATATCCGGTTATGTGACTCTCATGCATGAATGTATCTGTTCATGTGGGTATTTCGGGTTGGTCCTGTTTAACATCTTTATTGATGACCTGGGCATGGGGATTGAGTGTATCCTCAGTAAACTTGCAGGTGACACTAAGCTGGGTGGTAATTTTGATCTGCTTGAGGGTAGGAAGGCTATACAGAGAGACCTGGATGGACTCAATCAATGGGCTAAGTACCAACGCATGAGGTTCAATAAGGCCAAGTGCTGGATCCTACACTTGGGTCACAGCAATCCCTCACAGAGCTACAGGCTGAGTGAGGAGTGGGTTGAGAGCTGTTCAGCAGAAAGGGACCTGGGGGTCTGTTTGACAGCTGGCTCCATATGAGAGAGCAGTGTGCCCAGGTAGCCAAGAAGCCTAATGGCATCTTGGCCTGTATCAAGAATAGTGTGGCCATCAGGTCTATGGCAGTGATCATCTCCCTGTACTCAGCACTGCTGAGGCCACACCTAAGGTACTGTGTTCAGTTCTGGGCCCCTCACTTTAAAAAGGACATTGAGATACTGGAGTGTGTCCAGCAAAGGGCAACAAGACTCGTGAAAGGTCTAGAAAACGTCTTATGAGGAGTGGCTGAGGGAGCTGGGTTTATTTAGTCTCAAGAAGAGGAGGCTCAAGGGGGATCTCATCTCTCTCTACAGCTACCTGAAAGGAGGTTGTAGTGAGGTGAGACTGGTCTCTTCTACCGTGCCTGCAGTGAGAGGACTAGAGGAAATGCCCTTAAGCTGAGACAAGGGAGATTCAGATTAGATATTAGAAAAAAAATTGTCATTGTTAGGGTGGTCAGCCATTGGAATAGATTGCCCAGGGTGGTAATGGAGTTGCAATCCCAGAAAGTGTTTAAGAGGCATCTGGATCTGGCTCTGGGTGATATGGTTTAGTGATTTAGGGGTTACAGAGGCAGTGCTGGGTTGACAGTTCGACTGTATAATCTTAAAAGTCTCTTTCAACCTTGATGATTCTATGATGAATCTGTCATATTTGTACCCCTCCAACATAGTGTTTTCCTCAATGACACTGGGTTAAGGAAGCGGCTGGGGAACTGAGGCACAAGGGAAAAATGCAGCATGTCCATGGCCTCACTGGCTAAAGCCAAGTGGGCAGGCACTGCAGTCTGGCCTCACAGTGCACTCAGCCAGCACTTCCCCAAATGGCCAAACAGTTTCAGTAGTTGCTCCATTCTGTTATTTGTGTCCAGTGGTTAAGTTTGGAAGGTTGCTGCTGCCATGACTGGCTCCTTAACTCCATCAGGCCAGTGTTCACATTGGTCCTTCACAGCCTAAATACCAAGTTATATTAAATGGTCCTTAAATCTAAATACACTTGAAACTGCCTACAGCTGTTTCATTTTCAATTCCTCCTGATTTCTCTGCTCTCCATACTCACTTTGCTTTATTGTTTTCCTTCATTATTTTTCCAGTCTATATGAGTCCCTGCAATTGAAAAATTATCCTGTCGTCATTCTCTGGGTTGTCTTCAAAATAATTCTAAATCTTATCCTGCTAAACAACCAATTCTCTTTTCTCCTCTCTCCTGTACTGCTGTCCTCTACTTTACCTTGTGTTTATTTGCTTTGACTTGCTTTCTTTTTACATTTAAAGCTCTCCAAGCAAGGACAATGCCTGCATGCATAAAATGCATCATAATTCTATGATACCATTTAAGAAGTAGGAATATAAAAAGAACGTTGTTTTAACAATCAAAATAAGTACATGTGCTTAAATGTCTACTGTAAAAAAGAAACAAGTAGATTTATGGTAAGACCTCATGCCAGCACCTAACTGGCTCATCTTTTTCTTCCCCCAGCTAAGCAGGGAATGAACAGACAAGGCAACTGCTTTTTTCGGAGACAGAGTGAAGGCAATGCCTTTGGGAGGCAGAGACGTGCACTCACTGACATATGACTTGACTGAAAAGCAAGCTGAGAGATGTGCTGTTTTGGATTATGCTATTTTATTTCACTTTATTGTTATCATTGCTAATCTTTGGAGGAGCAAGGGAACAGTTGCTGTCTATTCCACTTTGCTTGCCCAATCATCCACATAAGCCCCTCATAGCTTGTTTTCCAGGCAGAGACCCCACAGCACCTCTGCTTCCAAATTTTACTATGAATAATTACTTTTAATACAAAGAGTGTGTTAACCACAAGTACATGCTTGGGATTGAGAGGTTGATTTTGAATCTGCTACCATTTGAGAGTGACATTTATTACAATTAATCCATGGGACATTTCTCCCAATATGCACTTTTAAGCATCAAATCCAAACACGGCTGTCTTCTTGCCAATAAATTTATGTCAGTAGAATGAAGAAGGCTTGAAATTCTGGTAAATGAAAACTTTCTGGTGGACTGGCTACCTGCATATTTTCAGTGCTACTGCATCTCAAATTTCTGCATAAACAAATCACAATTATTTTTCCTGTAGAAAAATTTTTTTTTTTAATCCAACCATGCTTCAGCACTTCCTCCTCAATCTAGATGATCCTTAATTTTGTTTCTAGGAGATACTCCTTGAAATAGTGGTTGTCTGAAGTGGTAGAATTATCACATACTTTAAATGTCAGCTCTGCTGAAATTATGCAATTAGATCATGACTGATGTGGCTTTCTAAGAACCAAGTCTAAAATTTAACCCTAAAAGAGTCTTTGTCCAAGAAATCCACACTAATGAAGAACACCATGGCAGGATAAATCATTTACTGAGTAATACAAGTATCTCTGAACACTACAAAATTAACTTTATAGGAATGTAAGAAACACCTTTGGAGTTGCAGAAAGTTTTGTTCCAAATTTCACTGTATAGGTTAAGTAAACAAAAATGTCTCCAGGCAGAGAATTCAAGTTCAAGTCCCTGGTATTTCTCAACAACAATCAGATGAAGCAAAACATTAAAGGCAGATCTGCAAGTCTTCCTGTGAAATGTGCAGGAATTAAAAAGCCTGTTTGCCTGAAGGAATAGTAAGTGAAAAAGCAATTGCAAGTCACACTACAAAACAACTGGAGTTGCAATCATGTACTATTTAACTGTATGTTTCAGAGCCTTTGTATACACTCACAAGCCCTGTCTCTGGGATCCTAAGTGCTAGGTCAAAAACAGTGAAGCCATAGAACACAAATATCTGGATGAAAGTAAAGCTATTCAGCAGGCTCAAATCAACTTGGAAAAAACAGTGGCTTCGGACCAGTAGATACTGTAAGCCAGATATTATTTGTGATCCTGCAGTCTTTGGCTTTCCCACTGCTGCCCATAACCGTTTTATCCAGTTTTTCTATCCCTTCCTTCTTACTTCAGTAAAAGGCCATTTTCCCTGTCTGATTATTCTTTTATTTAAATGCAAATTTAGGATCAGTCTCTTGTCTCCTTGGATATTTACTAGAACTGGAATACTCATCTTAAATATACACCATATCACACATTCAAATCTAGATTTGGCTATTTGGCTAAAGTCTAGTACCTGGTGGGAAAACCCACCCCCATTAACCCCATTAGCCACAGATATAGCTTTTCGTTTTGTTATCAGCTATGAGCTTGCTATTTGCATAGAGTTTCTGCCCATCACAGCCCAGTTTGAAGTCAGGTGGGGGTATTGGATCTTCCAAATTTCTAGGGAAGAAGCCACTATGGCAATGCACAAGTGTGAAATGCACAATGGTCATGGGAAGTCCAGCAGTCCATGTGGGTGAGCACATGTAGAACAGAGCAAGGCAGTGAATGAAGACAAGTCAGTCAAGAACATTTCCATCCTTCCTTGCTGTGACAACCTTGACTGAATCCTAGCAAGACAAAGACTATTTATAATTTCTATGATTTTCAGTAGTACTCTCTGTGTTACTTGCAGAGCATCTTGACTTCCCCTTTGCAAAAAGGCAGTTTGCCACCATCAGGAAAGAAGGGGCATCCAGAAGAATTGCTGTGGCACTACAGGGGAGCATGTGCCCACGCAGATGAAGTGGCATTTCAGTTCAACACCTTTACACTTCAGTGACACATCTAGGCTGATTCCACAAGAAAGAGCCAAAGCAGTCTGGCAACAGTCCTGATAAGAAATTCTCACTATGTGTCTTTTACACCTTTTTTTTTTTTTTAATGTGTTGGGCCTTAAGCACTTTGCCTAAAGGGTGGTCTCATATTAACAGCCTTTCTCCTCCACAACCCAGCTGGGCAGCCTGCACTTTTCCTCTCCTTCCATAGTGTCTCTGAGCAGGATGCAGTACATCTCCCTCCTTAGAGCCATATGTACTGCCCCCTCCAGCCTTTCGAGACCATGCAAGAATAGAGAAAAGGGAGAGTGCCTACATCTGTTCTGATATGCCGAGATTTTTAGTAGTGTCTGAACTACAAAGTAAGGCTGAATGGTGGTAGTTTGAGAGTTTTATATGTTTTACGCACAGCAGTTGACCCCTTGATAGTTTAATAACAACATAAATTAATCACTGAGTTTTTCTATCTATCAGGCTGTTATCCCACCCAAAACAAATAAAATCCTATCTGAACAAATAATCTCTCAAGCATTAAACTAAACATAATAGAAATACAAGGAAGTATCTTGGAACTACTGCACAAGTTCCATTTTTACAGGAGCTAGTGATGTTTATAATGAGTAAATTTTCTTTAGGTAGGACTAAAAAACATCCAAAGAGTTGCTCAGAGTAATTTCAAATGGTCTAAAATTTCAAAGACTCTACAGAAGCAAGCAGCACTAGAAGCCCACTCTTAAAAAAAACATATCTTAAGGTTCCCAACAAATCATGTAGAAATGAGACCTTCTTTTCGACCTGGAGTTTTACAGATTTTTCCTCTTGCTGTCATTGTTCAATGCCTTCTTTGGGAAAAAACAGTGGCAGCAGGAGGAAGAGAAAAGGGCAGTGGGGAGGAAAGCATTAGTGAAAAGATTGCCAGTATTTCTTGGAACTGGTACTTGTGCATCCACATTGAAGTGACTTTGTCCTAGGAATGCCAAGATAACTTTGAAGAGATTTAGTATTCACTAAATGACAATACTCAGACAACTAACATCACTGATATATTGTTTTATGTTAGAAAAGCTCTCCATGATCTGGATTGTCTTTCTGAGCTTGATTTCATCTTCTAGTCCATAGAATCATAGAATCATTAGGTTGGAAAATACTGCTAAGATCATCAAGTCCAACCCTTTACCCAGTACTGCCAAGTCCACCACTAAACCATGTTCCTAAGCACCACATCTACACATCTTTTAAATACCTCAGTGGTGACTCAACCACTTCCCTGGGCAGCCATTTCCATTGCTTGACAACTCTTTCTGTGAATGAATTTTTCCTAGTATTGAATCTAAACCTCCCCACCCCCATGCCAGCATTACTTGAGGCAATTTCCTTTTGTTCTATTGCTTGCTACTTGGAAAAAGACACTGATCCCCATCTCAATGCAACCTCCTTTCAGGTAGTTGTAGAGATCAATAAGGTCTCCCTTGAGCCTTCTTTTCTCCAAGTTAAACAATATCAAATTCCTCAGCCACTCTTCACAAGACCCCATGCATCTCACAGTATCCTTCTGGACAAACTGTGCACACAGTTGGATAAAGACATCATGTGGTGGGTGAGCAATTGGCTCATGGTCGAGCACAGAGGATAATAGTGAATCGAGTAACATCAGACTGGTGACCTGTCACTAGTGGGGTTCTGCAGGGCTCCATCTTAGGCCCTGTGCTCTTCAACATTTCCATAAATTATTTGGACACAGGACTGAAAGGAATACTGAGCAAGTTTGCAGATGACACAAAACTTTGACTCCGTCAAATGCAGGGAGGTCCTGCAGAGAGACCTTGACAAATTGTAGGACTGGGCAATCACCAAACATATGCAGTTCAACAAGGGAAAGTGCCGGATTCTGCACCCGGGATGGGGCAACCCTAGATGTACATACAGACTGGGGAATGAGATGCTGGAAAGCAGCGCCATGGAAAGGGACCTGGGGGTCTTGGTCGATGGCAAGATGAATATGAGTCAGTAGTGCCCTGGCAGCCAGGAGGGCCAACTGTGTCCTGGGGGGCATCAGGCAAAGCATCGCCAGCTGGTCGAGGGAGGTGATTGTCCTGCTCTTCTCTGCACTGGTGTGGCCTCACCTTGAATATTATGTGCAGTTTTGGTCACTGCAATGTAAGAAAGATATTAAGCTGTTGGAGAGTGTCCAAAGGAGGACAACGAAGATGGTGAAGGGCCTTGAGGGGAATCCGTTTGAGGAGCAGCTGAGGTCACTTGGCTTGTTCAGCCTGGCAGAGTCTCCCTTGTTGCAATCTACAACTTTCTTGTGAAGGGAGGAGGAGGGATGGGCACTGATATCTTCTCTGTGGTGACCAGTGACAGGACTTGTGGGAATGACCTGAAGTTGTGTCAGGGGAGGTTTAGGTTGTATATTAGAAAAAGGTTCTTCACTGAGAGGGTGACCGGGCACTGGAACACGCTCCCCAGGGAAGTGGTCACATCCCCAAGCCTGACAGAGTTCAAGAAATGCTTGGACAATACTCTCAGGCACACGGTGTGATTCTTGGGGATGGTCCTGCACAGGGATAGGAGTTGGACTTGATGATCCTCTTGTGTCCCTTCCAACTCGGGATATTCTGTGATTCTGTGCTTATTGTGTGAGAGCATGTAGGAACGTCTGGCTTTATATATCATTCCAGTAGCTAATCAGATATTAACTGGAATCTACCTGTCTTGGAGGACTGGTTATAGTTTTATTTTGCTGCTACCAGTAGCTGAAATTCAGCCCAGGAGTAAGGGGTTGATCCAAATGCCATTGAATATCCACTCTCTCAGAAACTGGAAACAAGTTCTAGGTTCAAAACAAGCACAGCTCCAGTCCAGCTTCCCCCGTATCCTGAGGCCAGGTGCACAATCAATGAGGACGTTCACATAAAATATTGGTTTAGGAGCGTTTCTGCTCATTACTGAAAGTGATGACTAACCTCCAAGAGTAATCACTTCTTTCTACGAAGCGAACAGATTTCATTCAAGCTCCTAACAGGAAGACACCAAAGTGATAAAAGAGGACACTAAAATGCCCTCTCAGCCCTGTGGGCAATGCTTGCCTGGTGAAACAGAGACTGAAAAGACAAGGTGGTATGAAGTAGTTCAAATGGGGTTGCAGCAGTTCAAACAAAAGGTTAAAAATGTTCCTTCCCAAGGTTTCAAGTTTTTCTTCTCATCTCTTTAAATCTGTTTTGTAAGATAGTGACTGAGTGATAATGAATGCTATCCATTTACCACTCTTGCTGATTAAATATTGCTGATATTGATTAATTATGCCCAACACTTTGAAGATAAAGTACTATGTTGTTAATAAACACAGTCTAATGATTCTTTCCTAGGTTTTTGAGCACTCCTCTTACTTTGTCCAAGGTGTAAATACCTCACTGCAGCTACAGGCAGCCAGGCTGACCGGCTGCATGGGCCACATGCTGATTTCTGCTGAAGGCTTTCACATCAATTGTTCCATGGCCATTTCCATTCCGTTTTCCTCCATTGTCAACACATCGTGCTATCTCCTGCTGTTGTTTCCTTGCTTGCTTGTTCAGGGGAATTTCAATAATTTCTGGTGAAAAGGGCCCTTTCTTTGCAGCAGGCTGCCATTTCCCTCTGCCTAATACACAAAGAAGGCGGCCAACAGGAGCACAACTGCTTTCATTGGCTGCTAACAGCCTTTGAGTGGAACAAAACGACCAAAAGAGAAGAAACACTAATTTCCGCTTCACTCTCCCCACACTGCCTCAAAGTAACATTAGGGGGGGCGATTTTCTTTGAGGAAAGAAAGAATTTTTCCTGGCCACAGGAGTGTGACAGAAGAGGCTGCTGAAATCAGCTGTTAGCACAGATTGATACGTTTTTTACACCTAAAAAGACCTTTCATTTAGTTTTCTCTCTCGGACTCCTGCAGCACGTTTTGGAAAGACAATGAATATTGCTTTCACATGTAATTGCAGGAGTGCACCACTTTAAAGGTATTCAGAACCAGGCAAAGCACCACAGGAAAACAAAGAAACAATGTGAACACTTAGCTGCTAATACGAGCTGTCAGCGAGGACTAAACCTTCTGTAAGACACCCGTGTCAACCTCACCTGAGTTAAGAGAGCTGCTCCATTAGCTGATAGAAACACGGAGCTCATGGGAACTGACCCTGCCAACGCTTACACGTGCTTCGTTTTAAACTTATAAAATTACTCCCATTTGGGCTATCAATATGCACAGAGTTAACAACAGGCTGTAAGCGTTGGTGAGACCAAGACCTCAGTCCGCTCCTCTACCAGCCACCCCAGGGGACCAAGACTGCAGAAGTTCTCAGTGGGTCACATATCTCAAACATTCAGAGAGAAAAAAGATCTTGGTTGTAAGCTGTTGCTGTTGTGAATACTACCCAAAGCAACTAAAACCGAAGCAAAATATCTCCTTCACTTTGTGTAATGCACACAATAGTCACAGGGAAATATTAATAAAAGTAGCAAAATCAGCCAGCTCTTTTTCAGTGCCTAAAACTGTGACAGCAACCATATGAACCCTTTCCCATACCTGAAGCATACCTAAATCTCTCTCCTGTTTCAAACCCTTGATGCTTACCAACCTCACTGAGATAACATTTTTCCTTTCTGACACCAATCTGGCTACTTTTACCTCTATACCCATTTTTACAAAATTTCCAGGACTTCAACATATATGAAACCTGGAATTAGGTCATGTTTCCAAATTTGTTATGGGGGAACAGATAAAATCCAAAACATCACTGCTTAAACCTTATTTCATTAGGAAACCATGGCAAAAATAAGAATGTATGTCAAACTACAAAAATTGCTAAAGGATTAAGAGCAGATGCAGTATGTGAAGTTATTTTTCTTTCTATCCTTCTTCGCCAAGCTAGATTTAAATGTGCTCTACAGCAATACTTCTTATAACACTGTAATATAGCACTGTGATCCATGGCAGTAACCATTTTGAATACGATGCTATTAACACACAGAAGTCATCTGTCTGTTGCAATTCCATCAAACTACTCCATTCTGAGGTCAAAAATGTTTTTCCTCTCTCCATCTGCTATAGTTTTGGAGATTCATTGAATAAAGAAGACAAAAATTCTAAATACTGAGCAAATCTATTTTAAGAAGTATATTTATCACAAATCTAATGTGTTGGGTGACTAATAACATACATGTGTGCACTGTGCTTGCCAAAAAATATCAACATTTCCAAATAGTTACCACATTTACAATTAAAATAATGTATTTGCCAAATGTTTAGTTGTTTTTCTTTGTTTTATTCAAATGATGATTTGTCTTCTGATCCAAGTGCAGAACAAAATTTCCTGAGTATCAGAACTAAAACATTAGGGAGAGATTCTAGTGTCTGATAGAGCTTCATTCAGCTCTCAGCCACACAATATTGCTTAGATAATATCAGGCTTGTCATTGTTGTAGGAGCATCCTAACAAGGAAAACTGAAATGAGGCTTTAAATTTTGCCTCTTTCAAGTCCCTTGCTTGTCAGTCACAGTTCTCCAGCCATTTCTCATGTTGCATGATTTCTGGCTTGTGCTGACCCTCCTGCTGCCTCTGTCCTCCTGCCGATAGAGGCAGGAGAAATGAGTGGTAGCAGGAGTTCACACACACAGTGCTCTTACACCCCGTGATAGCTGGGGTGCAGAAAGCTTAATATGTAAATGTTCCTACTGCATTATTGACTTCTGCTCTGAGACTGGCTGGGGAGTAGAATCATAAAAAAAAACCCAGAAAAACAGATGATCAAAGAAAGATTAAAACTGCATTGCCTTTTTGTAACAATCTCATTCTTTAAGCCTCCCACCTACTTCAAGTACAGACAGCTGCAACTTCAGAGGAACATAGAAGATCAAGCTCAAGCATTGTTAAAACCACGGATTTCAGAAGAGAAAACCCAATTGAAGCACCTGGTGATTGATTCCCATAACTTTTTCTCCCTCTAACAGCAAAAAGGGATGTTGAGGCTTATCCAGGGGTTGATTTAGTGGTCTGCTGCCTACTATTCCAATCCATGTGCCACTGTTGGTACCATCCTGACATTGTGGTAAACCAGTTCTGGAAGCAATATCATCAGGCATTCTGGAAGCAGAAAAATAAGGATCTTTTTTTTTGTTATTGTTTTATGAATGCTGGCTCCCAAAAGAGGCTCATTATGGGATCAGATATTACCAAAGCTGGACCAAGATGTTGGGGAATTACATGTCCAGAATCAGGGAAGAGATGGGGACCGTCAATCATTGAAGAGAACCTTAAACCAGCTTAGCTATAATATAAAACCCCTCTTGAAGAAATTACTTATCAAGGACAAGTTATGAGGGGAAGGACAGTAAAACAGAGGGACAAAGTGTTCATTAATCATCATTTGCTACTCCCGGTGTTCGTTTACTCACTTCCATGTAGCACCATGCAGAGAGAAGTGTTTGGGAGAGGTGCCAAAGGCAGCAGAAGTGTAGGTAGAGTGAAGATTTGGGAGATAGGAGTTCCCAGCCACAAGGTCCAGTATGATCTTTATGCTGCTTTAGTATGCCTTTAGGTGAACAGACTTCAGACTCAGTCCCTCTGCTCAGGCTTCATGCTGTTAGGCAAGAGATGGCTGCCCCAGGAGTCAAAACACTGGGTTAGAATTGCACTGACAAGGGTATTTTAGTTTGGGCACTAGGTAGCTATGCAGGACTTGGCTTAATTCCAGCATGTAAAAGGAGTGTATCTTTGGTTAGACCTCTACATGTATGTTTGGATATTTTCTCTAATGACAGTGAAGTGTATCCTCCTGGATACTTATTTTGCTAGCTACTTAAGGTTATATTTTATTACTTTTATATATTTTTCTTCCTCAGTCAGCTAAAGAAAGAGGTTAAATACAAAACCAAAATCCAACAAGACTAAATAACATCTTTGGGGTAATTTAAAATTGGCATAGGTCATCTAATCATAGTAGGCTTTACCTTCAATAGAAGAATTGCCTTACTTAAGGAAGCAAACCCACCTGCTGCAAGACTCCACACTTCCCATACCATAATGGATCAATTCTTCTCCATTTCAGTGCACCATTTCCCCATGGTCCTTTTATCTCAGACTTCCAAGTTTCATAAAACAGCCATACAACTTGCAGAGCACCTGAGGCAATCTTTCCACTGTATTCACCACTGGTAGAAACTCAGCTCAGAAGGATCACAGCCACTTTTAAAATCCGCATTTCAGGGATGAAGCTTCCCACTTGCACAAGTCCAGAAAATAATCAGAGACCTAGAAAATTCATTCTACATGATAAATTAGAATGAATGGGGGAGGAGAAGTGTAAAGAAATGAAAGCTTAGAGAAGGTATAATCACAATTTTCAAATACATAAAGGGTCTTTGTGAAGAGACAAGAGCAACCTACCTTCTTTCAGCATCCTTGTTAACATAAGGGACAAAGTATTTCATCTGCAGTAAGGAAGATTCAGATGGCATATTAGGATGACAATAACAGTTAAGCAGTAGATAGATGGCCTGCAGAATGATCAGACATCCATCAATGGAGACTTTCAGCAGATCACAGAATCATAGAATTATGGAATACTTTGGGTTGGACCTTTTAAAGCTCTTCCAATCCAACTCCCTTGCCATAAGCAGGGACATCTTCAACTAGATCAGGTTGCTCAGAGCCCCATCCAACCTGACCTTGAATGTTTCCAGGGATGGGATATCAACCACCTCTCAGGGAAACCTCTACCAATGTTTCACCACCCTCACCGTAAAAACTTCTTACTTATATCTAATCTAAATCAACCCTCCTTCAGTTTAAAACCATTACCTCTTGTCCTATTGTAACAGGGATGGTTAAATCTTTCCTATAGACCTTCTTCGAGTAATGAAAGGATGCAAAGAGGTCTCCCTGGAGCTGTCCCTTTTCCAGGCTGAATAACCCTCACGGGAGAGGTGCTCCAGCCCTCTGATCAACTTCGTGGTATTCCTCTGGAAAAACAAGTCAAAATTTACCTATAGGTGTATGTGATATTGCTCCAAGTCAGGGGTTCTAAATACCTCAGGGGTCCTTTCCAGCCCCCTGGGTCAGTGAACCTCCATGCATGAGGTCACACAATAGATGTGGTCCAAGCAGAAAGACCATGTTACAGAGGGCCACTGGTATGGAACTTCTGCACCCAACAGCACTTTTTTGTGTTACAAGCCACGGGAGGAAGCACTATGTGAATGAAATGCATTTATGCTGTAAGAGTTTTCTTGAAGGGAAGAAGCATTCAGAACTATCTAAAAGGTGATCAAAATCCTGATTTGCCTGAGCTACTGTGCAAGACAGATCCTTAGCTGATTTGATAGGACTGAATTTTGTTCAGCTCTCACAAATTGTATACCAGGCTTTGTGTTCTACTTTCTCAGAGGAGCTCAGTTTATGCAAGAATTACTGGAATAAACTATAGCTGCTGCCTTAACTATTAATCGCTTTGCAAGTAAAGACCCAGGTTTTCTTACACTGCATCCACGAAAGCAGCACAAGCACAGACTTGATGCATATATATAGTGTGTATATATATATACACACACATAAACCAGAGCTGTCAGAAAACTGAGCATCTGTGTTTTGTACTTGCAGAAACCTATATAAACCCTCAAAATTCACTTCAGATTGCATGAGTTCCAGTTATCTGATGTGCCTGTGATAAACATGGGGGTTATTACATCCTGAGTTATTGTCCACAAGAAAATAATTTAATTTCCTAATAAATTAAAACATGAAAAAACAGGCATTTTTTTAGACTAATGCATAGACGACATTGAGATTTTCAATATCCTGATGAACTAGGGCTGTTTACTGTGGACAAAAGACAGTGACTGTACTTTAGCCAGTTCTTTGTAGCATCTCTCTTTGAGGACAAACAGCGCTTTATTCTGGCTTGAGTCCAAGTGAACCAATTGCTTTCATCAAGAACATTTTTTAGATACTCTGACGGAGTGGCAAAGGTACTCAAAATATGATTAATGGCAATGGGAGATCATAACAAAGGTTATGGCTTTTTCAGCTGTTTGCCACTGTTCTTAAACCAGAGATTTGGATGTGTCCTGGTCAGCTATGTCACCTACAGATGCAGGGCAGTTTTCATATGCCAGATGAAGGTTACACTGGAGTTCTGGTAGGCAAATGTAACAGAGATGGACAGGGTAATCGAAACTCTATTAGTCCATCTTCATGCTGTTATCTAACCAAAATCCTTTGAGTTGGATGTCCCAGGCCTTAGTACAAACCTCATGATTTATGTATGCCAAAAGCTGCTTTCAAAAACATTCATCCTTTTACCATCTCCCATGAGCATCAAAATGTCCAGCGTGTCTAGCAGGATGCCATGTATTTATTTTCCATGTTGCTCACAAGGAAAAGCTGCTTTAGTAAAACCACATGGGGTGGCAAGCAGTCTTAAGGAACAGAAGTTTCCTGTTGATTACCCCATTCCATCTCCTCCCTGTGGCAGAAACAGGTAAGACGTGATTTTTCTACCAATTTCATTGACAGGAAAATAACCACTTTTAGAATCAGGGCTAATGAGCTAGAAATGTACAAGAACAAAAAAATTGCTCAAAACCTGTAAATACGGACACCGAAATGCAGCTATTTGACATGCTGAGCCACAACAATGACACATGATTTATTGATTAGTTGCCATCACATGATAGAAGCTCAGCTAGTCATTTAAAATACCCATATTATCTTGGAAATCTTCCTATGAATAAAAAGGTAAAATACAGCCTTTTTGTAATAGTCAATACTTTATTTTTCTATCTTAACTGAAGTGTCATTGATGAATTCTGATTGCTCAAAGTCTTTCAAAATGATAAATGCTTCTCTAATGCTGTTGCACCATCTTAAACTCCTAGTGTTTAAGTTGTATGCTAAAATACTATAGTCCAGATACACTTGAATTGTATAAACACAAAATTTCTGCAATATATATTTGGAAATTATTAATTATGCAGTATCTGAGGTTACTGATGTAAAAAGATGCATTATTTTCAGCAAAGAATAATTAAATCTGATTCTCCACTTCTGAATAGAACTCCGTAATCATGCACTCTTATTTGTAATTGCTTTCCTATAGCCTACGTCTCTAATAAAATGAGTTCAAATATTAGTAGATAATGAGATTCTGTTTTTTAATACAATATAGATACATTTATAGCAGCACGTATGGCACTTAGCTCATTCTAATACCCAGTTCTTCAACTAGTTGCAGAATTAGCAATACCGTTGAATGTAAGCAGATTGGCTGAATTTAAAATAAATGTCAAAGTGATGGCTTCAGAGCTTAGCTAGGCAGTTGCCTCAATTAAAGTTGGAACTGTTGGTTTGTCTGGTTTGTATATATATACAGGGGTGTGTGTGTATGTTTGTGAAGGCCTTTTTTAAACAAAAAAAGAAGGAGAAAAATCGGGCAAGGCAAAGATTCATTGTCAGTATTTTACATCGATTTTCATTTCAGCTACATTTTGAAGCATCACTAAACTTCCAACTGAATTTTGTTATCATATTTTGATTATATTCAACTATATTCCTCAGAAAATTCAAGATAGCATTAAAAAACACAAGCATTGCCCATATGAACCTCTTCGTTAACCAAGGATCTCTTAACTGGGCTCACACACAGCCAGGTGTAACCAGGGCAATGTCAGAACATCAAGTCTTGGCTAAGAAGGCTGCTACTTGTAATAGTTATACATATTCATATAGACATTGCACACATCCATATAAGGCTTTCTGTGGATTCTACATGGAAGTTGTATCCAGGACCTGCTGGGTTTTTATCTCATACCTTTGTGCAGCAATTTATATCTGTAACAAAGTATATGTAAAATGTTTGCTAAATAAACAAAAGCAAAATTCTGACTGGGTAGCATTTTGCACAGGGGTAAACAAATTTTGTACAGTGGTAAACAAATCCATTCATTACAATCAAGAGAGGATTGATTAGGAAATACCAAAACCCACCTGTTTTGGGTGATTCAAATATTTTCCAGCATCAAAGGAACAAAATGAAGGGAATTGTACAATTAACCTGAGGTTATTTTACCCTTAAATATTTTTTTTGAATTGTTGGAAAAGGGACACTGAGAAATCCACAAAACAACACCAAATGTATACAAATCGATCTGCCATGTAAGCTTGGTGCAAAGGGCATGAAAATCAGGATGTGCACACTGACATTTCACAAATCTAATAATAACCCCTTAGATTTTTCTGGCACTTTTCATCCAGAAAAAGTAGATTCCAGGGTGATTTATGGACTGTAAAAATATAAATATTTATATTTGGGTCATTTCACTAGCAGAAGAAGATGTAGTGCCCTATCCAAACCAAAGACATCAAATGGAGAGTGAAAAAGTCCTATAGATCCCTTGTTTATATCTTTGCCATGAGACTAAAACCATTCAGGTAGCGTCCTACTTTTTGTGCTCTTTGCTTTCCCATTATTGATATAAATTTCTTATAAAGGATTGTGGTAGCAGGAGTGCAAGGGCAGGCTGAATCTCAACTGTTGCCTGGTACAGCAGACATATGGCTGCTTAAGGAGGAAGAGTCCTTTCCACTTTCTTATCCTTCCCCACCCTTCAGAAGAGATCTGAGATATGGGACATCCCCAAGCAGGCTGCAAGGAGGTTGCTCAGACATATGGGGCTGCAGACAATGAAAATTTTCAGCACACAGAAAGTGCAATTTTCATAACTTTAAAGGATTTGATGTTCTTTTTTAGTTGTTTGGGTTGCTCTTAGGTTATCTCTATGACCACAGGGCAACAACCTTCCTTCCTAAAGACTGATAATCAATCATTTGACTGTTTATCTGCCCCTCATAAAAATGTCGGAACACCTTGGCTAGTTGCAAACAAATGAATAAAAAAGGTAGAAGCCTCAAAGATAATTAAGTTCCCAGGGATTTGTGAGCATCAGTGACTAGAGACTCAAATTAGTTTTCCAACAGAGACGCAGGAGGAACTCGGCTGTTAAGGGCTGTGCTTGGCAGCAGCCAGCCACCCCGGCAGCACAGGCAGCACCGGTGCTGTGCCGGAGCTGCAACAGTGGCTGCCTCTCATCACCAAGAAGAGATGTCACATTGGACACGAAAGAGAAATGGGAGATGAGGTTATAGCAATGAGTGAGTCAGAGGTGAAACCACAGGAAACCTAGCTTCATTAGTTCTGTTGCTCATAGAACAAGATGTTTTTAATAATGGCTGGAAATTCATCTCTTTTACAGGCCTTGCAGGTCTCAGCAGTATGAAGGATACTGTGTATGGCTGCATCTTAGATAAAATTGAGAACTGATGGCACTGGGAAGAGAAGCAGGGGAGAGGCACAGGTGTTGCATTCAGTGTAAAAGAAAATAAGAGGCAGAGAAACAAATTCAGGAGGACACATGGAAAAACGAATGGGTGATAACAAGGTGAGGAGAGAAAGAGGGAGTGTGGAGGAAGGAAATAAGTAGGAAATTGAAATCTGGACTAGAGTTCTATTCACATGCAGCCCCATTATCTGCGTTCTGATGCTGGAGAGGTAGGAAGCAAAACTTTCCACCCTAAATCACACCCTGTGCGTATGCACAACTGCAGTGAAGATCCCCAGGAGTCTGGGAAGCTGTTAATCATTCAGTCCTTTACCTGTTGCTCTTTTCAAGGCATCTCTGCGTTTAGGATTTAATTTGACCTCTTTTCTTCTTTTTCTTTTTTGGTGGGTGGTGATAAGGAAGGGGAATAATCCTTCAGCTGCGAATAGCAGGTTTTGATGTGCAGCTGTTTATCTGGGTTCATTGGGGAATATCTCCCTGTATCACTTCTCCATGGAGCAGAAGGATAGTATGCTGGCTCCAAGACAAGGAAGGGCTGATAGGAGGCAGAAGACCATCTCGTAAACACTTTTCACCTCTGCAAGTGGGCTGAGTGCTGAATTCATCACTGAATTCAGTAACCAAAGTGCTGCAGCACACATTTGTGCCCCAGCTGGTAGAAGCACAGGCATATTGATGCCACATTGGTGTTTTAGCACATCCACATGTGCCTGGCAGAACAGCAACTTACAGAAGCTTAGCAGAGAAGACAGCTGTCCTTGGGTGGGATGCTGTGTGGCCACCTAGAGCCTCAGTTCAGCTTCATAATCCCTGTCACACTTGGTAAGGTGTAATGCACATCAAGTAATTGTTACGGACTGGATGAGGATTCAGCACAGTTTCACTTCACCAGCTCCTCTCCTGAATTAAATAAACTGCCACCTTTGCTCTGGTTCTGTATATGTCCACAGGCAGTTTTCTTATAAACGTTTTCATGAGGCCAGAGTAACAGGATCTGAACAGGAGCTGGAGGAAACTGTTCCAGCCAGAAGGAACCATGTTGTGTGTTGGGAGAGGGCCAAGGCTTAGATTTAACCTGGGTACAGCCACCATGAGGCAGCAGAAGTATAGCAAGTAAGGTCCTGATTAGTGATCATCAGATGGAACAGGTGTGGGCCCACATCTGGGGCTTCTCCCCACAGTAGGGAGAGCAGATCACTAGGTTGGGAACAGGCAGGGTGGAAGGACGAGTGACAGAGACCCCAGCAAAAGACCCTGAGGCAGAGCATGCCAGGAGACAGTGATTCACAGCCCAGGGCACAAGGAGAGCTGCCGGGCTAGTAATTCCAAGCCAGAAGTTTTGGTACAACCTGGCCAGGAGCCCAGACATTGAAAAAGCAGCCTGGAAAGTGAGGTGTTACCAAGCCCATTAGCAGCCTGCGAGTTTCTCCTTCCTGGATTCCTCACAAGGATTTCAGAACATGACTAATACAATTTTCCTAGGGAAGTCCCATCTCTCTCTTCACATTCCCCTTCTCTCTTCCAGTAATTGAAGAGGTACAGAGCATGGATCCAGATCTGAAACACTGCAATTATGCCAGAGCTGTTCTTTCTCATCTTACAGTGACTCAGCCCAGTCAGGTGAAGAGCAGGAAGGAAAAGCAAACAAACAAGGACAAGGGCCTTCTGGTGCAGGTTAGCACAAAAACTGGGCCAGACTGGCAAGATCCAGCTAGCACAGTCTGTCTCTTCTGTGCAACCCCAGAGGGAAGACCCCACAAAACGTTATATCAAGTTTGAAGGGTCCCAACCCACCAGTAAGTCTGCAGTGTCACTTTGCACAGCCACAGTCTGAAAGCCAGATTTAACAACTCCTCCAAGTCTAATTTTACTCTTGCCCAGGTTTTTGGAGTTGATTTTTATTTATTTGGTATTTGTTGCTGTTCTGAGATGCAAAGGCAACTTTTCAGCAACTTCCAGTTTGGGAAACATGACTTTTGGACCAGCTGTCTCCTGTTGTTTCAGTAGGGAGCCCAACACACACAGCATTTAATGAAGCTGCACTCGAAGTGCCAAGAGCAGTTAATGAATTACTCCTGGTCCACATCTGACTAATGGAAAGTTACAAAGTCTAAACAACTTGCCCAAAGCTTAACTGAGCCATTCTTCTAAGGCATCCCTTTTTTTAACAGATTATCCCTACATTAATTATAGTTGAGACAAATTTGACATCTGAATGTGGAGAAGATCATGATGCTAAAACAAGGTGATGCTATGTTCATGTACAGGTAGGAAATGGGCTCTGCAATAACTCTGTGGCTTGTTTCTGGGGGAAGGCAGGAGAAATTTGCACACAGGTTTTTCAGTGGAGTGCTTCAGAAAGAGAAAGGACCTTCAAAAATTGTGACTGCAGAGAGTTTACCTAAGAGGGATAAACCCTGGAGTACTTCAAGTTCAGTAAAAGTGATGCCAGGGAACATATTTCGGGCCCCCCCCACAACGACAAGGCAAGGTGTGCAAGAAGAGAGGCAACCTCTGGGTGCTCAGAGCCTCCGCTCAGGGGATGAGGGGCGGGAATTACGCTGTTTCTGCATGTTCAGGAGCCTCCCTAAAACACCACCAGGATCCGACAGGTACCCCACGCCCTTTAGGTACAGACCAGCAGGTAGACCTTTCGCCTGGAGAGCCCCGCGGAGGCCAAGCGCCGGCCCCGGCGCCGGGCAGCACTGCCCCGGCAGTGCCGCTGCTCCCCGCTGTTCACTCCCCGGGCCCCGCAGGCGCTCGGCGCTCCCGGCGCTGGAGCTGCCGCCCCCGGCGCGGCGCCGGTTCCCCGGGAGCGCTCGGCACCGCGGGCGGCCCCGCTCCGCCGAGCCGGCTGTGCCTGCCTGGCGGGCAAAACAAAGCGGAGAAGGGGAAAGGAAAATGGGGAGAAAGTACAGCTCCTGCCGCCTCCCGGCCCTCCTCCTGGCTCTCCCTGCATGAGACAGCGCTGCAAGCGGATCCTGACCGGGGGCAGGGGGTGGAGAGAGGAGGAGGAGGAGGAGGAGAACGGACGGAGGGAGGGAGGGAGAAAGGGAGGGAGAGAAGGAGGGACGAACGGGAGCGTCTCTCCTTCCCTGGGCTGTTTTTTCAGTTTCCTGTCTCGCATTGTGCTCACAGCGGATATGTGCTGCGCCTACAGGTGTGTCCCCTCCTCGCAGCTTTTCCCCAGCTCCCAAGCGTAGGCTCTGGCTGTCGGGGGACGGCGGCGGATCGCGACCGCCATGTGATGATTATTTCTCTTGGGGCGGTTTCTCTCTCCTCTCGCTCTCTGCCTCCCCCTCTCTCGCTCTCCGCCGCTCTCCTCCCTCCTCTTGGAGGTGGCCGCAGCCGCTGCCGCCTTCGCGCTGACTCCGGCTGCGGTGGCGGCGGCGGGGCCCGCCGGGAGCATGGGCGGCCGCCGAGAGCTGCCGTAGCGCCTCTGTCCAGCCCGCCGCCGCCCGCCCCGGGCTCCTGGGGCCGCCGCTCCCGCTCGGGCAACTCGGACGGTCCGAGCCCGCGGGCTCCCTCCCGCCGGCGCCTGCACCTGTTGAAGGTAACGCAGCCCCAGCCCTGCCGCCGTGCGCCGCGGGATGGGGCGCGGGGTGGGGGTGGGGACGGGTTCCTTGGCGACTTCCCCCCGTCTCCCCCAGCTCTGGAGCTGCTGAGTCGCGGACAGAGAAGCTTTTCCCCTCCTCGGCTGCGGGGCCAAGGCCGGGGAGGCGGGGGCAGGCAGCGGGGGCCGGGGCGGAGAGAGCTCTCCGTCGCGCTGTCCGCGCCCAGATGGTTTTGGTTAAGGGGCTCCCGGGCGGCGGCTCCGGATTCGGAGCGCCTTTCCCAGCCGTCGTGCAGGGCGAGGGGGGAGGCGGAGGAGGGCGGCTCTTCCCGGCCGGCAGCCGGGGAGCGCCGGTGCCCGGCGAGTTCCGCCGCCCCCGCCGCGGAGCGCAGCCCTGCTCGGCGGAGCCTGGCTGCTCTTCCCGGGAGTTTCGCAACCCCGCGGCGCAGCCGGGGTCAGCAGCCCCTGTGTCGCTGCTGGCCCTGGCCTGGCGCCAGCCCCGCGCTCCGTCTGCGGACTGCCAGCTCGGGAGCTCATTTGGGTTTTCCTGCAAACGCGTTTTTTCTCTTTTCAGAAACAGCTTTAAACTTTCTTTCCAAACTGTTAATTAGATACACTGTACTTTGCTCGTGTTCCGTGCAGGCGAATGGGAGTGCGAGGCTGGAAAGGCTTGTGACTCAAGGCATAGATATTCGGGAGGCGAAGAACGCATTTGCGTGCTGCGTTCAGCCGGGCTGTACCTGTGATTTGTTACTTTGCCTTCTCCGTGACTTCATCAGTCTTGGTGATACCAGGAGACGGAAGGGATCTGTAGCGATTTTGGTCCTTTCGGGGTTAATCAGACACTCGGGTGAATATACAAAGAAGTATAAGTTTATCGCCTCTCTGAAATCCGATGGAAAATAGCTTTTGTCCATGAGTAACAACGCTACGGTCCCTATCGTTGAGTTTGTCATCAAATGATAACTTGCTTGTGAGGGAACTTGATGCTTTTGTAACTAAGGCTGTTACCTTGAATGTGATGATTAGCTTATTGAACACCAGAGGGAACTCTGAATAGGTAATTCATTCGAGGAAGATATATGCTTATTTTACTGTTTATATTCTCATTACAATGGAATCTAGGAGGAAGCAAAGGTTGGTAAGTAATAGGCTGCTGGTATGTACCTAGGATTGGCTTCAGTTTTCTTTACAGTTCCTTTCAGAAGATGTCAGCTCTGAAGTTGCGCTAAAAAATATCTGTGGCTTTTTTTTTTTCCAAAGCTTGAAATATGCAACTGGTCTTGCAAGCTTTGGATGCTCTGATAGTCTGTTACAACAGTGTTGATAACCAGGCTTCTTTGATAGTCCTGGATTGTCAGCGACATGGGAAGGATAGCACAATAAATACACTTGTGACTCCTACTTATACTCCAGGAGCTGATGCATTCAGCTGTTCATCCTGTCCCTTTGCCAGGGGTTACCCTCCCATTCAGCATTGTTTTCTATTGAACTTTGAATCTGCCAGAGTTTACAGACGGGCTTATGGATGTAAATTGTATTTTATGGCTATTCATGTTAGTATGTGATGTGAAGTCTAGTAGCATGAATCTCCTGTTCATCGCTCTGTCCTGGCAGAGGCACAAGGCAAAAACTGAAGTCAGCTGAATCAAGCTGCAGTTGTGAACCATAGTCCATTGGCACCTACATTCTTCTGAAATGGCAAATGAGACTCCAGAGAACTGCCTTGTACCAGGGCTTGGTGGGCAGTGGTAGCAGGGAGATAGCTCTGCACAAGAAGAGGCTGTGTGACCTTCTTGGTAGGTTGGTCACATTACACAGACTTCTGGGTTTCAGAAGGATGTAGTAGATCATAGAATCATAGAATCAGCCAGGTTGGAAAAGACCTCTGAGATCATCAAGTCCAACCCTTGATCCACTATCATTGCGGTTACTAGACCATAGCACTAAGTGCCACATCCAGTCTCATCTTAAAAACCTCCAGGGACAGAGAATCCACCACTTCCCTGGAATGGGCAGCCCATTCCAATGCCTGATCACCCTCTCTGTAAAGAATTTCTTCCTAATATCTGACCTAAACCTTCCCTGGCACAGCTCAAGACCATGCCCTCTTGTCTTACTGATGGTTGCCTGGGAGAACAGACCAACCCCCACCTGGCTACAACCTCCTTTCAGGTAGTTGTAGAGAGTGATGAGGTCTCCCCTGAGCTTCCTCTTCTCCAGGCTAAACAACCCCAGCTCCCTCAGCCTCTCCTCATAGGACTTCTGTTCAAGTCCCTTCACCAGCCTCATTGCTCTTCTCTGGACCTGCTCTAGCACCTCAATATCCTTCCTAAACTGAGGGGCCCAGAACTGGATACAGCACTCGAGGTGTGGCCTCACCAGCACTGAGTACAGGGGAAGAATCACTTCCCTGGACCTGCTGGCCACACTGTTCCTGATAAAGGCCAGAATGCCATTGGCCTTCCTGGCCACCTGGGCACACTGCTGGCTCATGTTCAGCTTCCTGTCAATCCAAACTCCCAGGTCCCTTTCTGCCTGGCTGCTCTCCAGCCACTCTGTGCCCAGCCTGTAGCGCTGCATGGGGTTGTTGTGGCCAAAGTGCAGGACCCGGCATTCGACTTTGTTGAACCTCATCCCATTGGAATCAGCCTAACTCTCCAGTCTGTCCAGGTGCCTCTGCCTTCCAGCTGATCGACACTCCCCCCCAACTCAGTGTCATCTGCAAATTTGCTAATGGATGCACCCAAACAACCCCCTCTTCCTCTCTTCCTCCTTCATCCATTCTGGGAATTAGAAAGTGACCAAAGTTTTTTTTCTTTAAGCCAAGTCTTGCTTTGTCCATCTGACTTGAAGACCTGTTATGTAAAATATCCTCACTAAAGGCACAGCCTTCTTCTGCCTGAATTTTCATACAGATGATGTTGGAAGTTGGATAAAGGCTTTGTATAGCTTTACAAAGCTGGGAGCTGTTCGCCTTGCATGCAGAAGCTCCCAAAGAACAAATCACATTTTGAAGGGAGAGCTCTTCATGAATGCCTATTAAGAACAAAAAAGTCCCACTTGTTGCTAGCAGGTTTGGTTTCTGGCTCAGTTTTGAGAAAATGGTTTGCACATTTATTTATTTTTATGAAGATGTAATACTAAGCATTTGTATTTCTGTAATGGCTATAATTTGGAACTTTTCATACACTTTTAAATTATTTATTGTAAGAATCACTAAATGAACATATTTTTTACACTAGTGTCACATTCAGAATATTGAATTACAATTGTAAAATTAAGGTAACAAGCTTAAATTGTGGTTTGCAACTTTAAGATCTTGCCAGCAAGTAGTTAATGGCAACATCAAGTGCTGGAAAAGTAATTGCTACCATTCTTTTACTGTCATTTTGTTCTCACTCTCCTCCAGTCAGACTGTTCTGAAGAGATATCATGAATATTCACCAATAT
Source organism: Neopelma chrysocephalum (assembly GCF_003984885.1). Lineage (NCBI taxonomy): Eukaryota > Metazoa > Chordata > Aves > Passeriformes > Pipridae > Neopelma > Neopelma chrysocephalum. The sequence goes on from NW_020897704.1 coordinate 3,833,754, forward strand.
AGTTTGGCATTGTCACTTATGCAATTTCTCTTCAGATCCAATGTGTTGATGAGCTAATGTGCACTTGATTAGACGTACTTGATTTATGCAAACAAAAACTCTAGGTCCTTCTTGAAGTAAAGCTAGCACCTGCACAGCTGTTAGTGAGATGAGAGTCTAAATAATTAATATGGAATTAAATAAACAAACAACCCCAATGTGGTGTTCCTCCAACTTTGTCACCTTTATCTTTTAGTTCAACTCAGTAGTGGATATTTGTTTTGGCTTTTCTCACAGGTTTTCCTATGCACTGTGGGAAGTTGTAAAGCTCACCTTGTAGTGGAGAGTCCTCTTCTATTTAAATGGCTACCGTTAGGAAAAAACCAACCAACCAAATGAGAAAAAGAGCATTAGTAGCTGTATTAAAACCAGGGGTAACTAGAATTAGTGGAATATTACTTTAAGAGTTATGTGTAAGTACAAGTCTGACTTGGATTTTATACTGATCAGTTAATGCTTGTTTAAATAAAATCACACAGCCTAAGTCATTGAGGGGATGTTTGTTTTAGTAAAAAACAGTATATGGATAGTAAGTGGTTTAGCCTACTATTTAATCAGTCAAAACTCATGTAGACAAAGTGGAAATAAGGAGTTGAAGACAGACATTTCATTTAACCATCAGTGGCTTAGTGGTACAAAAAGCTCTCTTAACTATTTATAAAACTGCTCAAATCTGGCTGCAAAAAGAGAGTGTGGAGTCCTTGCCCCTGGAGGCAGCAGAGTATGGATGGAGGAGGGAAAGGACACATGCTTGCCCAAGCCCTGGAGCAACTAGGCAGACTGGAAAGCTGTTCAGGTGGTCTTTTAAAGATGAGACTTACTTTATTTAGGCAGGTAGTAATTTAGTTATCTGTTAAAATCAAGTATTTCTGTTCTTATCACTGCAGTTAAATCTCTGGAAATACATAGCTTTTGGATCTGAGTTTCCATCTCAGGTGGTTGAGGAAAGATTTAGTTGTTGATATAATGTCCAAAAGTGTCTGTGCTTAATAAATAGTACTAACAATTATTCAAAGAAATCTCAGGCTCAACATAATGATCAGCCCCTACTCAACTGCTCAACCTGACACCATCATAACATGAGACAGACTTTGTCCCCAGGAGTGTGTCAGCAGAGTTGTGGTCACTAGCTACATGCTTGTTGGGACACTCGGTTTCTCTTTGGAATTTAGCTTCTGGGAGCTGGCGCCAGCATGGATTGATGATTAGCTCTGTGCTGAGTTTCCCAGGCTTGGGAGCCTCAGCACTCATCAGTGGACAGAGTTCACCTGGCACCTTCTGAAACACTTCCGACCTTGCTCCACCTTTGTGGTTAGCTTCCAAGTTTCTGCCTTTCTAGCTTCACTTTTGACATGCCATGTTCTACCTCCTGCCCTTGGTCAAACAGCTTTGCGATCCTGGAAACAAGTGAATTTAGTAGTTTTGATTTATTCAATCAAAGTGTGACTTTTCAAGAAGTTAGTTATCCAATTAAAACCTTACTTCTAGTGTTTCACTCATTTTTCTTGTTATCTGGCATCACTAGTTAAGGGCCACAAGTGAAAAGTGAAGGCAGTCAGTCTTACCTCTGTGCCCAGCAAGGTCATGGCACAGATCCTTCTGGAAGCTATGCTAAGTCACATGGAAAAGAAGAAAGTGATTTGTGACAGCCAAAATGGCTTCAACATGGGCAAACCGTGCTAACAAAGTTAGTGGCCTTCTATGACCGGGGTTAGAGCGTTGGTGGATAAGGCAAGAGCAACCAACGTCATCTACCTGGACTTGTGCAAAGCATTTGACACTGTCCCACATGGCACTGTTGTCTAAACTGGCAAGACATGGATTTGACAGATGGACCACTCAGTGGATAAGGAATTGGCTGGATGGTTGCACTCAGAGTTGCAGTGAATGGCTTGATGTCCAAGTGGAGACCAGTGATGAGTGATGTTCCTCAGAAGTCAGTATTGGAACCGGAGCTGTTTGACATCTTTGTCGGTCACATGGACAGTGGGATTGAGTGCACACTCAGCAAGCCTGCCAAAGACACCAAGCTGTGTGGTGAAGTGGACATTCTGGAGGGAAGGAGTGCCACCCAGAGGGACCTTGACAGGCTTTAGATGTGGGCCTGTGTGAACCTCATGAAGTTCAACAAGGCCAAGGGCAAGGTCATGCACATCAGTTGCGGAAATCTCAAACACAAATACAGGCTGAGTGGAGAATGGATTGAGAGCAGCCCTGAGGAGAAGGACTTGGGGATGTTGATTAACAAGAAACTCAGCATGTCCCAGGAATGTGCACTTGCAACCCAGAAAGCCAACTGTATTTGGGGCTGTTTCAAAAGAAGCATAGCCAGCAGGTTGGCAACAACGTAAGAAGGTTGTGGAACTGTTGGAGCTACTCCTGAAGAGGGCCATTAAGATGATGAGAGGGCTAGAGCACCTATCCTATGAAGACAGACTGAGAGGGTTAAGGTTGTTCTGCCCGGAAAAGAGAAGGCTTTGGGGTGACCTTACTGCGATCTTCCAGTACCTGAAGGGAACTTACAGGAGAGATAGGGCAAAACTATTTACGAGAGCATGTAGTGACAGGACAAGGGAGAGTGGTTTCAAATTGAAAGAGAGTAGATTTAGATTAGATATTAGGAAAAAATTCTTTACTGTGAGGGTGGTGAGGCACTGGAACAGGTTGCCCAGGGAAGTTGTGGATGCCCCATCCATGGAAGTGTTCAAAGCCAGGTTGGATGGGGCTTTGAGCAACCTGCTCTAGTGGAAGTTGTCCAGGGATGTTAGAACAAGATGATCTTTGAGGTTCCTTCCAACCCAGGACATTCTATGATTTACGTGATTTGCAGTGAATGGTTTTTGTATTACTTGACAATCACAGTTTTTGTTATGTTGTAGAGGTCTTCTTGCCACCTTTCTTTCATTCTTTCTGTCTGTTTTTTAAAAGCCCTCTCCATCCTACAACAATCCAGGAAGCTGTGGAGAATCTTTGCCCTTAAGTTATCCTCCTTCTGTGCTGCACCTTCAAGGTAGACCAGTTGGGAGCACTCTGTCAGATAATGTACATAGTAACTGCATATGGTCAACATGGTTTTAAATAAAAATCCATGGGATATTTTGCACTTAAACTGAATTGTTCCAGATCTTACCTTTTTACAACAAGGTATACTTGTGCTAATTGCTGAATAGACCTGGCTAGCATATTTCTAGTTAAACTGGATTAGGTCTGCATGTCAATTTGGTTTGAAGGAAGCTCTCATAAACCTGACACTAATCTTGCTATATCTAGAGGAATTGTTAATTTGATAGCTCTGTGTCTCAGAGGAGGGATGCAGAAATCAAGATTTTTCACATTTCAAGCTTAATGTTCTGTCTGTATTTACATTTTAAATATGTAAAAGTACATCTCCTCACATCTTTTTCCCCAGGGCTCTTGTTTATCTTCTAGATAGTTTAAGAAGAGATAGTATCTCTGACATCTAAGAGCTGTATGTAAAGAAGATCTAGCTCTTACATTACTAGTTGTGTCACTGTTTAGAATTTATGAAGGACCAGTTTTTTAACCAGTGTTTGCCCGGTAGGAAAATAGTGATTAGTTAAATATATGAAACCGTAGAAAAAAGCAGAGGGCAGAAAATATAAAACACGTTGATTTGGTAAGAAGCGTGCAACTGAAATACAAGGTGAGGTCTGCCATCCCGAATCAGGACAATTTAATAATCTCTTGCTTGGATTTAGACTAGGCATACGCAGAAAATAAAAGCTTCTTTCCTGAAGATACATGGCACTTGGAATGGTTAACAGTAGTAAGCTATGGTTTCCTTCAACTTGTAATAGTTAGTCCTTTCCCTTTAATGGATCTGATTATGCTCATTGCAGTTGGAAGTCCATAATATGCAACATCTCTTTTAAATACATCAGAAGACTGTTAATTTGTCCTTCCTTAGTGTGTTGTCACAGTGTGTGTTGAACTTAACGTGCTATGTTCATTTAATCAGTACAAAACAAGTTGGTATAAACTTAATGTTAGACCTGTTGAATTGCAATAGTTTGACCTCTTCTGTTTCCAGTCTTGTGGGATTATTAGGTAGTTTAAAAGCTGTAGAAAGTTCTTCTGTGCAGTTTTGATTCACAGCAGCAGCAGCTGGACCTTTTCCCTCATGAACTGAGTAATGCCTCATGTAAACTGCAGTTGTGATTGTGATGCATGCCCATCACCCACGCAGGTGTAAGTTACAAACCTAAAAAAACAACAGAAATGAGTGACTTTGGGGATATTTATTTTTCTTCCCACACATGCCAACTGGCAGTGACTTTGTCTGAAAGGCTTTTACTCAGGCAGGAAGTGTCTTTGTTAGTACTTTGAAGAAGTTTTTCAAGAGTAACTCTACAACCACAAAGTTGTCTTCATGGTTCGGAACATCCATCTTCTGTGTGCTCCAGGTATTGTCACCTTCTGGCCACCCAAGCTGTTAAGACAAAAAACCAAAAGACTTCCCTTGTCTTGGTAATTCTGAGCCCTAAATGGTGATATGAGTTATGTATTAGTAGATTGGAAAAAACACCAGAGAGGTGACGTCTATGTTTATTAACAGATGGCTTCTTGGTTTGACATTTAGCTGGGGCAAGCATTTCACAGTCCATTATGCATTTGATTCAGTGCTCAGTAGCACTGGTAAAAATGCAGGGCAATATAATTTTGGTGGGGTTTTTTTACTATTTGATTGAGGGTTTTTTTAGGTTTTGGGTTTTGTTTGGATTTTTTTTTTTTAGAGTGTCATCCAGAATTTTGGGTCAGAGGAGCTGTCAAATCCCACAATTGTTTGAACATCTCACTTGGCTATTGCTCATGGGCCAAATAAATCCTTGGGGTAAAGCATATCTTATCCTGAAAATACTTAGATGTTTAAGAATTGTTCCTATTAGGTTTTGCATGTTTAGAATTACATCTTGTTTCTAACAAGAGCCTTCCATGCTTTTGACTTGCCTCTGTTCATCCCTTTTAAGTCTTCTTGTGGCAGTATTAAAGAGTTTCTTGTTGCTGATTTTTTTTTTCCTTAAAGATGATCAAGTAAGTTGTCAGTTGGCTGTGTGGCTTATCAGAAGGACTGCATCTTTAAATCTGATTATACATAATCCTTTTGTCCCCCTCTAGATGCTAATTGCTTTTGCAGCTCTACTCTACATGTTCTGTAATTTTCAACATCTTTTTTTGAGCATCAGCCATGGAACTGGGCACAGTATGTCAGCGTCATTCTTTACCATGGCATGCTCCATGCTACCCCATTCAGTATTTCCATTCATTCTCATATCTTTGCACCTGTGAGCCACATTAGCCCTGCTAATAACAATAGAAGGTATGAATGTCATGCTTAGTATGTTGACCTCATCCCTTTTGATTTCCTTGCTTCTTAACGTCATGGTCCTCTGATTTGCAAACCTTACCTGCATCCCGCATTACTGCATATATCTGAGTGCATATATCTGCATTCAGACATCTTAAGATGTTTTGGTTGGAATGAACCCAGTTTGACAAATAACTGAGTCAACTCTGATTTGCTTTCTGTTTTTATTTATCATGCTACTAAACTATGTAATCTGGTAATTTTGCCATCAAGGACATGCGTATTTCCAGGTAGCTAATAAAACACCGAAGTAATGTAGAGCATAATTCCAGTCATTCTGAACCGCAAAAGGAGCATTGCAGTTGCATGGTGATGTTACTCACTAATGACAGCTTTTTTGAGATCTTTCAGTTAACTATTTTTTACCTATTTGGCCTATACGTTTGGATATCCTGGTTTCAAAATCCCATTGATTTAATGTTTGTTGATCATGTCACATCTTTAAACCTTGAATTGCTGTATGTGGTGCAAAATCAATACATTTCACCCTCCTTACTCTTAACCTTTTGCATTTATAGGGATGAAAATAAGAAATTTTCTGCAATGTCTTGAGATGTCAGCTCCAAAATTATTTCTTTCTTAGGATGCCAATAAACTCACTGAGCAAGCTCTTTATCTTTGGCTGTCATATTGCCCAGTCCCTTGTCTTATCTGTTTCTCTGAAGAATCTTTTCTGTCTCTCTCCCAGCAGGAGCAAGTACACATCAAAAGGCACTTCATCTTGGAAGCTATTTGCACGGAAGCCTGAGCCTCAAGAAGTCCCTTTCACTAGCAACAGTTGTGCTGCTCAGGTGAGCTAAGAACTCATTTGGACTGAGGGGGTTTTTTAACCTCCATTTCTGCTTCCAAAGCGTCATGTTTGTGTCGTACTTCTTGCTTGAGAAGGAGGAGTTCCTCATTTAGAGCACTGCAGTGTGGTTGGCTTGGTGCACTGAGACAAGAGGTGGCTGTACGGTGTTGGTTTATGTGCTTTGGGCTTAAGTTGAAATATTACAGCCTCAAATTTAGTGTAATAACCTGGCATGAAATATATTTATTTTGTAATTGTCCTGGATACTGTCTGCTTCAATTGTGATTTTTGTGTGTATCTTTGTAACCCTGGACCTGTAGTGTCAAATGACATTAAGCAACTTGTGTGCGTGCCGCATCTACAAGTTAACTCAGTTATCAAAACATAGTATCTCAATTGCTCAGAGTAACACTTTCCACTTCACTTTTGCAATCTGTGTTGCTTATGTTGCCATTGTTCAAATTATTCTACACAGGTGTCCTCAGCGAGGACTTTCCAATTTACTTTTCCCAATTGTAGCAATTAGTTATTATCTTTTAATTTTGATCCTTACGCCTATAAAATGAGTAAATGTAAACAGCATCCTTGAAACTAAACTCTTAATGATATATTCTCCTACTGATAATTTGAAGAGGCAGACTGCGTTTTCTGTTGTCTGTGGCTTAATTAATCTACTTGAATTATACTTGAACAGTAACTCCAGTATCAGAAGAGGTTTTAGCAGTCTTGGAAGTTAGGAGCTTTTGAATGAGGCAGCACTAAAGAGTTACTTTATGTTACTACTTAGCTTGTTGGGAAGAGAAGAGAGGAGACTGGTAAATTTATGGCGAGAAATGGCTACGTTCTTGCATCCTTTCCCTCCCTCTCACAGACTTTTATTTTCTCACACCTTTCATGGACGATACCTTGGCATGGATGGGAAGGTCTCTGTCCCAAACTGAGATGCTCCTACACTATGCTAATAATTCACTGGCATCAGTCAGATGAAACAGGCATATTTACTGGAATACCAGAAGAAGTCTGGGCTGCTTTGTGTGTAGGTATAGTGTCCAGAGTGCCATCTATGGGATCCACTATAAGCAGTGGGGCAGTGGGGTCCTGTAGGTTTCTTGACTGGGGACCTCATCATCGTGGTTTTGGTTTTGCCTTTAGCAAGTAATTTAATGTCTTTCTGATTTTATTTTTTCTCCTGGATTTTCATTTTTTGGGGGGGTTTGTTGTTGCTGGGTTTTGGGTTGGGGGTTTGTTGTTGTTGTTGTTGTTTTGGTTTGGGGTGGGTGTTTTTGGTTTTGTTTGGTTGGTTGGTTTGGGGTCTTGTTTTTTTTAGTTTGGGGGTTTTTTTGTTCTTATTTTTTGCATTGCCTCTCTTTAGGGAATTTTGGGAAATCTGTAGCACATTTTAGTGGTATTTTTGTCAGGTATAAGTAGGGCAAGTGGATGCTGCAGCATTCCTTCTTGACCTGATAATTCTCTAAATTATCCTATGTTGCCTCCCCAAAACCCCCTGTGCAAAAGCAGACCTTGCATCCCCAGATTTCCTGGCTTGAGCAAAGCCTCCTACAAAGCACTTTCACATCAGGCTCTCCATACCCGCGAGATGACTTGGCATAGGAGAGAGTGTTTCTGTTCCAAGTGGGTTAGCAGCAGGCGTGGACCATCATTCAATGATATGAAATCTTTGGTGGCAGCTCTGCTGTAAGTAGTTCCTACCATCACTGGCCAGTACCTGCATGGTTGTGCTACCATGACAGTTTTGTGGAGCTGTGCAGCGGACTGGACAGCAGAGCTGATCTAGCATTAGACTATATTATATACAGTTGTTATATGGCTTTGAAAAAAGTACTTAAAAGTTTCCCTGCATCTCTGCTGTGTTTCACAGCATAGCCCTGCAAACACATAGTTATTTGCAATGTTGGTCTGAGATGCTGGAAGGCACCCCCCCACACACAACCCCGCCCAAGGAAAAAAAAAAGGATTCAAGACCTGCTTAAACTAATTTTGTTGCCAAGTTCTTTGTGTTATCAAGCCCTGCCTGTGTCTGTAGCTCTCTTCTTTTCCTGATGGTCCCATCCTGGGTGGCCCTATTAGTCAGGGAAAAGGAGGCTTTGGAAACAGTTAGGGTGTTGAGTTTATACTTTCAATACCAGCCATGCTCCTGTTCTTCCATGTATTTGTGGGAATAATATGAGGTGGCTTTAAAGTAAATACAGACATTTTGCATAGATCTTGCTAGTGCCTTTTTTCTCTCTGGGTGCTCTAAATATCATGTCCATGTGCAGTTTGGGAGAGAGCTTTGTCAGTCGGTACCTGTTGGTTTTCTTTTTTGGCTGGTGACCTCCAGTGCACTGCTAACGTTCTCTATAGCATTAACCATGCACATAGTCACTTCCTTTTCCCTCTTACCTCATTTTAAAAGACTTGAATCTTGTAAATGGGGTGATAATTTCAAAGCAAACAGCTTCCAATCCTTTCTTGCCAAGTTTTGCCCACAAGATATGCAAGTAAACAGAGCAGTTAGGAAATTAGTTATGTACTTTCCCTCCTAGTGCAAGGCATCCCAGGATGGTTCCTAACCCTTTAAGTAGTGAATAAAGGGAGAGATGGAGACTAGTACACCTGAGTTTTGTTTTAATGTATGGAGCCATTGCACAGATCATTCATGTTTTACAAGCTTTAGGAAAACCTTGTAAAATGTGAGACTTTAAAAAATCTCCACTATTCATATATTGAACATAAAAGTGTTTTATTGCTTGCAGCAAAGAAAGAAAAGCAAAATACCAAGGATGGGCTAAAAGAAATACAAAGAATTTTCTTCATATGTAAAAAAATAACTTTGAAGCAGACTTTTCCTAAATATGAGGAAGATTCTTACCTCTGGTAAGCTCTTTGAGGAAGCTTAGAAGGATTTCCATGTGCTGCCATGATGTTTATGGTTTGATTTGGAAACTGTGGGTCTGGATGATGGAATGATGGGTATGCAGCAATCGCAGAGTACAATACCTGTAACAGGATATGAACAGCCTTTGCCAATTGAGCAATAGAAAAATTTGTTAAATGTGAAAACTAGACCTAAGGTTATTGACCCTGAGGCTTAGCTACAAGGTGGTAGTGTGGCTGTAAAGAGGAATAACCATTGTATGATCTCCTCCAAATGAGATAGGGCAGGTCCCAAGAGTACGAGGCCTGCAGGAATTCAAATCAACAGTCGAGTTATAATCTAATGAGGCCATGAGCACAAACATAACTTCAATTTAAAGCTCCTGCATGTGGCAGCACAAATAGAAAGCTGGAGCCCTCCTGGTCCCAAAAGAAGGTCCTTCATTAGCAATTTTACTCCCTTGGCATGCCTCAAAGGGCATTATCATAATAACTCATAGTTATTCTCCTTCACACATTTCTGTCCACTTCATAAAAGTGGCTATATGCATGGAGTGTGCTCTACTCATTTTCAGAAATAGGATCTCTGTTAAAAAAAAAAAAAAAGAAAAAAAGAAAAAAGATATACATTTGAATGTATTATATACAATATGTATAATATATTTTATTGTTACAATTGATGTGTTTTTAAAGAAAAGTCTGCCCTGTCATATGGAAACTTTCCCTTTGTGTTTCCCAAGTGAAGGTTATGAAATTTGCTGAAGATGGGTTTTTTTTCCCTAGAAATTCCTTGAGTACCATAAAGATTAATTCAAAACAACTGAAAGAATGTCTCTTCTGGAAATATCTATCTTCTGGAGTATTTCAGCTGTGCTTGTGCCAAAAGCAGAGCAGTGAACTCAGCTGCAAGGGCCTAGTTTGGCTGTACTTGTAGTCCCTACAATGCATAGGCTGATTTTTTTTTTTAAATACAGATTTAATGCTAAGTTCTTATGTTTACTGGAGGGAGAGGAAATATTACAGTTTTAGTAAATTTTTTTTAGTCATTTATATGTATATTAGCCACAATGTAAGGATGATGTGTTCCTGGAATAATTTCTTTATAAATAGCTGTACTTCAATACAGCATGAGCTCAAACATCCCAAACCACACAATTTTTTTGCTCTTTAGTTCAAATAAACCTTACTTCAATTGACATATATTTTTTTCCTGAGTGAAATTATGAATATACTCTTTATAAACCCTTTACAAACCAAAGACAGATAAGATGCTGAGTTAGCCTTCTGCTTATCATAGCCCCCATGAAGCAGACACTGCTTATAAGATTTGATTCAACATCTGCTTTTTACCTGTGAATCCTTAATGAGGTTAAAGCTGTCCAGGTCAAGACAATTACAAATGTGATGCAAATCATACCAAAGCCAGGAGATCATCAGCCCAGAAGCTTTGTGTATGAACTACAAATTGTCAGAGTAACCTTCTCTTCAGTACATACCCATTCTCATTCCCTGCCCATCTCCTGGGGAAGAAGAGGCAGTGGGATAGACTGTACCTTTCTGGCTTACTTGATGCAAAGATCAGCAAACCAGATAGTAGTTCAGATTTTTTATTTTTCGTCCTTTGAGTGGCTGTTTGAATGGGTTTCCTCTTGCTCTGTGGGCAGACAGAAGGCAATGTCTTATCTCCTTCTCTATCACAGTTACAATAGCCTTCTTTGGGTTTTTTTTCAGACTATATGTTAAGTATAGTGGGGATAATATGCTTACATTTCATCCTTTCATCTGGAGAAACCTGGCAGCAGATTGCTGAGTGATGGAAGGTTGGCTAATGGGAGCAGTGTTGCAGTAGCTCCATATTATTTGGCAGTCACTTCATATTATTTGGCTGTTTGAAGCAGAGATAGAAAAAACTTGGTGCTGTCTATGTTGGGTTTTATCTCTTTGGTGTGATGAGGCTGCACATGTGAAAGTTTTGAGAATGCTGGAATATTTTTCCTATTTCTAATTTTAGCTATAAGTATCTATGGCCTACTTAAATAAGATTAACCTGCATACCTCAAACTGAATACCAGATTACAAGAAAATTAGGTTGCTTTCTTCAAGTGAGCAGGTGGCAAACTCAAAACATTCAAAAAAGATGAATTAACTGAAAGCGTGGAGATGGAGTACACCAAACCTCAAACTACCTCCAGGCAGGGGTTACTCTTGAGAGAGAAATTAATTTTCTCCCCTGTGAAGGTGAAGGAAGTATGATGCTGACTCATCTTCCCTCTTGGGAGTTGTTCTTCGCTGGAGAGGTCTATCATGAGATCTTTTTCAGGAGAGAGGGTGGCTGCCATTTTACAGGAGAGCAAAGTGAAGAATGGGGCTATACTTACTTGTCCAGGATTAGAACTCCAGATTTATTCCCCCAGCTTGGCATATCCAGGAGTGCAAATCATGTGTCCAAAGGACTTTGAGCTCAGACACCCTCAAGGGTTTCCTCCTGGCTGAAGAGTAACCCTCAGGTGGTGGTTTGGATCTATTTTGTACGTAAATTGTATAAATTCAACTAATGAGATCACACTGAGATTACACAGAATGCATGTTTATGCAAGAAAATGGAATTGTGAAACTGTACAACTGGGTCCAGTTAAAATAAAGTATTACCACATCAGTCATCAGCAGGCACAGGTAAAGAAAATCCTTTCCTGATGTTCCTAGGGAATGCTGCAAATGCCTCACTGTTCCTGGAGTGCAAAATCATTCTTCCCTCCTAAAGAGCATCCAAATGCTTTTAATATTGACCTAGAGATTAAAAAAAAACAAACCAACAACTAAATGTACAGCTTGAATCCTATTACTGTATTGAATAGCTATTAATATGGCTGCTATGGGAGATGGGGTAGGAAGGAAAGCATGGCTGCCTATAGCTGCAAACATAATAGCTTCTGAAGTTTTAAAGTGCTCCTTCTGCCTCCTTCCACATCCATACTACCTGCCATTCTCTGTTGGTATTTTGTATATTGACTTGGGAAAAGATTTGATTTGACACTACAGCACAGCTTAAGGAACCGGCTGTACAGAATATTAATATCTGATCTTATTTCATTAATATCAATTTCAGACATGCATTCCAGAAGAGGTTAATATTTTTAACCACAGCAATATTGTCCAGATTCCTAGACTGAATGCACCAGCTGGTTTGCAGTAAATTTTATGGTGCAGGAGACAAGAAACAGGCTTCCTTACAGAAAGGGAATGTGGCAGTGGAAGTCCTGGAGGCACAGGGAGGTTTCAGGCACTGGTTGGGATGTCTTGCTTTCACAGAGAGGTCTAGCAAAGGCAAGGCTAGAAACCAGAGGGATATCTAGTCTTGGCTGTGCTCTCTCCTTGGTTTCCGACTTTGCTGCTCCCCTCAGGTTCTTTGTTCTGATCTCACCTCAGCTCTCTTGTTGACTTGTGTTTCTCTCTCATTGCGAGTGGCAAGCTTTCAGGCAGGCTGCTTTTCTGGGCTAGCTTGTAGCCATCTGCTCCATTCCCACCATCCACCTAAAGCAAAAGTGATCGTGCGGCCACTTGCTGGAAGTTGGAGGAAACATTGCAATGCCTGATCTCCTGTAAAACCACCAAATGAGGTCATTAGACATTAATTTTTTTTTTTTTACAATTCAGATATGCAGCCTTGGAAGAAGTGAATGAACCATAACTTCCTTTCTTTCTCCACTTTTTCCACCACATAAAATGGCATAATTAAATAGCAGCTTTATTGTTTTACAAATGCCTCTATGCGTGAAATTAGTGTGCTTCCAAAAAAAGCCCTACAACTGAAAGACTCTGCAGTGTTTGTTACAGTAAGTTAGGTCTGTGACATTCTATCCTCTGAGAAATATTCTGCATAGGATCTAGTTATCCAGTTCATCAATATGCATAATTTCTTCCACTACTCATAGCTTTAAGTCAAGACTGGATTTTGTGAAGATGTCTGCAGAGAAGTTTTATGTGGGGAGCTGTATGAAAAGAAAAGGTTAAAAGTTATTGTAGCAGCAGCCATGGAAAACTATAACATAAATGCTCACTGCTTTAAAATATGAAAAAAATGGTGTCTTTTAAATATCAAAGGGATTAGTATTAATCCAGCACTTGTGATTTTCTTAAATCATGTTATTTGCATAATAATACTCACCACCTGCTATATCTTCAAAGCGCTTTTCAGACATTAACTAATTGATCTTTGTAACACCCCTGTGATGTAAAGACCTGTTATTATCCCCACTCTGCAGATGTGGAAACCAGGAGCCAGAGTAGCTGAAGGAACTTGTTGGGCACAGGGCTGAGACACTGACATTGCAGGTGCTGGGTCTGTATTGTCCTGTCTTCTGCGAGTTTCCACTCACAGCACTTCCAGGAGCAGCCACACTTTCTTCTTTCCTGCCTTTGCTTAAGAACAAAAAAGGCACTGATTTATTTGTTTGTGACTTTGGAGAGATATTGTTGGGAGTTGTTTGTTTGTTTTGATTTTGAGGGGGTTTTGCTAAATGATTTTGTTCTTATGATTTTGCTCTTATGATTTTGCTATTATTTTATTTGCCCTATAATTAAAGACAGATAAAACAGAGAAGCCTCTTATGGCTTCTTATTGTCTGTATGCACCATAGTGATACTCATTGAGAGCTTTTAAGTGCTTTTTTCCTTGTTCAAAACTCAGTTGGGTCTTCCTAAAACACAAGAAATTCCACCTAAATACAGGGTAGAAGAATGCAAAGACCTTCTTTATGTTGAAGATGTCAGAACACTGGAACAGGCTGCCCAGGGAGGTCATGGAGTCTTCATTTCAGGAGACACTCAAAATGCACCCAGACGCATTCCTGTGTCGTCTGCTCCAGGTGACCCTGCTTTGGTAGGGGGGTTGGACTAGATGATCTCCAGAGGTCCCTTCTAACCTTAACAATTCTATGATTCCTATTAGGAGCCTTTTGGTCAAACTTGCCTCTGTCAGAGTAAGAAATTACTAAAATGAGAAGTGACAGGGTGAGTTGCCTGTCATAAAATTTCAATACCTATTACCCATCCCGTGCTAGCACTGAGCAGCAGTGCCCAGGTGGCTGCCAGAAGAGCTGTCTGTGATCGAGGGCTGCTCCAGTAGTGGGAGGCTGGGGTGGTGCTGCTGTCGGGATGGCAGCATGTTCCCAGCATCTGCTTCACAGTTTTCCTTCACCATGTGTCTGGGGAAGCCACAGGCACATGTTATCCCAGCTCTTGGTTGTGTGGGTGACATGCAGGTGTCGTGTGGGTTCCCCCATTCTCCACCACTGCTGCCCTTGGAACAGAGCTTACTAAAATGCCAGGTGGGCCTTTTTAAGCCAAAATGGGGCAGAAATGGAGGGCAGGCAGGTGTCATGCACCTCAGTCAAAGAAGAAATATTAAAAGCTCTTTCATAGGTAATAATCTGAGGGAGAGTTTAAAATGGGGTATTAAAAAATATATATATTATGGTCCCTTTAATCTGACAGTGTCACTTCAATACTTAGTGCAAGGGCTTAATATTAAAGTGAATGGATTTGTTTTTATAGATGTTTCAGCAGCATTATCTACAAGCAGGAAAGTAAATCTTGGTGATGGAGCAATTCGAGCCCATCAGTGCAGGTTCAGACCAAACTGCAGGAAAAGCCTGTGTCACACCAGATTCCAGGAGATGATTTTGGATAACCTATGGTTTCTCAAGTGCAATGCCCATGCCCTTGCAAGGGTTGCAGCGGTGACAAAGGGGCAGATTATTTTCAGCGAGTTAGCGACATGACTGTATGTATTTGCTTTAGTTATTTGGCTAAGCAGGGGGTGAGGGGAGGTGCAGAGGTGGAGCGCAAATCGTTCTGAATTCTTTTGTACTCCGGCTGGGACAGATGGGCTGTAATCTCTCTTCAGGGCACAAATTACAGGGTTTTTAGACCCTCATATGCTTGTAGGTTGTTGGCTTCTTTTCACTCTCTGTAACAGCATTTCCATATTGACTCAGAGAGGGATCCAGCTTCAGGTGAGAGCACTGCTCCTGCCGTGAGGTTCTCCTTCCATGTTTTGTTTCGTCTTCAGGTGAAAGGGATGAAACTGACAAGTCCCTATATGAAACATTGTTCCTAGAGGAAAGGGCAGCTCAGGAGAGGGAGGAGAGTGAGCAAAGCCCATGTCATACTCCAGGTGATGTTTGGTGGCAACTAAAGTACTCCAGTGCTGATTAACCTTCTAATCATGTGTTTGAAGATGGAGAGAAGTTGGATAAAAGGTGGATCACTTAGCAAGAGGTGGGGCTGGAAGCATGGGGCAAGGCACAGGGGGCAACACAAGCAGGTCAGGGCTTGGGGTTGAACTTGGCTTGTGGTAGGCATGGTGCCAGACCACTGTGCTCGTCTGGCAGGGACATTTGCAGTGTTTAGGAGAAGGGTTTGGCCGTAGCATGCCCAGTGCTCTCAGCACCTGCGATGGTGCATCATTGCCTCCTTCCCTGACAGAGGATGGGGCAGCCGTCACTCTGATGGGACCCAGCATCACAAGGGTGTTAAGGGGAAGTTCCCATGCTCACAACTATATCTAATTTTTTTATTTTTTGTAGTCAAGGGTAGCAGGTTGGGCAGTCACCTCACTCACAACTCTTATGCTAAGATAGTGTTGCTGGGGCTGGTGGCAAAGCAGAGGTCGAGCTTCCCTTTGTCTTGCTTAGCAAGTGCTTTTTGACCTCTGAAGGGACCAGAGTGCATTGGAACTTGTACTTTCCCTTTCCTGCTTTTGCATACCTGAGGGTATGCATGGACAATCAGATCATGTCAGAATTATAATGTGGATAGGGATGCCCTGGCTTCTGAAACATCAGATGGAGGCATGCCCTCTATTTCTTGAATTTTCTTTGGTTTTGATCTGAAACTAATGAAAAGTGGGGTTTTGTTATACCATGGATAGTAGATGTACCAAAAGCAGTTTGTAGAACATTTCTTATTCTAACATACTTCTTGTAATCAGGGCAAAAAGTTTTTAAACCCAAATCCATAATGTTTCTGCCCCCCTCCCCCTTAAAGTAATCAAAGGAATAAAGATATTGTTGGCACTCAAACTTATGTTTCAGACTTGGGATTAATTTTTTTAAGCTTGATGTTTATGAGCAATGCAAGGTGTCTGCAGCAATGAATTACATCTTCCACAGGTAAAACTGAAGTTTCTCCATGGGATCTCATCAGAGTCCTCACTTCTGGACTGCAGAAAAGATCAAATGCAATTTATTCTTGGCCTTTGGATCAGAGAGTTGTTTTGTTTTTGTTTTTTTCTGAATCATGGCTAGGCTTCGCGAACGAAGATTTGGGAAGGGCTCTACCCATTTTTCATGCAAGCGCGTTGGTGGCTAAAAAGGCCAATACGAGAAAGGCAAGTCCAGTTGCAAAAGACACAGCAGAAAGACTCCTTAGATGGTATATTCTGCAAGGTTCGATTCTTTCTGCGTTGTCTTTTCTCCTCAAGAGTGATCCTGCGTGCCTTCTCAAAAGCATCAGCAGCGTTATAAATGGTCTGTCTCCAGGCCTCCCGATTAGAGGCCAGAGTGGACCAGTTATGGTGATCAATATGCCCGAGGCTGAGTTGTTGCTTCAGGGAGTCCTTGTATCTTTTCTTTGGAGCTCCTCTCTTGCGGCAGCCAGTGGCAAGTTCACCATAGAGCAGGATCTTAGGGAGGCGGTGGTCCTTCATCCTAGAGATGTGCCCTGCCCAACGCAGTTGCGTTCTCAGGAGCATGGCCTCAATACTCGTGATTGCTGCCTGTTCGAGAACAGATGTATTGGTCACATAGTCTGACCAATGGATGTTAAGGATTGTACGGAGGCAGCGTTGATGGAAGCGTTCTAGGAGACGCAGGTGGTGGCGGTAGATGACCCATGATTCGGAACCATATAAAAGAGTAGACAGCACTATGGCTCTGTAAACACTGATCTTGGTGCTTTTCTTCAAGTGTTTATTACGCCAAACTCGTTTATGGAGTTTTCCAAAAGCACTGTATGCCTTCGCTAACCTATTGTCTATCTCCCCATCAATCTTACCATCTGAGGAGATGAGGCTGCCTAGGTAATTAAACTGTTGGACTGAATTGAGTTCTGACTGGCCGATGGTGATGTGGGGACGGTGGGGGACTTCCTGAGGTGCAGGCTGATGGAGAACTTCTGTCTTCTTTAAGCTGACTTCCAGCCCAAAGAGCTCAGCAGCCTCTGCAAAGCAGGATGTTAAACGCTGCAGAGCTGCTTCTGTGTGGGCAACAAGGGCGGCGTCATCAGCATAGAGCAGCTCCCGGACAAGATGGTTTAGGGTCTTAGTATGGGCCTTCAGTCGCCTTAGGTTGAATAGGCTTCCATCAGTACGATATCGAATGTAGATACCGTCCTGATCGTCGAGGTCTGCCGAGGCCCTTTGAAGCATCATACTGAAAAAGACTGGGTGGACACCTATCAAATAATGGTTAGTTTTGATCTCTTTTCTGATGAGCTGTACTGCAGTATCTACTCATGGGAGAGTTCTCAGCAAACTCAGTTTATTTAAAAGAACATTTAAAATAATGGAAAATAGGTTTGAGGAGGGATCTGAAGAAGCCAAATACAGATACAGTCCACGCTCTGTTGTAAGACAGAATCAGCTGCGGTTAAGCCATTCATTACAGATGTTTGTTGAACCTCTTCTTCTGGTAGGAAAGACTTCATAGCTGTCATTCCTCTACTCAACTGTTATTACTGTGAAGTTTTTCCTGATGTTTATCCTGCAACTCCTAGATGCTGTTTAGGTCTCTTGTCTTTAATAGACATGGTGAATAGTTCATTCCCTTCCTCTGTGACTAATTTCTCTCTGTTTGTGTACTCAGTAAAAGCTAAATCACTTGCCAATAATTCTTGGGCCCTTGAAACAGCAAGAAAGCAAGCTTTTAAACTGGTTAAAGTTCTCTTCAGAAATAACACTGCTTCGGCAATTTATACAGCCTTGAACTTGTTTTTGAGCTCACTTTAGACTCTGTGACTGGCTGGGTTTGTTTAGTAAACTTTTTTAAACCTCTCACCTTTTAAAAACCAATTGTTTCCTGACTGGGATTATAAATGGGGATCTGTGCCTCTTACTTGTTTAATTTTGATGTGAACAAAACTGCTAGTGTCTTCATTCAAGGGCCTGCCTTGCTTTGTACCGGCTGATTTACAATACAATGTGTAAATGTAGTAGCAGTCTGGAACAAAGGAGGGCCTGTTTATCCAAACAAATTTGAGGGTGAGGGTGAAGAGGTAAATTGCAGCCTGTTCACTGAACTGCAGCTTGAAAGCAGAACGAAACAACCTCGGGGGAAACGTGACAGGCATCTCACGGGGGAGGGGCGGGGGGGGGTTGGTAGTTTGGCCCAGCGTCCCTGTAATTTTAGGGTAGAGCTGACCCAAGGAGCCAAGGCAAGCTGTCGGGGTACCCAGGTGCTTCCTGGCCCTTTGGGGGAGCTTCCCTGGCAATTAAAGACTTTGTGTAGATGATTTTTGTGCCTTGCTTGGAGCAGTTGTAGGCAATTGTGTAGAGTCCAATGTAACCTCTTGGCAGGTGTCACCAACGTTCCCCCGTCCACAGTACCATAGATGATTGCTTCTGCTTGTCCTGAATTGAAGCCAGAAAACACATTTCTTGGATTTAAGTATTCTGAGTACTTTAGCCTTATTGTTAAGCTGGAGTATTTCAGCTTTAACAGCTAAGTATATTAGCAAAGAGATTAAATTGGGTAGAAGTTATATTGCCTTGTCCAGACATGAAAAATAAATTGTTAGAAATGGGCTCCCACCCAAGGCATGATCACTCCTGCAAAACAAATTGTACAGAAATACTGTGGTGCTTTTCTGTACCTTGCACACTCACTTTTTGCACTTCCTGTAAATGACTTTGCTACCTAATTATGAGAAAGGTTAAGGAGGATTGCCTATTTGAACTGTATTGATAGGGCTTCCTAATGGTGATTGTAATAGAAGTCTGGTTTTCTGGAAATCTATCTTTTTTTTTTTTTTTAAAACCTGCTCCTGCTACTATGTAACAGTTTGAAACCCTGATTTGCAGAGAAAAGGAGGCTGGGACATGAGTAAGGTGAACTCTTCTTTAATGCAGCTCATCAGCTTCTTGGCTCAGTCGCATCCTGCATGCCGTGTAGTATTTACTGTCGTACCAAGCTACATGAAGTTCCATCTGTCCTTTGTTTTCCTGCTCATTAAGTACAAAATTCATTTTGGTTTTGCAGAGCTTTCCTCTAAACTTTTCCTGAGTTATAAATTATGGCTTTTCTGAAATCTTCAGCCTTGCCTGTGGGAAGAACATTTTGATTTGGTTTAGCAGTAGATGAGTAATCTAGATACACATAGTGATTTTTCAGTTCAACCGCAGTCAGATTCTT
This sequence comes from Neopelma chrysocephalum, assembly GCF_003984885.1. NCBI lineage: Eukaryota > Metazoa > Chordata > Aves > Passeriformes > Pipridae > Neopelma > Neopelma chrysocephalum. The sequence goes on from NW_020897704.1 coordinate 3,853,255, forward strand.
ACTCCAACTGTTCCACTAAAATTTCGAAGGTGGCAATCAATTCCCAGCCAGCCTTGTTTATCTTCTTGATTTTTCTTGTTTTCTTCATGGTCTGTGATGCTGAGGAGAGTACCATCTTATAAAGCATGTGTGCTGTATTCCTGTTAATGATTTTCAACACAATTTTGTTAAGTTGGGTTGCTGACCTGTTTTTGCTCTGTTCAGTCATCACCTAGAATTTTATCACAGATACTCAAATATTTCATGCTTGCCACTTCAAAACAGATGAACTGTATCTCTTAAGGAATATATTTTAACTTCTCATGTCTGTTTTGGTTCTTCCAGCGTAAAACTGGGTCAGTGTTAGTTAAATTAGTTTATCTCGTTCTCTGTATACTTGAATACAAAACCAGGCTGAGAGCTCTCACTTGGTGTGCAGGTTCACTCACAGCCATTTTATAGGCACCTGGACTTGAAACGCATCCTTTCAACATTTTTGCAGTCCGTTCTGTGGATGGGCTGATGGATGGGACAAAGAAATGTATGGGCTGATTCCTGCCTGTGAGCACAGGGGTAGCTCTTCCGAGGCCAGCAGGGAAACTCCCAGTTTGGGACATGTAGTGCTTCTCAGGGCGTTTGCATGAGAGAAGAGGGGTGCCCTGGTGGTGCAGAGGCTGCTGCCCTGCCAGGTACTGGCAAGTCAGCAGATGGGATGCACTGCTCTTGAGATGCTTGTTTTAATTCCTCTAATTAGTACATAAGGTTAATTTACTCTTGAGTGTGCATAAGAGAGAGGCTCAGGCCCAGCAGCAGACTGCTGCCTGCTGAAGGAGGTGGGGGGGTTGTTTTGTTTTAAGCAGCTGAGTGTGGTATGCACTATTCCCTGATGGAAGGGCAGAAACTTCTTCATAGCTCTTGTTCTAAAAAGCTATGGGCTACGGGTCAGCCCATAAATGTTATTAATTTCATGTAGAGTGGCTAAACTTCCTGCTGACTTAGGTAATGTACCCACTGAGCTTGGATAAAAGGTTAGAGATGGCAATTACGGAAAAATCCTTTTCCATTAAGCTTTTGTAAGCTTAACCAAGCCACTGTCAATAATTACTCTTTTTTTCCCCTGTTTTTGTGGACTGAATCTAATCCAGACTTGGTTTATTTAATTTTTTTATTGCTTGAATGTGCACACTCGAGATATATGGAGAATATCAAACTACATGGAGTACACACTGAGCAAACGCATTTGCTGAATTTACCTGGTGTGTTAAGCAATGAATAGATTTACAATAAGTTTGTAAGAGGTCGTAATTGGGCTGTAAAAGTGCGTGCTCTTGTGTTTTTATTTCTCTGTTTGTCTCAAGTTGAACAAGGCATCTTGCAGAGTGACATTGGGCTGGAGGAGGGGGTTCAACAAAAGGGCTAGAAATAGCTGCTGTTTGTTTATGCCTGGGATTTTTATTCTCTCTCCTTCCTTCTCCCTTTCTTAGGGATAGTCTTATGTATTCCACCCACTCTCATTCCCTTCTGGTGAATGTGTGTGGATGTGCTCCAGGACCATATGTGCTCACAGATATATACTTCAAAGGAAATTCTAGACTGCCTAGAGAAGCTCTTTGAGTTTAGATGAGCCCTGAATTTGCCGACTGCTACAGCATTTCTTTTGAAGAACCACATGGCAGTGCTGCTGTTTCTTTCCTTCAGCACCTTTACACACTGATGAACACACTGAGCCCCCAAAGCAAGTGAGCTGTTGATATGCATACGAACTTAAGCAAGCTGAATTTCACTTCAAGGCATCAGCTCAGCTGGGCTTTTTGGTGGCTAGCTGATATGCTTTAGATTACATGATGTATTCGCCCAGCAGTGAGGATAGCATGAGGTTCTTTCTTTTTTTCCCCCCTCCATGCACAATGATTTCTTCAAAGAAGACTTTCCCAGGTGGTTTTCTGGAAAGGCAGGAACTTGCCCCAGCTGCTTCAGGGGCACTGTCTTACCAAGTTATTACACAGACCAAAAGGACCTTGGCTGTGTCTGCTTTGCTGGGGCTATTCTTTGCTAAATGCCTACTTTCTGTTTGACAAACCTCTGCAGATTCTTGGTGGCTTCCATATGATTTGTATGGTGTTAAACTGAATATGCTAAAAGTACTCTTGGTTGAGGAATGGAAGGCATCTGGTGCAAATTTTGGCATCCGTTTCCTTCCAAAAACCAAAATTGCACAATAGCTGCTACATTTCAGCTGCAGCAGCTGTTGAGCCTGCACTCAACAGTTAAATTCAAGTTAAATGTTTGCCAGGAGTTGTCCATTATATTTTCCAATATAAAACATTTACCTTTACTATGAAGGCATGTATTTTAAAAAGTCTTCCTACCTAGTTTTACAGATATTTGGTCTGCTACTCTTAAAGAATGAGTGATTGTACCTGGCAGATGCTTCCAAGGACATTTATATAGCATCTCTCACTCTTTATGTGCTCTAATTCATGGTGCTGAACTTTGTTAATTTGTTTCTATACAAGCAAGCTTCATATCCAAGACAGGCTGATCCTGTTGGTAACTAGCTGAAGGTAAGGAAAGGAAAATGGTTTGATTTTTCACAGGTGTTGCTGTGCAGTCATGCATTCCCTTCTTCAGACTTCACACTTTGGTCAGCCATGAAATGCAGTATGTGAGGGTGTGTATGGAAACTGTCAGCTAAAAAGCCACTCTCTGAATGTATGGAATTGGTCGTATTAAGGATGAGCAGTCTTGCTTGCTTGCATCCTAAGGCAGCAGCATGAAATTGCCTTTAGAGGCTTGAAAACAGCAAAAGAAAATTGCTTCTCCCCCTCACCCTACCTTTGGAAGAGCATGTTCTTGTTAGCCAGCCTGCTTGTAGAGGTGCAACTCACTTTGTTATCCCTGGGATGATCTGCTGGTGTGCTGGGGGGGCTTCTCACCTCCCCAGCCTCCTATTGTTTCCCTATTATCCGCAGCTGGTGGAGTGTTTGTGTTCACAGGATCATTTGTTTACAAATGATATCGTTTCTCCTGAGACTACATCTTCGGATGATGATCAATGGCTCAGTTACTTTTAATAAAGCTGAGGCAGTCAGACACAGGAATTCTTTTGAAGCTGTTGAGGTCTCGTCTGAGTCATATAATACCTTAAATGAAAACAGAGCAAATAGAAGACATAGAAACGAATGACAGGTGTTGGCAGGAGGAATGTTTAGGAAGTTTACAGCTTTCACAGCTTTCTTTTCTGCTCAGGGCAGATCATTGTTCTGCCTTTAGGCACAGGCAAGCTGCAAATGAGAAGATGGTGGAGAAAAATGGGTAGCAGTGGCATGATGGGAGGTGGGTAATGGATCTGACCTAACACATCTTCCTTTCTCAGCACAGGCAAAGCTCCTTGATCTGGTGGACCAACTTCAGCATTTGATGCTAAAGCCCATGGTCGAGAGGGTGGTCACAGGACAGGGCTGGCTGGAGCCCAGGGCTCAGCAGCCCAGCTTTCCACGAAGAAGAATCTCCTAGGGTGTCCAGTAATCATTAGCTATTAAATGCTCTGGCAGGCATGGAGTGGTTTTGGGACATGTTTGGAAGCAGACTCAGTAGTCTATAACAGACATCCCCACAGGTTTTGATGTTCCCCAACCTTCCTACCTGTGAGCGTCCACAGGACAATTTAAATCATTTGCCAATTCAGGCTGCACGCAGGCTGTGGTCAAACTAGTAAAGCATTGGTGCTTTTCTGCATATTTAGTAAAAGGGCATCTTTGGATATTGCATTTAATTTTTTCTTTCGTAGGAGAAATACGGGGTGAATGATGAGTGAAGACATCTCTATTATTCACTTTTCCAATAATATGGAACATAAAGGCCTTTAAAACTCTTCTAAGTGAAATAGCTCCTCAGAGGTGCAAAAAAAGTTAAAGTTTCAGGAAAAAATGGAGTATAAATACAATGTGTGTTGTGCTGGATATTTTGTTTTGTAATCCTGGACATTTGCTACTGTGCTGTGGAAGATATGGACCCTTTTTTCTCCTTTCACCTTCTTATGCCATCTGCCTCCATGCTTTTTGAACCAGTGCATATTGTTAGCTCTTAACATCTCTCACTTCTCTGACATGCTGCTGCATGGGCAAACAGTTGAGTGGTGATACTCTCTAGGAATGGCTGTGGCAAACTGCTTATTGTGTTGCCATCAACTGGCTGTCATTTCCCATGGCACTTTGAGAGCCACTGCCCTAGTCCTGCTGGACTTGCACACTCTTACACAACTAGTGAAGGGCACCGCTGGTTTTCCACCTTCAAGATAAGGTCTTATTGTATGTGGGAAACCTAGTCTAGCTACTGGCTCATACTAACCTGGACCTGCATAGCCAGGTGTCTGGGTGTCCCAGGTACTGTGGGACTGCATGCACGTCATGATGATGAAGGCTTGCTGGCGGCAGAGCACTGGCATTATGTGGAAGCAGGTGTCAAGCTGGTGGGGTTACCTCCAAGAGACTTTAATATGCTTGTAGTTGTCCTTTGTCTGCAAAAGTAGCTTTCAACCTGAGTACTGTTCCTCTTTCCTTATGGGGAGGGGTGGAGTTCGGTGGTTTCCATCCTGCCTCCAGTTCTTTGTGCCGCTCTCCTTCGTTCTCTGCAGCTGGTGGATGCTGCTTCCTCCCCAGCTGATTCAGCTTCTGGCAAGGCTGTGCTTTGTGCTAGACCTGTGAGATGTTTTGATTTGGGGGCGATTTGTTTTGGTTTTTTAAAGAACACAGTGCTCTTTTGGAGGTTTTATTTTTAAACTCCATGTGTGAATGCACACCCAGCTTGCCTGTGGTTAGGTAAGCAGCTGAACTAGCACAGGGGAAAGGTGTGGTAGCTCTCCTGTGCAGGCAGGGAGGCATGGGGGTGGCAACAGTGGGAAGGAGGCAACTCCCCAAACCAGCTTTGCTGCCGGAAGATTGGCAAGTTGCAATGGCACCCTTCCCCAGGTGCTTGCTAGGCCTTCCACCCCTCCCCAAAGTCGCTGCCCACTTGCTAAAAGCTGGTAAAAGAGTCCAATGGACCTCCCTGGGAGCCAGTGGGACTTTTACCCCAAATTCTTGGTGGCAGGGCTGCAGGCACAGACCCATAGCTGGGGACATTTTCCTATGGGCTGACAGCAGTGCTGAACCTCGTGTCCCTTGTCCACCGTGTTTACACTGCTGTAGCTAAATCACTCTAATCTCGTTCCTAGTCCAAAACAAAGTGATCAAGATTGGGCCGTATCTACAAATATAGTGAGTCTTCTCATGTGGAGTGAGTCATGAGACCAGTAGAAATGGCTGTGCTGTGGTGGAGCTGGAGAGGGGCCAAGGCTGAAAGTGCTTGTACTCTGAATGAGATTTGCAGTACCTGTGTCTGGGTTCCTCTCCAGTAACTTCATTTTACCCTATGCTGGAGCTGGGTTTATCATAGCCCTGGAAAAGACATGGACATTGCCTGTTCTTCCTGGCTCACCTCTGTGAGGAATCCTGTCTAACAGCCAAAGAGAACCTAGCCCTTATAAAAACCACCCATAACATCCTCTCCCAGCATCTGTTAGCTGTGTCCCAATTGGCTTGAAGGATCTGTGTACTTGGTGCTTGTGAGCAAAAGCTATATGAACCTGCCAAAATTATGCCCTTGGCTGCAAAAAGAAGAGGCACATGGAGTCCAATTACTGGCTCTAAGCAGTATAAAATAATGTTAAATATCTCCTGATTTTTAAATTTAATTAAAATGAAAGGCTGAATTGGCACAGCCACTTCTGTGTTCTCAGTGAGGGGTAGGAGTTTTCAGCAGAAAGCAAGGTCTAGGGGAGAAACTTTGCAGTGATTCTAGTAATGCTGGAAGACAGAGATCCAAAAATATTTGGCCTAACTCACTGTGCTGAACATGCTCCTGTTCATGGTTTTTGCTGCTTGTTCCCAAGTGACAATGACACATTCACTTAAGTCATGGGTGCAAAAATAATATTTCAAAGCAGCTGATTATGAATCATACCAAAAATAACCCAACCACCCTGTACTGGGAACATAAGAAAAATGTAGTTCAGCATTTACAGTCATGAGAGAAAAAGAAGTTTGGGGAAGTAACACACCTGGAGTAGCCTGCAAGTCATTGCATATGGATACAACTTGACAAGAGTGATTTCTGTCAGCATATCAAACTATGTATTTTGCAGTAATTTTCCTTTATTTGTACCAAAATTGCCTGGTCTGACTGACAGCTAGTTTGCTTGTTCATTCATGGGGTAATCTGTTTTGTCTTCTACGCCTGTATGAAGTTGAAAAAGAAAATTGCAGGTAGGCTTTTTGTAGAAAGACAGAGTCTTTCCTGCTCATCTCCATGTGTGAAAAGTTGCAAGCTGTGTTCAAGGGAGAAAAGAAAACCTATGTTCTGCTGCTGTTTCTGGAATATTGTTATAACACCTTTCTAATGAAGCTCTTGTAGTGCAGTGATGGAAGTCAATCCCAGACGGCAAAAATGAATTTGGAGAATTCACACAGCTTCTTTAAAAGTCTGTTTACTTGTGTCATGTGCTACTCATTTAGCTTCTTAGACCTTTTTTTTTCTTCAAGATGGGAGAATTAACAATCATCTGAGTGTAATACCAGTTTTCCTAGCTTTTTGAACATTATTCTAAATATGGGGCTGTAACTGCAGTATGTACATTTTATGTTGTAATAGTGTTTAAATTATTGCAAGGAACTGCAAAGCTATATTCTGCTTCAACCTTTTGTTCCAGAAAAATAAAATAAATTCTAAGTACTTGGATTTTCCTGAATTATACTTTCTCTGAGAGCGACTGTAAATCTAATCCAACCTTGGAAATCCTGGCCTCTTTGCCAGGATGATCAGTGTGATCTTGAGCAATATTTGGGCAAGTGCATTTAAGAAATTACATGACTGAAAGCTGCAAACCTATCTAATTATTTACCTCCAGATATAATCTTAAATTTTCACTTTTTGTTGCTGCATCACTTAAGTATGATCTAAAGTCTAACTTCTTCCATGAATCTTCCAATATTTCATGGGATATTTTTTGTTTAAGCACAATTCCTCCGAGTTACATTGTAAATAATTCCAGCTTTCAATTGAATTCCTGCATTTCAAAAGCTGTAGCGAAAGACAAAACCAATAAAAGTGCATAGCTGTTCAAAAATCACAAGGTGAAAATAAAGCCATATGAGAGGGCAAGGGGATGCTCCATGTGTATTTGGCTTTATGCTTTGTGTTTTTTTTTTTTTTCACGGGAAGCGAGTCATCTGAGTCATTGCTCTGGAGATATTTGGGATTGGCACAACTACTGCAAACCACAGTACCATTCACCAAAGCAAATAGTGGTAATGTGCTCAAATCTCACTCTGATCACTTCCTTCATCATTTTCTAATGGGCCTAAACTACAGCTGTCACCACCCTAAGTATAGGACAGATCCACATTTACTGGAGTTAATGAGAGGCCTTGTTTCTCCCTCTCCTGGTTAAGTGGTGCAGGATCCCCTACTGCATGTGGAAATGATGCATCCGGGCTGACCGAGGTGTTACTGCCAACTGACTTACTGTGCACAAGGATGTCCCATCCCAGGGGCCTAAGGGTGGCACCTTCATGCAACAGATTTATGACAGAGCTCCTGCTAGACCCATATCCTCCAATTTGAGTGGACTGAGGACACACATTTAGGTGCCACAATGAATAGAAGCTTAGATGTCAGTTATTTTAAATAGCGTGACCCACCCCTTATCCGTTTACCTTATACTCCCTGTGTTCTCATGCCTTTGCTGCTCTTAGGCTATAGATCCTTAGCTTTGCTAAAACTACTGTTGGTATCTTCAAGGCAGCTGGATCACAGGGACTTGCCTTCACTGGACCAGACATGTCTCTTTGGTAGTTGCCTGGCTCTGTTTGAAATGTCAGTTCTAAAAAGCTTTTCATAAAAAAAAAAAAAAAAAAAGAAAAAAAAAAGAAGAAAAAAATTCTGGTAACAAGTCTCTGGAGCTGGACGCTGCTCATGCAAGAGCTCTGGAGCAATGAAAATAAGATATTGCTCCTGGTTTGCTGTCTGCTTAAATTAACCAATAATATACCAATCTAGTGAGGGTTTCTGGGGTCATGTGGTCAGATTATCAGTAAATTTGGTTCCTGTATTAGATAGATTGGTAGAAATCAGAATTGGAATAGAAGCTGTAGATAACAGAAATATAATGAACCAGAGAGGAAACAGCATGTCTTCTGTAAAGGGAATTTGTTTCCTGTGATCCTGCACAAGTTTTGGAGGGAAGCTGCTGTTATGGATATGGCAGATCTAGTTGATACTTTGTAAAAAGCTCTTTGAAAATAAATGTACAAGCTGTATTCCACAGAAGTATTTTAGAACCACAGTTATTAGGAAATTAAAGAAAAAGTGCTAAGTGGTTAAAAACAGGAAACAAAGAAATGGAATACCTGCTTAGCATCCCTGCTCTGTAGCAGCTGTTGCTGGGTTGAGTCCTCAAAGATCTGTGCTGTTGTTGGAGCTGTTCAACATATTCATCAATGATCTGATTTTAAGTAGATGACAGAACTTGTAGAGGATACCAAAATTATTTACAATAATCTGACCTGAAGCTGCCTGAAATTAGTTGCAGAGACTCTTTAAACACAGAGTTAGAAATACGGACAAATGAAATTTAGTGTCAAGGAATGCAAAATAATGCATGAGGGGGAAAAGAAATAATCGTCTTCTTCTGAGAGGGAAAAATCCCCAACACACTACCGGAGGTGCAGTGGATAATTTTTTGTAAATGTCAGTTCAGTGTGCAGTGGTGCTCAGGAAATAGAAAATAAGAAATACTGGGAGAGGAATAGAGAGCAAAATCAGAATTATCCTTGTGATTCTACAGATTTCATAAGCCTTTGCATCTTATATATTCTTGAGAGTTCTCATCATCCCACCTGAAGGTTGGAGCAACTTTTCTTAGAAGAAAGACTCTTCAGTTGTGTGGGGAAAAACCATGAGGGGCAAAATACAATGTAATTTAAAAGTACAGACTAGGAACAATACAATTGTGAGACAGCGGCCTAAAGTCCAGTTCCCTCTTCTACCCCTTCTCCTGTTCAAGGCAAAGCTAAATCATAGAATTGCTGCAAAAATCTTTTAGATGCCAGTGATATGGAGAAGAGATTAGGCGTGTACACAGAAAATAAGACCTTAGATAACTTTAAAGCCTTGATGCAACTTTCAGTTTAGAAAGTCTAGAAACTCATTTTTCTTAGGAATCTGGGAGGATGTTTGGGATGAAAAATAAATAGTCTTCAGTGGCTGCTACTGGCCACTGTTAAAATGTGGTTCATTTTCCCTGACTGTCTTCAACAAGACACTTAATTTCTAGCTCTGTACATTTTTTTACAGCAAACTCTATCATCAGGGGACATGGGAAAAAAGGAGGCTGATGTGATTTATATTAGCCTGAGATATGCACCTAAACTAGGGAAGCTGAATCGCCCCTGGGAGGGCTCAGTCTCCTTGAAAACAGAAATAATCTAATGACTAGTTTGGACTGCTCTGCAGAAAGTGAGATGAAGGGTGTTGGACTAGAGGATGTTTTGTCTGTCTTATTAGGACAGCTCTCAGGTTTCCAAACAACACAAAAAGCTGGGCATCAAAGTAGATGGAAATCAGGGGCCTTAATTCAGAATGGCTTGGCACAATCACAGTGGGTATGTTGGGTTGTTTTTAAAATGTCTCTTGAGCTCCTTCAGCAATGGGTGGCAAGGGATGACTCTGGATGATCATGAATGTGAAGACAGCCTCCAGGTTAAATGCCCAGGTTTAGTAGCATCATCTTCTTTTGCTTCCAGTCTTCTAACGGAGATGGTCTTGTCTAATGCATGGCTCATGGGCTCAAAGAAATGGAAAAAATCCTGTTGGAATAAGGGACAAACACTGTTACAGATTAACATTTAAATCTCTTTAATGAATGTAATTACATTTCTTGAATTATACCCTACAATTGAATGTACTTCTGTATTCTCCAGTGGTGCCCAAGAGAATAAAATGTGATTAATTTCATAAAAAGTTGCTATCTTTAAACTAGGTGCAATAATAAATAGCTCTGCTGTTCTGTGCTGGTGGTTCCAGAGCTCAGCACTGAGACATGGGTTTGGTGGCATGAGCTAGTGGAGGAGCCCACCGTGGAGCTCTAAGGCAGTGGGCACATGAGGGAGCTGGAGGAGGTCAGAGAGAAATTTGCCTTGTGCTTGGGGCAGCTTAATTTGGTGTATGTCATCCATGAGGGCAGCTCACCTGATGTGATAACTTAAGCATACATCAGATAGTGGACATTGCTTTATTAAGGGCTTTAAATTGGTACAGCATCTCTGTACAAGAGACTAGTTCCAAAGTAATGAAGCTCATCTATCTACCAGTGCAAACATCTCTTCTGTGGTGCTCTACTGCCAGATGTAACAGGGGATAATTCATCTTCTTTTCTGGTGTTCTAAGCAAGGTAGTAAACAGGTAAACTCTCTGGCTCAAATTTAAAAAGCATGAATATCAATATTTATTTTTTTAATTGTGACTGCATCTCTACTTTTCTGTATAGAGACCTACAAATTACATGCGTGTCTGGTTTTTAGGTTTGTATTTCTAAATCACCACCAGATGCTTTAAAAATGACATAACCATGGGGTGAGCGTGATCCCATGCTGCAGGGTGTGAAAGCATTAGTCATCATGGGCATGCCTGTGGTGGAAGGCAGGATTCCTCTGCCAGCCCACGTCACAACTGGTGGCCCAACACACCCAGGGTTTTGTTGCTTCTTGCCTCTATCACTAACTCCCTGCAAACCCCTTACAAAACAAATTCACCTATCATGGGGTAAGGACTTCCTAATCATCCTCATTTTGTATGCCAGTTAATCAAGAAAGAAATTAAGAGCATGCTATCACTCAAAATTTTAATTGAACTGTTTAAATAGCGGTGATATTGGGGAGGATTTAAGATACAATATGCAAAAGGAAAAGTTGTGGGTTTTTTAAAAAAACACACCTAATCATCTATCTATCAATCCCATAGCAAGGACCAGGTAACTCTATGATACAGCTATTTCAAGAGTGATTGAATAAAGAACTACTGAAGCACCCTGAGGAGAAGGGAGTTGGGAGATTCACTACTTTTGAATTGCTGTCACAAACAGTCTCATGTTGAAATACTCTGTAGTACAAATGTCATAGATAAGTCCCCTGTAAGCTGGCTTTTCATTAGAAATTGAGACACTGAAATCTTGTTATGATTCAATTTGCAGTGCAGTGGAGTGACCAGAGAACAATTCACAAGAAAAGGGAAGCCTTTTATGACAGGTATTTTCCAATAAGTTACCAAAATTCAGTGTTATAATCCTGTTCTGCACAGTTTTCCAGGGTCACTTACGGTTTTCATATGTGTATTCCCCTACTTAAGAAAGAGTCCCCTTTTTAATGTTTGTGGGGTTTTTAATGTATTTTTATATATATTTATTTTTATTTTTTTATTATAGACCCTGCAATGTAAGAACCTTTATGCTGTATTTGCAAGAAGGCATTTATTGCTGCTGCTGCCACTGATGCAAAATGACTGACACTCTGAAATGGGGGCTGTGGGAGTTTTAGGTGGAAGCAAGTCTGACATGTTTCTTTCTTCAAGAAAAGGCAACTTAACCTTTTTAATAGACAGATTCTTGACATGTCATGAAAAAGCCAAACTTTGTACTTGGGGAATTATTATTGAACACTGATGACCAATCAGCTTAGCAGCATTAAGGAAAAACTTCCTTCTCTGCCCCTTTTGAATGCGTGAAAAAGGCATTTCAGATGAGCTTAGCTTCCGTGTGCAATTAGGTGGAGGATTGGCTGCTTGTGATTTTTGAATCATTCAGGAAAGTAACACCTGCTTGGCTTCTAAAATTGTACCTTCATGATAGCACCACCTAGTAATTACTATTCTGAGTCATCAGCTAATTCTCGTTACCATTTCATAGTAGCAGTATAATTAAAAATTCTGTGCCGTATTCCAGAAAGGATCAAGCTTGGAAGATAAAGACACAACTTCTGAGAAGTTATTTGCAGTATATTACTCTACTATGTCTGTTGAATGTTTTCTGAATGCATCTCAAATATTCCTGACCTAAAGTCACATTTTTATTTTTCCTGGTACGTCTCAAATATGAGTAAACATTGCAAGGAGAGGAAGGTCAGACCAGCAAAGACTGTCCATCCAAAAAGGGAGCTCTTGTTTTAGCTCTGGAAGAGATTGGGGTCAGGTCTTGATGGAAATGAGCTCTCACACTTGTTGCTTTGAAGGTCAGAGAGGACCTGTGGAAGCAGTTGATCTCTGACCTAAAGAGAGACTGACTGGAAAAAACACAGGAAGAATCAAAGACTGTAGTGGTTAATTCTGAGGCACTTAGTATTCTTTCCTAGGTTAGGATGCAGGTGAGCCCATAATGTTGGTTTGCCTTGTTTTTTCTGTGAAGAAAATTGACTCGAGTAGACAGTGGTCTTTCCTCAAGGATTTCATCTACAAGGTGTAGGGGTGCTTGGACTTGGGGAGTATCTTCAGCCTAAACTGGGCAGCTGGTTGCATGGGACACTAATCCACCCCATCAATCTGTCCTTCCTATTTCCTCCCTCCCTCCCTCCCTCCCTTCCTTCCCTAATGCAAAAGGCATTTCTGTATGCAAAGAGAAAGAGCTCTGGTGGGTAGAAGAAGGCAGGGGAGCTGGTGGTTTAGTTTCTTCTTTGGGAGATGAAAGACTGAACTTGGAAATTCTGTTCCAATTGAGGTAAAGTGGAGATGGTTTACATGAAGGTCCCCTGGTTTGGTGGCTCAAAGCATCAGGAACCTGAGAAACTTCTTATCAATCTTATAAAATCTGCCAAGTTCCTAAGAACAGCTTTGATCCAGTGGATTGGTGTTCTCTGATCAAATCAGCTCTAAGAAAAAGACTTATCATCTCCAAGATGACACTTACAGACAATGATCGTCACCTCTTTATCATCCTCTCTTTACCTTCTCTTGGCTTAAATGGATTGGTTATAGTGTCTGTCTTTAAGTCAGGTTCTTATAAAGACCCTTTCTCTCCCATCTGAACTCTTACCGATTTAATGACATAAGATGCAAGCAGTTGATGTCAGAAGCAGATACATTTTAGGAAGTCTGATGTTAAATGATGTAATTACATCTCACAATTTAAACATGGTGCTTTGATTCTGTGTGTGTTGGAGTAGCACATTTGCTCTCTCTCTTCACTTCCCTGGGGCGATTTTGCTAGCAGGCAAACTACCATGACTTTAATGATCTTTTACATTACTGTTTTCCAAATTACATTTCAACGCTGTGAACTAAATTTTGGGTCTGCTTTCTTGTGATCTTGTTTGGTTACAGTAATAATGCTGCTGTTCAATTGAGTCTATTGTATCTTGTGATCCACACCATCATATCTTTGTACTTAACTTGTCCTTTTCTTCAGGTCATGTGGAAATTGATGCAATAATGGATTTATACCAGCATTGCCTTTCCTAAATAGGACTTCCACTTTCCTAGAAGACTTTTGCTTCAGGTATAAAGACTAGGGGAGCTGGTATACCCAGGATTAAATAATAGTGGTTGAGAATTATGAGCTATCTAATCTGCTTTGTTAATTTGTGTGTCACCTGTTTTTTAAATAGAACTGTTTAGTTATAAGAACTTAGTTATAAGATGCTTAGTTTGCTGAAAGACACTATGTGCTTTCTTTAATGAAGCTTATCAGGCTGGGGACATTTTCTGGGTATGACTATACGTCTGATATTCATAAAGCTATATTGACTGTTTTCCTGAGGATTCTGTACCTTAATTCGGTATGTTCTTAATTTTCTGTGAATGTTTATGTTCTATTGCTCAAGATCAATGTCTTAAATTGCCTGCAGTTTCCACAGTGAACTTATTCTCAGTCCCTAAATATTGCTAAAACACTTCATTCTTTGTCCTCTAAAACATTCTTATAATGTGGTATTTAGCCAGTCTTCAACCTCAGTGGCTCCTTGGCCCACACTTCTAAAACTTGTGGAAGCAAAGGGCTGACATGTTCAGGCTGACATGTCAAGGGCTAAAATGTTCTGGCTGACAGCTCAACATTTTATCTTTAACAAATGCTGTATAATGTCTTCTGTGACTTTCTTAGAAAATGGTACCTGCTGGCTTCCAAAACTCAGGTGAAATACTGCTGTGGCAGGTTGAGGGGGGTGACAGAGTATCTCTTTCGGTATGCTCGAAAGCCTCAGGTTTTCGGCAGAAGGATTGTGACTGGGAAGCCACTGCTGAAGTTAGGGCACCTGAGCCAGATATGCCCAGCAACCTGCGCTGTGTTAATGGCAGCTTTTGGGAACATTTGCTTCTCCATTTTTCTGAAAAGTGTCTAATGAGAATATAATGGTGACCTAGTCACAGTCAGGGTGGTGTGATGTGCTTGTAATTGCTACTGATACCTGCAATTCAACCGTAGTTTAATCTCACAGATACGGCTTGCTTTAACTTAATTTGAGAGTAATATCTTACAACATTGAGGGATATTTATGAAGCAAGTTCTTTGAAGCTCTTTCCTCCTGCTCTTAGCATCACTTAGTTTTGTTGAATGCCTTTTATCTTGAAACGGATTTCAGCTAGCCATAAAGAAACCTGAATAGTGGTGCTATTTCAGTTGGCTCTGTGATATTTTGCTCTTGCATATTGACTTTGCTGTTCTGCTTCCTATTCTGTTTGAGCCTTAATGTTCTTGCACTGCTAATAGCTGTTCATTTCATTTAGTGATGTTTGTGCTGGAGAGGAGAGAGAAAGAGTAGAAACTAGGTACCCATCCATGTATATATTTTAAAAAGTCAACAATTTTTCCAACAGTATCAGAAAGGTGCTTCTTACATAAAACACTTTTGGTCTATTAACATAGCACAGGATCTTTCTGATCCCCACTCCCTTCTGTGGACATGTTCATCTCTTTTCTGTTTTGTTTACACGCTTGGCAATTTGGAGCAAAGGCAAAGGAAGGAAAGAGAAAGAGGAGCCCTTACCAGAGCAGTGGGAAGAGAAATTGCATGCTCGGAGAGGAGTTTGTGGTTTGGGGAGGGATGGAGGGAGCTGGGAGGTGGCTGTGCTCTCCTCGGTCTGGAGGAAACATGGGAGCTGCTGCTTGTGCTACCTCTGCTCATTTCTCTTCTCAGACAGAAAAACAGCTCAAATTTCCCACTATGCTCCATCAAGGTTTTGTTGCAGCACTTTATTTCAATCCCTTGTTCAGTCTCTTCAATTTCTTAACAGAGGTACAGCTGGGCCCTTCCCTGTAACAGTCAGAGGACTGGAATATGTCCCTCTCTCTCCCACTTTGACCCCCAAACCTTCCTGCATTTCAGACAGAAAGTACTCCGTGGCAACATGCATACTTTTGAGATAAGAACTCTCTCAATTTGCAGTGTACTTCTTTAGTGAGAGAACTGAGACAAGTAGTTATTTCTCCTCCTTGCCTGTAGAACAATCACTTTCTCTTCCACTTTTCCACATGAATGAGTTTCTTCTCCACTGATGAAGGTGTCCTTTGAAGTAAACAATAGTTAGCAAGTAAAAATCCTTATCAATATCAAGAGGCCAAGATGTGTCTATATATATATGTATATATAACAAATCCTATTATAGAAAATAATGTAATATTAAAAAAAAAAAAATCTCAGTAGTCATAGCTTCAAGAGATGTTGGGTATAATTACTGTTGTCCTTTCTTCTCAGAGATACTTCCTGCAATGAGTTGTCCGGGCTTTTGGACAGGGTTCATGTGACTAACAGTTATATTTTATTTTTAGCTTTGGCTGACATAATTACCAGGAATACTTGCATATTAAACCACTATAAGATTTTTTTTTTTTAAATTACTGTTCTGCTATGTATGTACCAATACTATTGGAAGACAGGTTGAACTGGGACACAATTGCATTTCAAACTTCACATCATTTGTGGTCTTGAGATATAACTGTATCTTAAGCTTTCCCTAATTACCTTTTTACTGATCATCCTAAGGAGGATGCCTCCTTCTTCTGTTGCTCTCAGTGCTTACATGGCCAGAGGCAACTGAAATAATTTTGTTATTTTACATTAAAATATAAACAACTTTTCAGTTTTGTCTTTTTTTTTCTTTTAAATCTCTCTTCTCAGGTGCCAGTTAGCAATGTGGGGTAGAAGAATGGGCACAGCTGATATAGAAGCATACAGTAGCATGAGTGAGAATTTCTTAAGTGATGTTTGTTGCTTAAAACGACTTAATGTATAGCTACTTGATACCTGTTAGAGCCTTTCTTTAGAAGGACTGCAATTTTTTTGCTGCCCTTCCTCATAAGGCTATTTTTCTAATAAGATTGTTTTCTGAAGGGTAGAAGTGAGAATCGGAGAAAAACTAAATGGTAGGCATCAGTCACTATAAATGGAAGAGTTACCTGGAATCTAAAAGAGAAATCCAGCCTGCTGTATCTCTGTCCCTGAGAAGAAGTAGTCCAGTGGGTCTCTGTCTTATTATCATGGTGGCAAAATTTGTAAAAATTATTTTCTACTGCTTTCTTCATGTGGAAAGCGAGTCTTGGGTTTTAGCCCAAGTTGTATCTATTTCTTTGTCCCCATTGCCTCCTGTGAAAAAGCAATTTGGTTGTTCTTTTCTTCTCTCTCTTCTGTATCAGATCATTTGAGAGTTCAGGTGCTTCTCAGCTTGGCCTTGGTGGGCTCGGGATTAAAATCTCAACTGTTCTGGATGCCCTGATGCTTTTCAGAGTACACTTTTTTCATGGGCAACAAGAGTCCTGCAAGAAGTGTCTCTGAAGCTGAGGAGATGTTCAGCTGGTCCTTTGGCACCAGTGGTGCATGACTTGGTCGGCAGAGGATCCTGCTTTTTGGAAGACATACGGAAAGGATCAGAGAGGTGGAGTTTTGCTTCTGGGATAGGGGAAATGTTGATTAAAGCTGAAAGGCTGCAAGAGATGATGACGAAACAAATCATATTTTTGCTGAATATAGGCAAGACTTCTGGAGTCTACATTAGCCAAACAGCCTGATACCTGAGGTGTTTTGGGCAGGTCTTTTCTGAGATACCTCAAAGGGGCTTGATCATCAGAAAAGATGCACATGCAGCCTCTGAAGATGCTGCTCTCTGTTCTCAAGATCAAAAGATTACTTAATGTCTCTGAAAAAAGTCCAGTGCCCACTTTGCATTTCAACTTGTGCATGTACCAGGCAAAAAAGGAATTGGCACTACCAGTGGTTGGAAACTGGCCCCTGGCCCTATGTGCCAGCCTGCTGAAACCCATGTTCACCACCTCTGGGGCAGTGCCTGCCTGTGTTTGCAGTGGTTTCTAGTCCCACTACCCCGGGATGCAGCTTCTAAGATCTCAAGGGTGAAAGGCTGAGCAGTGCTGTTGACTTGTATGCATTCTTCTTGTTTTTATGTATTGCTAACAGAATCTTTCTCAGGATCCTTTACTGTTGTTTATGGATGCTTTAAGCATTCAAAACTGTAACATTGTAACTCTGTGCCAGTGAGGACTGCTAGTCTCACTTTGGAGATGTAGCAATGGAAGGTGGAACAATGTGGTCCAGCCCTAGTTCCTCTGGGAGCTTGTGTATCATGGCCCAAATCATCCCCATGTCTGGACCTTGGCCCCCAAGGGTCTGATCTGTGGAGGGAAAAATAAAATATGAAGGTGGCTGAGGGAGTAACTGGGGAATAAGAAGGAGAAGCAGCTATGGCTGTGTCACCATGATCCTGTGCCAGCAGCTGTCTCGGCTCCCTACTGCAACTTGTCCGGGAGAGATGCCAGTGGGTGCCTAGCCCAGCGCTGACAAGCAGCTACTTATCTTTCATGCTCTTCTGATCTATCCTCACATGAAGCATTATCCACTGTACCACTGGTGCTGGGCAGCTGCTCTCTGGCACACCCAGGGTGGTGGTTTGCTTCCAGGGTTGTTGCAATGGCCAAAATCTGGCTTCTCTAGGGCATGCAGCCCAGGCAGGTTGTCATGTCCATCCCCTCCCTTTTTTGTTCCATCGAACAATGTAAACTGTAGTTTTAGTTTTGGACTATCTTAGAACTGGCAGCCTTTCTCACAGACTGACTGGTCCTGGGTGGTGAAGGGTTTGTTGGTGTCCTGCAATTCTGGCACCCTTTTAGGCTGGGAAATCATATGGCTCATTTTTTGCTGGAAAAAGATTGATGTTCTTTAAGGTTTGGCTCTGTAATGGGTATTGGTTCCCTGAAAGAAATACAGAAGCAGACCACTTTCTACCCTGTAGCAGAAAAAAGGTCCCTGGACCCCTTTCTGGACTTGGTCATATAAACCATATCCTGTGATACAATAAAGGCCCTGGGTTTCCTGAGTGTCAACTTGAGTTTTAATTTATTTTCCAAAATAAATTAAAAATTCTAGAATGTGTGTGTTTTGTAGTACTTTCTTCAAGATCACCTGCTGACTACATCTACACCAGCTTCTGGAAAAATCTAACTTGAACTTACTTCTCGTATGTTCAGGCTACCTCATTACTGCAGGGAGCCACCTGAGAAATGTGTTAATGGCCATATGCCAACACACTCAGCTCTATAAAAACCACTGAGATGAACCTGCTCCAACTGCTGAAAGCCAGAAACAACTACCCTCTTGTCTACACCAGGAAAACTACAACTTGTTAATTTGCCATCAGCCAGCAGCTGCTCTTGGGCTGGCAATGGTGGAACTGGTAAACGGAGCTCAGGCATATTTAACACTGTAATAAAACATAATTTAGAATTACAGAGCAGACTGGTAATGCTGCCTATTATCAAGGTTGTTTGACACTTCCCATTATAAGGCTATTTTCAGCCGCTTACAAGTTTGCCAAATTTCAACAGCTTGCACTGAGATTTCTTTAACTCGGTGTCTGCCTCTTGCTGAATATTCTGTTATTATTGTTTAAAGTGAAAAAACAGCATTTAGCCAGAGCAATTCAGCTGTTTCTAAGAAAGAGGACTGAGAAAATATCTTGTTAGTCCTATTAAATTTACACGACCTTTTCTTTTAACAACTCAGAGGCAGGATTTAGCAAGAGAGGGGAGCCACTGTCAGAGATGCTTGTGCTTTTTCTATGAAAATTGACCAAAATAGTCTGAAGCACAAGTCTTCAAAACATTTCAGTTAACACCAGCTAGCAGGTCTTTAATTCATAGCAGCTCATTTGCCCACAGAGGTGATGTGGGGGCCATGCAAGTCTGGTTCCTCATGGCGGGAAGCTGGTTCCTACCCAGTCCCAGGAACCTGGTCTGCGTGCGGGCTTTTGGGACATAATGATGCCCGTCTTCCCTGTGGCTCTTGAATGAGCCTGGGTTGTACAGAGGAGGGGACTGAAAGATTTAAATGGGGCAGAATGCAATAGTGTCCGAAAGAGCAATTTTTGTGTGCTTTGGCAATCTTTAAGGTGTGTGTAATAGGCATGTGTAATATAGGTAGGGGTCTTTAGAGGTAATAGATGTGTGGACACCTATACATTGCTCACAGTATCTGTTAACTTAATAAATTCCTTGTAATTGTTGTCTGTTTAACTTCAAAATGTAAGCCAAAAATTAAATTTGTTAATAGTGCTTGTCAATAACTTCTCTTTTTTTTTTTTTTCTGGATATAATGGCAGAAATCAGATTCCTTATCATAGAACACTAAAGGCAATCAAAACTGAATTACTTTTGCTCTTGTTCATTGTAGGGTTTTCCCCAGTAACATGTGTCTCTTTAGTTATTCTTTACTTTTCTGTAAAGAAACTGTTGAAGTTGAGTGCTACTCCTGCCTGTGCGTTACTGCAGATGCTGGTGAGATTTCAATCCATCCCAGCCATAGAGACCAGTGGCTGGAGGGAGAAGAGAAAGCAAAACACCTAAGCACCTTTAGCCTAACAAGGAAATCTGTCTCTGCTATTAATGTGCTGCCAGCCCACTGGTTACAATAGCTACTGTCTAGCCATCAAAATTGTCTTATCCATCAGTTTTCTATTGGCCTACTTACATGGAAATTGCAGGAGCATCTCATGGCTTGTTCTGCAGAGCTCCTAAAATCAGCAGACTCAGCATCTCTGGGTTGACATACAAGCATTAATCTTTATCTACTACATATCTACAGCTGCAAACGGTAGGACAGCCAAAAGCCTACAACAAAGGGCTCAGAGAATCATGAAAGCAATTATACTATTTATTTTCAGGCAAACTGGGTTATGGTGGGGTTCAGCTACCCAAACACGTGAACTTTCAGTTGGTGATGGGGCATGGCTGCAGGAAGACTGCACTTAAATTTAAAAATAACATTTGAAAATTTAATTAAAACTCATACCTTCATTATGCACCTTCTTGGTACTCAATGATATCAGGTTAAGACACTTTAAACCTAAGGCAATTTTGTTTTTTTATAGTCACTTTTTAACAGTCAGTGTGTCTTCTGCTTCCCTGGTTGGCATGAGAAGCCCACACAGATAGAGGAAATTATGGGGGGAAAAAAGTAAAACAGAATATAACTCAAAAGGTTGTCAAAACTATGTAGTTTGAAAGAAATGGTGCAAAGTGTTTTATCCTTTTTTTTTTTCCTGATTGTTTTGTAAAACCATTCTCAGGCTGAAGGTGGGTGAGAATCTTTTAATGACCCATCAGTTAGAGCTGAATAGCAGCTGTGACAGGTGACCTTCCTTTTTTCACAAGTGCTCTATTAGTTCTCATTATCTTGCCCCTAGGTCACTTTTTGGGGCCTTTCGAGGCCTTTTCTTTTTAGCTCTGAAATAAACTGTATTTCTTTCCATCTGAAGATGAGCCCGTGACATTTTTTGGGAGAGTATGTCACTCACAAGAGATGCCTATAGAAGAATACCTTCCTTGCCTTAGCAGAAGTGCTCTCACTGAAGAGGAAGCTGAGGCAGGGGAGGAAGGGCAGTGGGAAGGAATACCCTGAGCATGGTTGATTCAAATCACGCTAGGCAGCAAAATCCTCAATTGTTGCCAAATTCTGCTCCGTATTTGAGGCTGGTGGTGCCACCTGCCCCACCTCTGCTAGTACATTTTGTAGAACAGCTGAAATTATCTGCTTCTCCTCTGGCTACCTCTGTGAAGCTCTTACAATGCTTCAGTTTTTCACCAAAGCCAAGTCATGAAATGACTGTTGGGGCTCTCCTGTTTAGCAAAGGTACTGCTCTGGTTTTCAGGTTTGTCTCCATACAGGTGCTGCTCAGTTCTCCCCAGCTTTCTGATTTCTGGGATTAGAAGAAGCACTTAAATCCTTTCTCCTATGATGCATTAGCTAAGCTTGTGACATTCAGTGGGTTTATAGCTGACAAACAAGAATCTTTTTTTAAAAGCCCTTGCATCAATATTATTTTTATTCCTGTGTCTTGTTTTGTGTAACTTGGGTCTTTACAATGCTGGTAGATGGTAGCGGTGAATAAATAATCAAATCTGTTAGTAAAATGCTGAATTTTGCTCTGATTTACTTGCAAATATTTGAAGTGGATATGAAATTGGGCAGAATTGATGTGGAAGGGGAGCAAGAAAGTGACAGCTTTTTATGGAGCGATGTGTTTCTTTGAAGTATACTGAAATGTTATACTGCAGTATTGTGATCAGGATAGTTTAAGAGTGTCTGTATTTTGTGTTTTAATAGCAACCTTGTCTTATCCAGTTTTGCTTTAGACATGAAAATGCAATTTCTAAGGCTTTATCAGGTAAAACAAGAAACTTTGCATGGAAAGAA
Source organism: Neopelma chrysocephalum (assembly GCF_003984885.1). NCBI lineage: Eukaryota > Metazoa > Chordata > Aves > Passeriformes > Pipridae > Neopelma > Neopelma chrysocephalum. Next base: position 3,875,010 of record NW_020897704.1, read on the forward strand.
CTAGAAATGAAGTTTCTGCAGACATGTTTTCTTTTTCTAAATGCTGACAAATAACTCCTGCCAAATGCTACATAAAGGAGAAAAAGAAACATATGGCAGTTCAACAGGAGTGAAAAGATGAGCTAATCCAGCATCCAACAAGTCTTTGGATGAGACTATAATAAAACCAACCAGCCTTTATCATGCTTGATAGCACCACTATAATTAGGGGTCTGTCACCAAGTTCATAATGAACCCTTCACCCTCTTTTCTGGGGTTTATAGTCTGGTAGTAAGAGTCACTATGGGTTGCAACTAGAGCTCACTGTGGAGAAGGCTCAAATCTAGCATGCAGGTTTTAAATAAACTGTTAAAAACTGGGGACTTGCGGCAGCAATGAGCAAGTTGTGCTTATAGTCTGACCTGAGTGTTTAAGGAGTCAGTGTCTAGGGTGATTTATTTGCCTTTAGCACGAAAAATACAAATATGTGGTTCAGTATCCTGTTGTGCTCTCTTACGCTGCCTTGTAGGAATCAAGAATGCAAGGAATCAAGATTTTTATTTATTTATTTCCCCTCCCTTGGTTTTACAATCCTTACATCTGCCCTAGCAGAAGCTGCTGCTGCAGAGCTAGGGGCTAACATTTGCTATGATCTGCCTTAAAAAAACTCATTCCTTACAAGTCAAATTTTCAGTCTTAAGGAGAAGTCTGGCAGACAAGGCAAAAATCCAGGCAAAAATGCTTTTTTCTCTGTTTTTTTCCTCCATCCTTGAGGCTTAGTCGACTGCTGGCAGAGGAACTGTCTATGCAGAAGATGCCTCAGTTGTGAACAGAGGCATTCTGAATGATGGGGTCTAAGATTCAGGAAGTGTCCAATTTTTTCTGAACTGAGAATGATTGCATGTCTAATCCGAGGTACCAGAAACGGAAAGCAGCCCTCTAACATATCTCAAGTGTTATCCTTTCTCCCTTGCAGTGCAGGGGTTTCTCAGCACCTCAGGATGTGTAACATAGCTATTTGAAAATGTTCACAAGAGACAAGGCAGAGCTCTCACAACAGCATCTCCTCTGCAGAATGTGGGTCTAGTAATGAAAGGTCAAATATTTGTATGCTAAGGCTGTGGGTTCAGATTACAGCTAGATGCCTAATGAGATTTTCAGAAACATTGAGGTTCCCCTGCAGCCTTGTGTGCCAGACTCTTTAAGAGTCTGGCTTAGAAGAAATAACTAGGCAACCTCAATAACAAGCAAAACCTGAGTGGGTCAGTCCTGTCCCAGTATGATTCAACCTTCTGACTTGTATGTAAAAGCAAAGGTGAACAGAGGTGTATCCAGTTCACATTTAATATACAGTAAATGTTAACCTTCCCTCCCAAACACTTCAGGAGAGGCTTTGATGTTCGTTTGATGAGGGTGAATAGGGTGGGAAAGGATTGATATTCATGAGGTGCTGCAGTAGTCCTAAGTCTAGCAGGGCAGGCAGCCGAGTGGTGCCTCTGAATCATCATAAAGAGATTTAAAAACCATACATATGAGTGCTTGGAGACCGGGAAGGGGGTGTGTCTTATAACCCCTCTAACTCTCCGCTCTACTGCTTCTGCTTGTCGGAAAGACAAAATCTGTGCTGCTTTTCTGGCAAAGAGACCTCATCAAAGCTCTACATTTATGAATTAGTAATTCATAAATTAGCAGCTGTAGGTTGGCAGTGTCTTCAGAGGGCTATGCCAGGTTTTGCCTTCTCAAATGAGAGGCTGACCCACAAAGGCTATGCCTGTAAACTCAAGAGTTGTGAAATCTTGTCCCTTGAAGAGACACCATGCTGTTGGAGGCCATCATGTCTTGTGTTTAGGCAAATCCCATGGGAGCCAGGAAATGCTGCCTCTTGCAGATCCCTTGGCCTCAAGCCCCTGATCCTGCTGCACCCCATTCAAACCCTGCTGGCACCCCTGCTGCTGACTTCTGACCTAACTGGCCAAGGAGGACAATAGAAAGGAGAGGCACATATGTGCCTCTTGAAACACACATTCTTGGCTTCTACACCTATATCTGCTGGCAGGCACATGGTAGGAAGCAGCTGCTCACACTACTATTGCATTACACTCTTCATTTGGGCCCTATGCTTTCCAGCAGAAGTCATGAAGCATGGATGTGAACCAAACCATGACAGCCTTCTGCAGAAAGGAGAGACTGTGTAAAGAACAAGGGACACAAGGCAGGCAGGGACCTCTGCTTGGCTCTTAGTGTGCAGAGGTGCAAGATCTGGACTTCTGGCATGAGTGAGGGGTAAGGACCCTTACTGCTGGGGTCCCTATTATTGCCTACTTGGGGTGTACATTGCAAGAAAGCACATAGTATATTCTAGCATACATGTAACAGAGGCACGTATAACCTCCAAGGGGAACGTAATGAATGAGTGAGATTCATTCAGCCATCTTCAAAAAGCCACCAGCCATGTAGTGCATAGGAACTGCTCATGCTAACAACTTTGATATCGGCACTAAAGACTGGTGTCTTGAAGATTAGTGTGTGAACATGGGAGACCTTTGTAGGTATAGTTTTGATCAGCAGAAAAAAAACAAGGTGTGATTTTCAATCGAGAATATAAAGCTGATCACAGAAGGAATCCACTGTACAATGATCTCTGAAAAGAAGGCTTTTAAAATTTCCATTAATTAGAATATATTTCATTTCTTGGCTTCATCTTAATTTAGAGAGAAATGTAGAAGTTTCTGTTTCACAGAAGAAGCTTGCATAACCCTTCAACTGGCATTTTCAAACCATGGTATAAATTACACAAGGAAAAGTTGCAGTTGATGTGGAAAACACAATCTGTGCCTACAAAGTCTTCTGTTTTAAACTGCCCATTTTATATTCCCCTCCGGAAGGTATGACAGCTCAGCTTATTAGCAGGGCTTCTTTTTTTGTGTGTGTTGTTTAATATTTTTCTAAAAAAAAGCCCTAAAATAAAAAGGAAATCCTGCAGTGTTTTCCTTTTTTTTCTTTCTCCCCCCCCAACAACTGTATCACAGTTTCTATCCTTTCCATGTGTATGTAATTCAAAATAATATATAGATAAGCATATTTGATATTTTGTGTTCTTGGAACTTAAGAATTAATTAGTTGATGCTTAGAAGCAGTTTCTTCTGCTACTGCCAAATAAAGCATCGGCTAATTTCAGAAAAACATATTAAAAAAGATCAATTCTTAAACAACAAGGATAGACTATGGATGTTTACCTTCACTGAAACATATCAGCTGTTCCTCTCTTCAAATAAAAAAAATTGGGTATTTGACTTTTTTCAATATTTGCTACCAAATACTACTTACTTGCTCTTTCTGTTCATGTGACCTATAGAACAAATGCTTTCAGAAAGCTATTTTTTTCTATTACCTTAATAGTCAAACTGTCATGCTTCAACTATTAAGCTATGAGGTTTAATTTTTAAGTCACCCTTCTGGAGCCAATAACTTTTTCTTAAATTGCCCAAAATGCAATTTTGCATAACAGTTGTGCAATGGAGAACGAACCTTTCCCTTGTTTGTTCTTAAGCTTCCGAGTTCCATTTTTAAAGTTCCCAGGTTTTGGCAATTTCTGAGTTTGACAAAACTATAGAGTGAAATAAACAAACAAACAAGAAGGAGAAAAGCAGCAATTTTCCCCCTGCTGTGGAAGCTGGGTGGCACACCATGTCTCTCCCAGGAAGCAGATGTTTGAGGAGGTAGTGCTGTCCTTTGTGGTCCATGTTTGAGGAGTAAGTGCTGCCTATTCACTGTGCATTTTTGCCTTGCTGGTAGATACCTGAAAGTTTTATTATTCACTCTTATTACAAGTGCTCAGAGGAGAAAGCTATATTCTTGCTATACTCTCCTAACAGTTTAAGAGCTTTAAGTTCCCCATCCCTCCAATACTTCCCCTGCGGCTTCAGAAGGAAATGTCTTTGCTACTGTGGTCCCCTCCTCAGCCTTTCCCAGTCCTCTGCCTCTCCACTTGCCTTCTCTTCCACTTCTCCTTATGGCTCTTCCAAAGAGCAGCAGTCTATACTTGGTACGATTCTTACCTATTTTATCAGTGCCATTGGTAAACTCATCATGGAACAGTTAAATTGTCTACACTCATTAATTTCATTCTGCTGGTTTTAATTGTAATGAGCAGGAGACTGTTGCTATCTGTTTTCAAGCTCAGAGAGAGACTACTGGGATACATTAGTTCCCAACTTATTTGAAAATACTGGTTTTTGCAAAACCAGAAATACCACAGTTATTTTTAGCAGAACCCCTCATTTTCCAAAGTTGGTGATTTTGGTTTTCCATTTGCCCTGGATACAATTATTTTCAAACCCATTATACATTTATAGTTATAGACATCTATTTAAAACTGAAACCACGGAGTAGGGAAGCAGAGGAGCCCTGCACTTACTCATCATGCTGTGTGGACTGACTGTTGTAATGGGATGTGAGAAGCCAGCCTAAGCATTGGCCAGCCTAAGCATTGTAGTGCTCTCTCTCTCTCCAAAATTTTTTCACCCAGTCTAACTCCTTCACAGGACTTACTGCTTTCTGCTCACAAAGTTTAAAGGCTAGAAAGAATTTCTGGGTAAACAGAATTATTTTTCAGGAAGTTTTTCTTGCAAGAAAGGGAGAAAGCTTTTACCTTTGCAGAGAAGAAAAGAAAGTTAAAAAAAAAGAAGAAATAAAGAAAAAAAAAAAGAAGAAGCAATGAGGCCTCAGACCCAAGCAAAAGCAGACACTTAAAAGTACTGTAGTTTTGGATTGAATCAGCTCAAAGCGTGTGGTTTGGATTTGTGCACACATGGTAATGAAAGCCAGCAAAAGTCTTCATGGGATTTTACCAGGAAGAAGTTAACACAGATGCCAAATCCATTTATCATTTCTTTTGTTATGTGCCACTGTCCCTTATGACCTTCTCCAGACTCTAAGCAGTGAATGCTTTCTCTCCCAGTACCAGTACATATGCTTGTTTTGTTTTTAATCACTTCCTCACCACTCCACTACTTATATGTTCTGTGGCACCAGCAGTTTTTCCTGTTATGGGGGCCTAGGTGCATGCTTTAAGAAATACGAGTATTTAGAGAGAGAACAGGATTGTCCCAGAAGCAGTTTTGGTGGATTTGGGGGATTTTTGGGGAAAGTTGTTTATTACAGGTCTACTACTATACAGAACTATTGAGTTTCTACTCCTTTTCCCAATTAATAGCTTCTATTTTTATTCCACTCTTTCCCCCACCTGAACCCTTCCAAGTAGAAAAGGTAGGTTCCACAACCATTCACGTGTTCGTGGTCTACCTGAAGAAGCTTTTATAAGTTCTTCCACAACCTCCTCATGCACCCCTAGGTGCCTCAGTTGCTGTCTGCACACACAGGCAATTCAGAGCTTTCCTGCACAGCAGGATTTGTGCACACGTTGATTTTGCAGTTGTTCCATTCCTGCTTGAAGATATAACACAGTGTGTGCTGCCAGCATTCCCTGGCTGATGGTCAGAGCTGGTCCACTTTGGCCGTGCAGGTGGACAGCTACTTTCGCTTTAGTCTTCTCTCATCCTCTGAGACACAAGTGTTGACATCAAGAGCCGTTGGGCAGATCACAGCTCCTCTTCATACCAAAACTCTCTCAGGTTGTCAGACTTACGAGGGATAGCTTGAACGGTTTAAATTGTAAGCCGTCGCCCTGGCTATTTTTGACAGAAATGGGCAAGGGAACATCATCCAAATGGCTCTGCTGGAAGCTTTGAAGATTGGTAACCTCCACAGGAGTCTGGACAAGCACTGTGCTGAAGACAGTCATTTCTCCAAATGGTAGAACTGAAGTTGGGAGATGGTGTCTGGCCATGAGTTGTGACTAATGCTTGTGACTTGCGTTATGGCTAATCTTTCTCTTGGTCTGTGCTTGAATAAATTGGGTAAGACCATAGCCAAAGAAGTGTGTATTTCAAACCTAGGGTTCTGTTGTCATGTGCATGTTTGGCTCTGGTATGTGGTCATGGATCCAAGAGGATTTGTCATGGCTGGTGGCCACAATTTGCTTTCTGAATGTTCAGAGAACAGATTATTTTAAAGAAGATGATCACTGAGCTCACCTCAGTTTAGAACTTGGTGGGTGGAGCACAGCAAGCATGTTGTTGTGCCTGACAACAAAACTTGGTACTATGAGAAGTTAATGCACACAACATCCAACTGGTGCTTCTTGAAGAACCTCAAGATACAGCAAATGCAGTCATCAACAGAGAATTAAGTCAGGGTAATTGTATAAAAGGATCTGTTGGTCTTCTCTTAGTCTAGTTAGACTAGAATGCTCTTCCAGCATGATGCAGGCTTGCATGGGTATGGACTTGGAAGAGGAGATAATTCATTGGATTATCAGTCTCTTCTCCCAGGTAACAAGTGACAGGACAAGAGGAAATGGCCTTAAGTTGTGCTAGAGGAGGTTTAGATTGGATATTAGGAATAATTTCTCAACTAAAAATGTGGTTCAGATTTTGGAACAGACTGCCCGGGGAAGTGGTAAAATCACCATCCCTGGGAGTAGGTGGCACGTGGGTGTGGCACTTGAGGATATGGTTGAGTGGTGAACATTGTGGTGCTGGGTTAATAGTTGCACTCGATGGGTCTTTTCCAACCTTAAAGATTCTATGGTTCATGAAGCATTGTGAGCTGGAAGGCCACTTATGTCGTGGTACTTGCAGAAGGAAGAATTTGACAACCTTCTGTATCCTTCACCAGCAAAACCAGAAGGCAAATTTCCAGTTTCTCTACCTTCTCCACTGAAGTTCAGCACCAACTCGAGCTGGTTTTTTGTGGGACAAACAGAATTGATCCAACTTGGGGGGGGGGTGTTCCCCTATTTTTTGGCAGCTTTTTCATGAGTTGGGTTGCTCCCGTGCAGCACAGCTGATGATGGACTGTGGTGCAGGACACAGCAGCAGTGTAAGCAGAGGACTTTGCTGTGAATCTTCATCCTCATCTGTGTCTGTTGAGCTGTCTATATGCCTGTGCTCTAGCCTGGGCTGAGAAGTACTGCAAAAAGCACTTTCATGGAAAGAGTGGTAACCTCTAGCAGAGAGTGTGGAGGGTGTAGAAGCTAATATGTGTAGGAGATGAGGAAGGACTGGAAGTCCCTCCAGTCAGCACTGTCTTCAGATGATCCCTTCCATGGAGTAAGGCCCATGCTACCTGTCCTCTTAGTGCCTGTTATCTGAGAGATAACTGCGCTCTCCTTCAAAGTGATAAAATCTGCTTTCATTGCACAAAGATGCATTGTTCCCTTTTGTGGGGAAGGAACTGAGTTTTCCTGCGGGCCCTAGCTGCAATTTGCCTCTCTTTGCTTTCAAAGGTGTCTATCTATTTTGAAAAAAAAAATTTCCTTTAGGTCTTCGTTTTCTTTGGAGCCTGCCTTCAGACTCAGCAGCAACAACAAAAGACCTACTGAGCAACTGAAACTATAGGCTTGTTCTTTCCTTTATTCATGGTGATGTTTACCAAGGACAGACTTTGACTGACAGTCCCTCAACAGGAGGAAAATGGATCCACGCTGAAACACGCACATCTCCCAGTTAGCTTAATGTGAAAAAGAGCTCTTCACATATTTTCTTTCTCTCCTGGGTAAATCTGTAATTAATACAGTCTTGGTATGTTCTTCTGACTGTTCTCAAATCTGCTTCATCTCTTGCATTATAGTCAGATAACAAATGCCCTAATTTTGAAGAAGTAAGTCAGAAGGGTGAATTTTGGTATTTTCTCTGGACCTTCATTTTCTGCCAAAGTAATGTATAGCCTTTGAAGTTGTTATCAGCACAGGTTTGGCCTTCACAAAAATTATTTGAATGAGAGTTTCTGTCATCCAGTGCCTTGCTTTTGAATAGAGTTTTGGGCAGTGGAACTCATGTAGTTCAGTCTGATGTATAATTAACAATATCCGTGGAATTCTAATATTTGAAATTTGAATTGAGGAAGCAGAGTGAGAATTGTCCTTGTTTGTCTCAGTATTGTCTGTCTGATTGTGCAATCTCTTCTTGCCTTGTGACACCATCAAAGTTTCTAATGCAAACCTGGACACCACTACGGTGAAAATAAATCTCCTGAAAACAAGCTGGCGTTTCTTAGGAACTGATTAAAAGCAGGAGGTTGCAGGGCCTGCAGATAGTGTGGTGGTTTCTAGCAGTATGGCACAGCCGCTATGGGTGCGTTGCCAATTTACAAGGCTCCCATTTCAGGGTCTGCACTCGTTCCCACCAGGTAACTGCTGAGGCAGCAAATGGTTGTGTGTTTTGGATCTGTTTCATGCCTTGTTCTCTAGAGGCAAGTCACTCTAGTTTGTGAAGATACCTCAAAAGAGAGGCAGTTGCTGTCCAATGAACATGCGTTATTTGGCTTAACGTATGAAAACATTAGCTAGGGTTTTCTTATGCCTGTTGGCAAAAAGGTGTTCTTTTAAAGAAATGTCAATAATAATAACAGCTACTTCAAATGAGATCTGAGTTTCCTGACTATGAGTGGGAAATTATGTAGATTACCAACCCTGAGAACCCTCTGATACTCAGTGTCATGATTACAGGGTGTGAAACTCTATTTGGGGACTTGGCTAATTTAAACTACTTGAGCTCCACAGCTAAATTACTTTGGTTAATGCTTAAGAGCTGTGTTTTCTAGAAATGAGGGCTCAATATGTTGCAGAAGACGTAGTTTATTTGCTGTTAGTGACCTTCTCTCATTTTAAAGCAATGCTTAAATAAATGAATAGTTTCAAGGCCTTGAAGAGGGTCAGTTTTGCTAATTGTATTCCAAACTGAAGTTACATGACTGAATATTAAATAGAGGTTTTCCTTTTGCTGTGTGACATGGTCTGATTTGTTGGCCTTGAAAGATATATTTGGAAGATAAGATGGCAGCTTTTTTAAAAAGAAAGTATATGGATTTTATACTTAGTTTAAGTGTAAAAGAAACTGTTTCTCTCTGTGTGTGCCCATGCATATGATTCAAACCACATTTCTAGAAAACACATGGAAGTTATTTGAAGGCAAAAAGTACATAATGTGTTTGTGAACTGTAATGTTATGGATCTAACTAGTGTGTATATATATTTTTTTTTAATATATATATACGTATTACTGGATGCTAATTCATCTCATTAAAACTTACCACAACATCCTTAAGAACCACTGCTACTATAAGAGTGTCATCCCTTGTGGATAACATAGCATTTATGTTAAGAAGTTGTCTCTGCCACCCTCCAAAAATCTGCTTTGGGCTGCCTTTCCCTCTTCGAGCTTCAGAGACATTCAAGTGTCCCTTGAGAACTAGGGTCTGTGGTCTGGAAACGTCCTAGAGTTGTTTAGAGAAGACTTCATCAACTTTTTTGCTGTGTAATCTGCTTCCCATCACAGTGCCACCTTTATTGCTCTCTCTTCTAATGCCAACCCACAAGCATTTGTCCATCCCATAAATGAGCTCCACATTCTTGAGTGGCCTGTTCATGTAAAGGGCAAAATTCTGCATTGTTCTGTTTTTCAGGTGGATCTCAGAGCTTCTATTGCTCAAGAGAGTCCCATGATCATAAAAGCCACGTTGCTGCCTGGGATACCAGTCATGGAGCCAGACATGGACTAGCAGGAATTGTCCACTCCTACCTGGGCTTTTCTCTTTTGCATTTGGGATCAAGGAGAGCAGTGCCTGGACTCCAGACTTTACTCATAGTGATTCTTCATATTCCAGGTCTGCCATGGCAATATCATTGGCGCCTACATGGATGAGCAACAAGGGGTGATAGTTGCAGGTATAGGATAGGGAGGTTCAGTTTCTTTTCTATATCATCTCAAATTTCTCATTCCAAAAGTAAAAGTCTCCCATGACAGCATCTTTTGTCAGTAGATGGGTGCCTTTGACCCCTACAGAAGGGAATCTCCAGCCACTGTCACTTAGCCCCTCTTCATGATGCTCATACTTCCTTAAGGCCTTGCGGGCCTTGAAACCCCACTTCATGGAGTTTGCTCCTCATCTCGGGCTATTATGTCACAGTACCAATCCTGTCCATTTGGACCTGAGGGCAGAGAAGGAGTTTCTGTCCTGCCCCAAAAGTCCCAAGCTGCCAGCTTCTTGGGATTCTCCATCCACCACGTGGTCACATGTAGCATCTCAACATCCCTCCTTCCTCGCATTGTGTAGCTTGGGCTCTTGCTTTTGCAAGACCATGAAGACCATGCTTGTCTCCTGTTTGCCCTCTACTCTGCTCCTCCCACAACCCCCTTAGGTGGATGCCCAGTGCGCCATGGCACCGCATTTCTCTGGGAGAGACCATGGAGGAGGCTGGGGCCATCACCTCCCTCTGGGCTGTGGCTGCTGATTTGCTAGGGTGCTATTTCCAGCCATTGCCACTGATCCAGAACTGCTAATTCAGTTGGGAAGGGTGAAGTGCATAACAGCCCTGGGCTTTTTGTGGAAGAAGGAAAGGAAATTAATTTCTGTGGATTCCCTGCAGCACAGTGTTTAACCAGAGTCTTATCGGTACAGGAGGGCATTGTGTAGCTCTCCAGCAAAGGGGACTGTGCTGTGCTGGTGGAATCCTGAGAGAAGAACCTCACTGGGTAGCCAAGCTTGACTTCTCATGAGTAGTGTTTAAAAAGGCTGGTCCTGACAACAGTGAGAAAATATTTTTTTACTTTCTTGTCTCCAGGCATCCTATTAATGGTTTTGCTGCAGTCAAGATCTCAATTTCAAGAGTATAAAAAACTGTAGGGTTGTTTTTTTTTGTTTTGTGTGTGTCTTCCCTACAGGGTGTGGTGATACCTTTTCTGGAATCTTTTTTTTCTATTTCTTTCCCCACCTCAATGCCAAAAAGAAACAGGTTCTCCAATTTTCATCTCACCTTTGTCATTAATAGTCACCTTTGTGATAACTTTCTAAGCCACTTGACAGTCCTCCCATGAAAGTCAATAGGGTTTTTTGTTGTTATTGGTATTTTTTTAATTTGTGGAGTGCCTTTTCTTCATTCAAATATGTCTCAGCCTCATCAGAATATTAATAAGTAGGTTTTTATGCATAAGTATTTCCAGACCCAACTTGTGGCTGTTATGGTTTGTTGGATCAGCGATTTCATTTTTTAATGAAAATTCTAAGGAGGTTTTGATTATGAAATGCAATGTCTCGCAAAGAGCTATTAAGTTCTAATGTGTCAATACCTGTTTTTTTAAAAAAATTGCTTTTAAAACTTCATGCCTGTTTAATTTAACTTTAAAAGTCTGGGTGACAGAAGGCTTCTATCCCTGTAAAAACTTGAGAAATAAATAAACAAACAAATAAATAAATAAATTTTGAGACCAATTCAGACTCCTAAAAGGAAACAATGATCTGGAACAACATGTAGGATGATTCTTTAGGCCTTTTTTTGTGTTCTAAAAGGCCCTTTGAGAAGGTCTGAGGGAACGTTTTAAAAGCCAGTGATTAAGTTTAGTCATACAGTCCCTCAGCATGGTGGGTTGATGAGAAAGTGTTACCCAAAATCACATAGCCTGACTGCCAACTCGAAGTGCAGCGCTTACCCCAAGGTTTCATGATTGAGCCAGTCCTCCCACACTAGCTCTTGCAAATCAAGGGGGAGAAGAGAGAAAAGGGGGGAAATCTTATTTGGCCCTACGTAGGTTAAAAAGCCCTGTGCAACACTGTGGAGGAAGGCATAGGAGCAGCACTGAGTATTGGCAAAAATGCGTGCCCGCAAATGTGGCGAGACTCTGGTTTGCATTTTGCTGACAAATGACTTGGTTTTGATCCAGCTTAAGCTGGAAACAAAATTGTAAGCTGTAAGTGAACAGGATTTTACAGCTGTTCACCACATCTGGGCTTTTGTAGGGCTGCCCCCCCACCATAAGCCACTCCCAGAGCAAGACCCTGCACATTATCCCTAGATAGATTATTCAGCAGAATCCAGTAGAAAATTGGCTTCACGTTCACCAGGGGTTTCTTGACCCTGAGACTGGCCTGTCTGAAAGGAAAATGTTCCTGGAAGATGTCTGGAGAGCCCCTGTCCCTGAGATTGCCTGCTTGTTTGTCAGTGCTGAGGGCTAGGGAAGCAATTTTATGTTGCATAGAGCAGCGTGTTCCTCTAGCCCCACTTTGATTGCACCAGAAAGATGGGAGAGAAGTGAAAGGAGAATGATCAACCTCAGCTGAACCAATAAGGTTACCCTGATTGGGGTGGTGCAATTAAAAATGACATTGTAGGTTTGCCTCAGGTACTCTCATACACATTTTATTAGACCTTTTTTTGCTTGGTCAGGAAAGCTGGGTGATCTCCATGTTAGTTCTGGCATCCTCTCAGCCACCTTGTCCTACTGACTCCTACTGCCCAAAGAGGGGGTCCAGCCCCTGTTCTTCCCTTTATCACTTCTGTAGATTACCCATCTACTCAGTGAGACAGCTCAGCTCTTTATTTTTGTTACATAGCCAAAAGCTCACCAAACCACAGAAAATGAGGCTTTTGCTAGATTATTGAGTCTAATCTGTTTATTCCTGAGGGCCAGCTGCAGGGAGCAGCTGGGACTGCACGGTGTGGGTTAGGGAAGGGAGAAGGCTATGTGCGAGTAGAAGGTCACCCTGCCTGGTGGCTCAGCTGGGTAAGCTGTCTCAGAGCCATGCCCAAAGCATTCCTTCTTCCGTATCCACCAAGATGCAAACTCAGAAGCTCAAGTTTATCCTGTAGAAAGACCGCACTAATCTCTTTAAGTCTCTCTCATGTGTTTTTCAATGTGGGTTCTTTGGGCAATATTCTTTACTTTTATGCAGTTCTGTTAAAAGAGTCAAGCACAAGAGGACAAATTGGTTTAGAAAACAAGTTTAATTTATCCCAGTGCTCATAAAACCATTTGTGTTATAACCTGTAAAAATTAATGGATATCAGAGAAGCTATTCCTATTTCCTAGTCATGCAAAGTGTAGCCACAGTCAACACAGGTTATCCCTCATCCTCAAATACTAAAGCCAGGGCCGTGGCAAATATTATTCTTCAGCTCAGTAATTCTGTATCTCACAGCAACAGCTTCCACAAGTCACTGACTGCTGTAAATGTCTGTCTTGCAGTAAAATGGATTTTTAAAAAAAAATCTTTTACCTCATTTGGTCTGTTAATTAAAGTCAACAAAACTTGGAAAAATTATTTCAGGGAAAATGTAAGTCTGCTGTTTCTCTGTGGGAGAAGAAAAAATGAAAATGTATCACTTTGGGGATGAGATAGTTTGTTTCTTTGGCAGAACCTCTTGTGCTGAAAAATATTTCACGGAGACACTGCTTCAGACTCCAGTAGGGTTACACGTTATTCTAACGTTGTACAGCAGCTCAATCGGAATGCCTGAAAACCTTTCCAGGTATTTTATGAGAAATATGCTAAATTCTGCAGCAGTGTTAGCCATGTGCTGCCAGTTAGACTGGACTTCTGGTCCTCACCTGGCAATGACAAAGATGCTTAAACTGAGCATATTTACAGGGTGTTTTGCTAATCATCCTTCTTTTCTAGCAAAGAGCTAGCCAGCCCCTTGCAAACAGCAGGAAGCATTTGTTGACTAACTGTGGCAGGAGCTAATGAATACTTGGTCTCCTGCGGACACTGCTGTATAAAGAGATAGCAAGAGGCAACACCAAGCAGGCCACCTTGCCCATCTACTTACAGTAAATCAGCCAGCTGGAGATTAAAGCCATCAAGTTTCAGAGGGCACCTAGAGAAATGCTCTGGAATTTCATGCTGAATTGATTTAAGAAGTTACTGCTCCAGCTGTCAACTATGTTTCTTTAGCAGGGATGGTTGAAGGAAATGAAAGTCGACATCCCCGTCATCACAGTTCACAGCCTGTTAGGCTAACCTATGCTGAAATATGCTGGCCATCTTTTTCCAGAAATTGCAAAATCCAGCAGAGGGGTAGGATTGGCAGTACGAGGTGGCATCTGCCACCAGGCATAAACTGTGGACTTGTATGCCCACACTGCATTATGTTAGGGCTAGGAGACTGGTCTTTGTGGTATCTCACCAAGAACTTCACAAAAATTATATGTGAATACTGTGTATTCACATCAGCAAAGAGCATGCTGCTTACTGGAAATCACATCCTCTAACAGTTGCAATTGCCTCTGGAGGTAAACTCACATGTGCATATGTCTGGCCACACAATCATGGACTTCCCTCATGACTTTAGGAAGGGCAAGGGCATGTTTTAGCTCACCTCTTGAAAGTACCTTTGCAGTACTTTCTTTTGTTTTGTAAGAAGCTGTCTGAGATTTTGGTTTTCTTTCCTTTTGTTATAGTATGCTGTATTCCCTGTTTGAAGTCCTGTTTCAAAACTGTGCTTTCTGCTGATGTTAATCTTTCTTCACATGTAAGACAGGGTTTAAAGTACTTGTATTATTGAAGGCATTTTTCTGCTTATTCACAGGAGTGGAGGGAGGGGAAGGCTTTTCTGTCAGGTCCATAAAATAAATTCAGGTCAGACAGGTTTTGAAGCTTCTAGAAAACTAGAGGAATGTGTTGCCGTTAAAGGACTAGTTTCGCTGGAGCGCTGCATGCACTGCTGTCAGTCATTAAGGTCTTTGGCTTCTTCAGGATCTGATCTCTCAGAATAAACCATGATAATTTTGCAGGCTAGATACCATTTGGTGTTTTGAAGAGATGTAAACATATAGCTTTCATGAAACAAGGTATTGTTTAATCCTGATAGAAATTGTGCAACGTGTAAGACGGATTTACAAATAAAAATCAAATTAATACCTTTTTTCAAGTTTTGCCATTTCCTGTAAAGTGAGACAGATTCAAGTCATTCCCATGAGCTCCAGCAGAGGCATATGCTCATCTCCTGCAAATTACTCTAATTCTTTTCAGGTATCTTTTATTTGTATGTTGATGACCAGCAATGCAGATAACATTATGGAGGTGACAGTTGCTTGCCAAAACCCCTTTATAGCTATATGGTTTGTCAGTTTACTGTGAGGTTACTTACTATTATATTTTGTTTTTTCTGGTAACATCTTAGTATTTTCTAGTAGTGCACAAAATCCAGGTTATTTATTTATTGAAAATGTTGAAATAGCTACTATATCATTATCTTCATAATCTGGGTCAATGAAGCACACGTGCACTGCTGCAGATCAGTCCTGCCTTCATCATAGCTCTCTGTCAGAGTGCGTGGCCTTCACCCTTGGAAAATCCCAGGCAATTGGAAAAGACTATTTCCATGCAATTTGCCTCTCAGAAATGGTTCTTGCTTTCTGCACTGTCACCCATTGCATACAGCTAAATGGATAAACATGAAACTGTTGTGCATATCAGTATGATGCACACGCCAGAATGTGTCATGTATAATCTGAAATTACCAGCAGATATTTGTCTGGCCTTTTTCTGTTAGTTTGCTTTTGGGTTTATGTATTTATGTGTATTTGGACTACAGGTATTATATACGTTAGATTTTTCCCTAAACAGATCTAGTGCAATATATTAATTCTGTTTTGAGTGGCCTTTCCTCCTTCCATTATATAAGCATGTAATGATAACTAAATTACAAATTTTATAACAAGTCAAATAAATGTTGTTTAAAATTCTCATTTGGAAAGTTGTCTCTGGAGGTGCCATATTTTTCTGTAAAACTGTCAGTTGGCAGCATGAAATAAAATTTAAAAAAACAAAAGCATGCATTTTTTAAAGATTGAGGCACAGAAAATAATGCTTCAAGCATAATTTAGTTTTAGTAACCTTCATTCTTAGAAGAACTGCATCCTATGGCTTTTTGCTATTGCTGTGTGATTGTGTGGGGTTTTTTTGTTTTTTACAAGATAAGAATGAAGACCTTACCAATCTTTGCCTTATGGTCACCAGTTTAAGATAATACTAGTTGCTCCTAACTTATAGAGCAAGGAAGAAAAGAGTCGGTCCCAGCACTAGTAAACTGAAAAATACTCTGGTAATGGATGAATGTTTTCTCCCATTTCTCTTGCTGGTGGCCATTAACACTGTTACTTCCATTATCATGTTTCAATCAGTGTGCCTTCTTAAGAGAAGTTTCTTCTGCACATACCAGTATATTTCAATATGATTCTGGTTAAGGCAGGACTATATTTTTTCTGTTGAGCTTTTGGCTCAATATGCTAGATTATTGATTTCATTGTACACCTTCTGAATCTAGAAAATAATCTGGTTATCTGACCTGCAAATAAAAACAAACTCCTACACGAAGAGCTTTTATCACCATATTGCTCTCAAACAGCAGAAGTCACTTGAAATAATTTCTCCTTCTGAGGTGGCTTAAAGAAATGGGTTACCCTGCCAGGACAAATGTATGGATTCTCTGACATCCCTTTCTTCTAAAGGTGCCTATGCAAGTCTGACCACTGCTTTCAAGGGGAACATTTTCAATCTTTGAACATTGTTTTATAACTTTGAAATCCAAACATTTTGAGCATGTAGCACAGCAACACACAGCGTAATTCCCTGACCACCTTTGCATTTTATGTACAGTCTCTACAGTACTAACCATAAATATGTGAGGTCAAATAGTTAATCCTTGTTCTTACTAGAGCTGACTTTTGTGTTTGCTTTTCAAGGAAACTACCTAGATGCGTTTGGTTTTTAAGAATTGCTTGTAAACATGTAAAAAGCTATTACTATGCAAATTTGGTATCCACAGCCTTCCACCTTGCTGATTTCTTGGGCTCTCTGAGGACTATAGCTATAGTTAAAGTGCTACAAACCATGGTAGAAATCTAAGGGGTAGCTTTCAACCCAAGACTTGTCTGAGTTCTTCACAGCTGTGTGAAGGCATCCCCATCATGTAATACAGTCATCTTGTTAGGTAATCAGTTGACCAGATACATCATTACTCACAAATTCATTGTAGGGAAAAATCTCTTCTGATTCTGATCTGTGGTTCAGCTGTGATACCAAGGAAGTGTATACATGTATTTAAATGACTGACTTCTGAATGCAGCCCAGACAGAAGCAATTTGCACATTGAAATGTGACAAGCTCACAGTGTTGAATTTTAATCAATGAGACGTTTTAGCTTATCTCCATATATTATTTATGCTTGAAGACTAATATCAGATTAAAATATGGCAAACTTGCTCTTCTGAGAGGAAAGCTTGGAGAGAGTATGTAAGGACTCAGGATGATGAGGCTAGACACAGTGAAGAGCACTCTGACCCATTACACTGTTAATCAGACTAGTTGTTTATGACAAAAGGTATCTCTGATAATACTTTTGTAGTATAAACCAAGATACTGGCACTCTTCCAATTTCTCTTGTTAAAATTGAATTCCAGAGGCAAGATTACTATTAGGCCTGCAGTGCTTTGCTTTATGGAAGTTAATTACTTTGCTTCTCTAGTTTGTGAGGTTAAATGACTGTTGTGTGGAATAGTACACTGTTGTTCTCTTTTACTAGTGTCAAACAACTTTCCTTGCAGCCATCACCTTTCAGAGGATTTTGATGAAAATATCACATATCACCTCACAACACAGTGTACAGTATCCAAAGTCCAAGAGGGATAGGTATTTTGCAGCTGCAGAACGTGGCTATCTTCTTGAAAGTTCCAGAACAACATTCTTTGACCATCATGTGTGTATAGCTGTCATCCATCATACCCAGTATTTTTAGTACTTGTCATATGAAACTTACAGTTCAAGTTTTGTAATCTTAATCAACAAATATGAATTAAAGAATCCTGTAATAAAAAGGAATTCCTATGTACTAAAAAGAAATCTGTGTTCATAAAAGGAGCATTGAGATCACTGGAAACTTCAAAGATGAATTTGAGGTAGAGAATGATTGACTTGTATTAAGAGGGGAGAAAACTTTATTCCCAGCTGGAGAGGAAACCACACTGGCAGAAAATCTTTGAAACATTTGTTCATAACAGAACAATCTAGTCTTTGGGGTTCTGTTAAATGAATTAAAATCAGCTTCCTTTCTCTTAACATGCTGAATTAACAATAAGATATTAGCAGTATTGCAACAGAATTCTAGGAGTTCTGACTCGATCAGTTCTTTGTAAGTAGATAAACTTTATTTTAGCCAGTGTTGAACAAGTAAATTGTTACAAATAAGTAATTCAAGATGATGAAGGGGGTTTTGCTCATAAAAAAGTTCCAGCTGCATTATTTAAATACATTCCGTACCTTTTTTCTCCAGTAATTGGGCAAGGGAGAAGAGGTGCCATGGCTGTTCTCTTTCTGAGAGTGCGTAGAAATCTCTTAACTATCATTATAAGTCCAGTAAAAGGGCAGAAGGATGAGTAGGTTCTCAAAAGTTCCCAATAGTTTTACCTGAGTTCTCAGGGTATTTCAGACAATCTTCAAAGAGAAGCAGTTATAAATACAGAAACTGCAGAAGCCATGTGTGTGGTTTGGCATTAGCAAGTAGAAAACCTAGCTGGGAGTGTTTATATTTATCCTAGTGAATACTTGATAATCATCAATAAGTCACTTAAGCTGATGGTGAGCTTGAACCATCTTCAGGGCTGCAGTTTCAAATGTATCTTATACAATACCTGGAGCCCAGAGTGTGTGTGTGTGCAATTACAGATGCCTATTGTTACATCAGTAGTTCAGCTGATGCTGTTTCTTATTCAGATCATAGCTTGCACAACTGGTAGCATGCCGCATGAAAGAAATTATTATAATTGTCATAATAAAAAATAATTTAACAGATTGCTTTTTTTTATACTCAGTGGTCCATAATGATTGGGTTTATTGCGATATAAGATGGTGAACTCAAATAGACATATTTGAAATGTAAGTAAGAATTTTTAGAGGCTCATAACTCAGTATGCACTCAGATAATTTTTTTGAACTGCATTCATACTTTATGTAATACTTCACATACTGCTCCTTTGAGATTAAGAAAAACAGTAATTACATGGTAAACATACACTCATTATTGGAATCACTTGTTACAGTTTAACAGTGTCCATGCAGATTTGTCACTTCTTTCTGAGGGATTATGTGAATTTAATTTTGGGTTTTTCAGACCACCACCCATTACAATTACTAAGCTTCACTACTGAATAAAAGGTAGTTTGAGCAACTGGTATTGGATAAACTGTCTCAGTTAAATAGGTGACAGGTGCTTGGGAGATGATGGCTCATGAGTCTGTGGTGGGGTTTTAATAGATTATTTAAGATTACACACACACACTCTACCCCCGCCCCACCCCCTGTGCAGTCTTAAAGCAACTGCAGTTTAGCAGTTCCCTTCTATGAATATCTTCTCCAGGTCAGGATGGTGTAAATGCTGAGACTAAGAGCAAGGCAGCATTCACGTGTTCAAACATCCAAAAATAGGCAGAAAAGAAAAAGGAAAGAAAAAAACATAACTTCTCCCTCCATCACATCAGGTGGGAGTTAAATTAAATATCATCTTCTAACTCACAAGGGAAATACAAAATATTTAAGAGACATTGTGAGAATACTGTAGTTGTGAAGGATATATTCATACTCAATGATATTTTTTAAAAAATTGAAATAAACAAATTAACAAAATTCCCCCCAAACGAAACATCTAAATTGAGCACTCCACATGCCTGTTCGGTAGTTGAGTACCCATTTTCCTTTCAAAAGCTCAGTTTGTGATTCAAACAAAAATCAGGACAAATAATGAAGCCATTTTTGGATAATGTTGGAAGTTGTCATGCATGAGTATTTGGTGTTCTAAGTAAATTACATTGTTTATGGAAATTATGAGAGTTATTAGAATAAGGAAACAAACATGAGACAAAGATGAGAATGGTTGTGTCAAAGATCTACATAGTAAAGTACATAGGGTAACTAACTGTGAGGACAAGCACAGGAACCAGAAGTTATCTGAATGATCCCTCTACACCACACACCTGCCATATGCTCCCCAGCTTCTGACAACTGAAGATTTAGGGGTTTAGTGGATCAGAGATTGCACTGGGACTTTCACTAGCTCTTGAGGGACCTAGTTGTGTGTTCTCCTAATTCTGTTGGATCGAGTCCAGACCGGGGCCACCAAGTTGATCAGAGGTATAGAACACTCTCCTATGAGGAAAGGCTGAGAAAAATTGGGATTGTTCAGCCCGGAAAAGAGAAAGGCTTCGGGGTGATGTTATTGCAGTCCTCCAGTACCTGAAGGGAACTTACAGGAGAGATAGAGCAAGACTATTTACAAGAGCATGTAGTGACAGAACAAGAAGGAATGCATTCAAATTGAAAGAGAGTAGGTTTAGATTAGATATTAGGAAAAAAATCTTTACTGTGAGGGTGGTGAGGCACTGGAACAGGTTGCCCAGGGAAGCTGTGGATTCCCCATCCCTGGAGGTGTTCAAGGCTGGATTGGATGAAGCTCTGAGCAACACGGTCTAGTTGAAGGTGTCCCTGCCCATGGCAGGGGGTTGGAACTAGATGATCTCTGAGGTCCCCTTCCAACCCAAACCATTCTGTTATTCTAATGAGCTCTTTGTGCTTCAGCTTGTGACACAGATTTCAAATTGCAGCTACATGGAGAGCCACCTTCTGCACATCTGTCTTCGGATGAACTTGTAGTTTTTAGTATTGTGGGATGATGTTTGGCCTTAATCATATCCTTCTGCATCTATTTTGCATATTCAACTGCTAGGCTATTTAGTCTTGTGTGACTCTTCAGGATGGTCCTGTGAAAAAGTGTTGGACTCGATGGTTCTCGTGGGTCCCTTCCAATTCAGCATATTCTGTGATTCTGTGACTCTGTGTTTAAAGGTTTGTTGATACAAATCTTACTGACATTGTTGCCCACATACATTTTTTAATTCTGTGGCCTTTTTCAGAACATGTGGGTATTTTCAGTAGTTTAATATTTGGAGAAGGAGCAAGGTAATTTTGTAGCATCTAGTTGGTTTCTATCTCATTAGTAGATCCTGAGGGGCCCCTCTAACTCTGCCTTTGTCTTCTGCAAATATGCACTGGTCTGGTTGTTCTGGTATATTTCTGTGTGAGGAAGCACTCCCTGTCATTGTTTCTAGCTGATTTCCAAGTCAAAGGCAAGAAACAATCTTCCCAAAGCACCATGAAGGGATGACTCTAAAATGTGATGCTTTTAGTTTATGTCTTAACCCAGTTAATGTGGGGTAACTGCACAGAGAGACAGATTTTTTTCTTCCCCCTCCCGCCCCGCTTTGGCTTAGGGAGTTTGGGAACAGTTACCATGGCTTGAAAGAAATTTGGGGCAGTTGTGTGAGTAAGAGAACCTACTGTCTTAGAGTGCAGCCCTGCCCCTGTTTATCAGTAGGAAGCCATATCTGTATCTGGTCTGTATCTGACTGCACAAAAGCAAGCTCAAATATCTGCTCTTTTCTCCAAAACCTAATGTGGGCTGTCTGCTATTTATGGAAAAATACAGGGTGCTGCAGAGAAAAATAGACTGCATTCTAAAGTTTTGAAAACGTGGATATGTCCTTTAACTGGACTTTGCAAAGGTGTGGCTGTTAAAATGCCATTACAGTGGAGGCAGGTACATACCTGCCTTGTTTGTATGCTGCATTTCAGGTCCTGAAAATAGTTCTGTCCCACATCTGACATGTTTGTGTGGTACTGGCTCCTTCAGGGAGTTAGTAAACTTTTGTGAATTCAAGATGCTTCTTAGTATATTGTGAAACTGTAGGAATAATTGAAAATAATACTTGTAATAAGGCTTCATAATTCTTCATAACCAAACAGTTAATGAGTTTTCCAAATTAGGAAAGTATCTACAGATATTCTTATGGTAATTTAGATTAGTTCTGACTTGAAAAAAATGGATTTGGATTTAAAACTGTGGTTCAGATCTGCCTCAAAATTTATAGTGGGTATTATAAATACAAAGGCATAATGCTCCTTGTTTGTGTTTTAACATTGTGATTGCTAAAAAGCTGATGAAAATCTGTATGCTCTTTTGGAACTTGTGTTAGGAATACTTAATAATTATTGTCTTAAAGCTATTGGTAGTCGAACACTTCATGTTGCTTTGTAGTTCTTGTAGAATTATCAATGGCAGCTTCTCTGGAATTTCACATTTGCTTGGGAGCAAACAGACTGAAAAAATTCCTATTGTCAGGTAACTCAGGACAATTAAAATCTCAGTCTGAGAAGTGATATTTAATTACTTACTGCCTAGACAAGCTTGTAAAACACATTTAATTATGTGCATCAGACAAACTGATGACCTCCACTTCAAATCTGGTGTACATAGGGTGACCTGTGTGTCTGGCCTGAGATTGAACGGAGAGAAACAAAGAGGCCTAAGGTTTCCTCTTGCATGTCACCAAGGAGCAGCTGTGCTCTAGACCTCCCTGGGGAAGGAAATGCATTTGCTTCCTGCCCCACAGTCATGATGGAGAAGCCAAAAGAGAAATTTAACCAAGGTAGAAGTTGAGATGAGTCCAAGGACTTCTGACCACAGGAATACTGAGTTCAGTGCTCTGTCTGAATAGATACTCTATGCTCCATCTGCCAGTTCCTATGTTCAGATACATCAAAATAATAGTTGCTAGTAGATTTATTTTCATCCTCTTGTGAAAAAAGAAGCCTGCTGTTGAAATATGGTGATAAAGATGGATAGTTTAACTGCTGACAGTTTCCCATGACAAGGAACTAAATTTAGGTCTGTGGGTGCCTTTGCAGGAGGGAGTGGGTTGTTCCTTTGTTTACCTCCATGATACAGGATTGCGTTGCAATCCATAAATAAACATGTTTGCCCAGGAGGAGTTTCTGTGCATAAGCACAGTGTACTTGCCCAGAGCCTATAGCAGAATTGGGCTGTAAACGAGGGGAAGGTGGTTTGAAATGAGCAAAGTAGACATGCAATATCTTTTTAGGTTGGTAAGAAAGCAAATACATCATGGGACGGTCTTTGTGTACAGAAGTGGAATGAAAACTTTGCAATGAATGGCAAAGCATAGAAAAGTCCCCCAGATAGCGGCCTGGGAATGGGGACAAGGGATTTTGTTGTTGCAGATGTAGGGCTAGCAGTCAAGGTTGGAAATGTGCTTCAGTGCTTTTTGCCTTTGCTTTTTGCTGAAGTCCTGAATCCAGCCTCCTACATAAGGCTCTGACTCCCAGACTCAAGCAGATGCAGTGGAGTGAGCTGCAGCATTTGCCCCTTCCTGTCAGCAGCTTTGCCCTTGTGCTGGAAATGAAGCCCATTAGCCAGAACTGCTGAGAGGACATCCCTGCTCGTTGACTGCTGCGCTTTACAGCCCAATGTGGAAACAAAACCAGTGGTTTATGTTATAGTGTGTCACTTTATTGTAAGTGCTTCCCAATCTCCGTTTATATTGAATTAATGTATATACCTTATGACTTTATTTTGGCATTAAATTAGCCAGCAATATCTGCCTTGCCTGAAAGATGAGCAGCTACCTGCTAGTGTCATAGATGTTTGCCTGTCCTTGTAACTGATTGAATTCCAGGAATACATACACAGTGAGAAAAAGATACAGCCCTATAGAGTT
This sequence comes from Neopelma chrysocephalum, assembly GCF_003984885.1. Taxonomy (NCBI): domain Eukaryota; kingdom Metazoa; phylum Chordata; class Aves; order Passeriformes; family Pipridae; genus Neopelma; species Neopelma chrysocephalum. Next base: position 3,898,451 of record NW_020897704.1, read on the forward strand.
ACTGTTGCTACTCCCAGCATATCTGTAATGTACATGTTCACATACAGGAAAAATACATTTAAAGAGATGGATATGGATATAGGAAACTGCAGCTTTTTCTTATAATCCTGTATTGTATGTTTCTGTCCTTATTATGTTTGTATTCCCTATAAAATACAAGTTTCTTTTCCCCAATATTAAACTGCTTGATCAAAACTCTTTACACATCACTACTGAAGATGGAGATACATATTATGGAGAAACCAAATGGAACAATAAAATACTGTTCCTCACAGGAAAGTTGGGGAAACTATATAGATCATCTGATGCAGATATTGCTCATTTTTACAAGGAGGCAAGGATAACTGTGGTGTTACTTAATGAGGCTAAATAACAAATCTTATCTTCAGTGAAATAACTTAGATTAATTTCCAGGAGAAAATAGAGCAGTAGGAGTATAGTGCTATCATTTTTGAGAGTCATATGCAACAGTCCAATGTTATAACTGAAAGCTGTTCTCCATGTGTCCTGTCCTCTGCATAATTTTGTCATGTCCATTGCTCCTCTCTCTTTATAGTGGTTCTACTTTAAATGACCTCTGCATAAAAAGTCTTTATCAAGTCTGGAAAAGATAGTGTAATACCTTAATTTTCTGTATGACAAAATGTTCTGAAATTCTTGCACAGGGATCCCAGTTTGTGCATCGAGTCAGCTGGAGTAATTAGGGCATGATGCAATTGTTTCTTTGTAGGCCTGAAGCTATCCTAAGAACCACAAAGGCTGATTCCTTCCTTGTTAAAGGTTACTTTAACCCTTGGCCAGATGGGTGTCATGGGTTTTGTTCAAACACTTTGAGTTCTGTGACAAATGGAATCACAAGACCCCAAGTCACTCTGCTCACAGGACTGCAGCTCAAAATGTTCCTCTCTAAATAGTTAGGAAGACCAAACACTGTTCAAGGAATGTGATTTTGGGTTGGAGTTTTTTTTGCTACAGAATGATAAAAATACCATTCACAGTATTCTACTTGATGAATCAGAATCTGAAACTATTTATTTTGGCCAGCCTAATATGTTGTCATCCTCTGTCTTCCTTCTGGAAAATTTTGGCCTTATTGTTAGTTCAATTCCTTGAGGAGCATTGTTTTGGACTGCTGAGAAGAGCAGTAAAAATCTGCAAAGCTATTTTCACTCAGATTTTAGAAAGAAGTCAGTTATAAAGTTGGTGATTTGTCCTATGTGCTTCTTGTTAAGATTACAATACTTTTACATTTTTAAGGAATTTAATAAGCTCTGTGTTCACAGACACACTCTAAATTTGGATGTTATGTTTCTAAACATTTACCTGCTCTCACTAAGGTAGCATGAACTGTTGCTGGTCTTTCTCTCTATTTTGGTAACTGAAAGGTGCTTTGGGGTTTCTGGATTTGTTTTTACCTCGGAAGAGCTCAAACAGGTTAATGGGGAGGTTTTTCAAGGTTGTCCATTAGAAAATATTCACACACATATAATATTTTTTCTCTGAAGCCTGCAATGATGATTTTAGGCTTTGCTTTTTTTCATGAATACTTGAATTTATCAACACGTTTACTCTCTTTGCAGTTCTTTTCATGCCTTTGACTATTGAGGCATAGAAGGGATGTGATATAGTGATCCAAATACAGATTAAATTTTAACCTGTTTTGTCAACATTGCTGTTGTCTTCTGTGTAGATATTTGTGCTAAATCTTCCATGCATAGAGTGGGAAGGAATTCTCTCTTCTACCTTGCAAACATAAGTTGCACATATTTGATTTTTCCCTTAAAAAGGCAGAGAGTACTTGTTGAACATATCTTCCCAAAGATGTGAATGGCCAGTTCTTTAAAAATCATTTTATGACAGAAAGATGCAGGCATGTTTGTGCTCCCTCTGAACACATAGCTTACTCAGATAAAAACCTGACCTGAATAGGTATGTGCCAGAAATGTGTTCCCTAAGATTGGAGCCTAAATAGTGGGAACAGATTGAGAGCTTTCACTGACTGTTTTCTTTCTTTGTTCTTCTAATAAAAATCAATTTACTCTGATGTTCTTCATTACCTCTTGATTAGCCAAAAGCTTCTTTAACTATATCATTACTAGCAAACAATGGGCATTGTGTCAAATTATACATGAATAAACACATGTAAATTCAAACAGTTGAGGGTCTACGCAACTTCATATATAGAATATTCTGGCATGAAATATTTTTGTACTAGCATTTCATCCTTTTTTTATGTCATGTTTAAGGCAGATTCTCTTGCAGCAGGCCTGTATTTGTTACTGATTTTGTTTAATTTTCAACTTCTGACCCAAGTGTTTAAACAGATTACTCCCTGCTTTTATCTGAGTTGACTTCCTCATGCTTTCATCAAAGCAAAAGAGATTATTTGACTTTCTGTCTGGTAACACAGCATTACAAGAGAGTTGTATGTTAAGTGACAGTGATGCATTCTGGAAATGGCCGCTGTCTGCACGTAAGTCCCCTGTAATACTTCCCATCAAAGACCAAAAAAATCTCATTCTTATTTATTTGGAGTCTATTTATTAGCATTCATTACAATAGTATTTACTCTCTAACTGGAGTGAATACATATCAGAACTAGATTAAGTGAGAGTGTTTGAACTGGAATAACAATGTGCAGGCATAATAAGTTTATCCTGGCACTAATCCTGTACCTTAACTTTCTCTCTCCTGGGCACACAATATTTGTGAATTGATTAATATCTGGCGAGAGAAGGACACCTTCTCTTCAGACTGGCTTGCAGTGTAGTGAGAATTTATTGGTAACTAGCACCAACACAAGCTCTGGGCACATAGGAGGTTTTCTGGTGGGAGTAAGAGTTCTTTTTAGCCTTTGTGTCTTATTTATAAGAAAGTTAAGGTGGAGATAGTGAGTTAACTAGGTACTCATTTAGCTATAATATATGGAAAATTCTTTGAAGACTCTGTGGGAAATGTACAGAACTCTGTCTACATTTCTGTTTTACTTGTCTCTGCAGGAACAGTTGGGTTATAGGCATAGAATAGGGGTTCTCTCAGCCAGGGTAGGAGGTGAAATCAACATGGACAATAGCAGGTGCTTTGGAAATACACAGCACCGTCAGTGGTTGTAATATTGACTGACTGCATGTGCATTTCTTTCTAAGCTCTCTTGGGCTTTGTGCTCCAAGCTAAATAGGTGAAGTGATAAAATACCTCTGTAGGTTCTGAAGACAGTTTTTCCTAGAGAGGAATCACAGATATTTCCTGTCCTTATGTAAAATGTGGAAAAAGCACTTCAAACTGTAGCAAATGGCAGCTCCCAGACACAGTCTCAATTCACAGCTGAGCAGGCAGGGAAACCCTTCCAGGGTTTTCATGCAGGAGACACATGACTCCTTGTGAGCCATGTAGATCTGTTAACTCCCTGATATGGCCAGGCTTCTCTTTGCATTGTTGTCATTCTGAACAAACAGTGCTTTATATAGAGACCTCAGTATCATCAGCCTGGAGGGAGCAGTGGTGCAGGTGATCTTGGGCTGGCTGCACTAAACCCCAGAAGCCCAACACAAACATCCTCCAAATGTGGGTCAAGGATTCCTCCCTTACTTGGAAGGCCTAGATGACCTGGGGAGGGCCCAAGTGAAGGAGGGAAGTGCACAGAAACCGAAGTTGCAATAAACTCAGGAATGATGCAGGAATAAGGCATTTGTTCAATTTTTTCAGATTAACCACTTTAAAAGAGCTGCTGTAAATGATCAAGGCACATGCATCTATTGAAGGAGTGTTTCTGGTATGGTTCAAAATTGAATACTAATTGGTTGTATTTCTGCAGAAAAATCAGCACAAGACTGAAATCACTATACTGCTAAAAGATGATGTGCCTCGGCATTTGCTTAAGCAGTGTATAGTCTAACATATGGAGTCTTTGCAGTCCTACTTGGAACCTACAGTAGCTCTATATATACTTCTTTGCAAAAATGAAGCAGCAGAATTTTTATAATAGTTATTGACACCTATACATATGCGATCACAATTATTTTTCATAATTATGTATTTTAAGATAAGGCAATATATGTAATAAAAAGTGCTAATACTAAAATTAGAATATCGGTCCTGATGTGGATGTTGAATTGTTGTTTTTCTGGTAGTGGTCAATAAACAAGTTAAGAAGTAGCTAAGGTTTTTGGTGGCCAAATTAGATCTGGTTAAGGTAATCACAAGTTACTTGTGTTTATCCTCTATACCATCTGTTTACTGAAAGTTATGTGTATGTACTGAGAATGGGAAATAGACCTGCAGGCTTTTTGTGCTAGTATCAAAGATTGATACATTTTTGTTATTTTCACCTATACCATGTAATGGTATATAAAATAGAATAAGAAATGTTATTATAATGATCTGAACAGGCTCACTCTTAATGATATACAGCTACTTACCTATCTACCTTCCTTTTTTTTGGTAAAAATATAGCTCTAAGTCAAAGCCTTTCTCTAATATTCATGACTAGAATCTTATTAAACATCAGATCTTGTTAAGTATACCATCAGTATTAAAATAGTGTATCCTAAATCTCAGTCATTTAGAAATGATCCATGCCTGAAAAGATTAAATGAGCAGCTCACCAATTAGTGTAAATGTCTTAGTGGAACAGAAAGTGACTTCAAAGAACTTGATTATATATTTGGGTTTTCTAATATATATCTTTTCTTTTTTTCTGAAGTACTTCCAATTTGAAGACAATTTTTAAAACTTTTTTTGCATAATATTGGAACATTTGAAGCTTTTTTTATCACTTTGGTGTGCAAACAAAATGTAAGGGGCAGATTTGAAACATTTAAAAACAATCTCTTTAGTTTTTAGAGATGAAAGGATTGAAAATTAAATGCAAAGTCTTGGGCTGCTTGTGCTCCTCTGATGCACCACTGTTTGCTCTTATGTGTGCACTGGGATGGAGTTTGATTCAGCATTTCATCCTACTACCCAACCCTTGTTGTATTGTGAGCCTTTGTATGAAAACACTCACACTCTATGTTGTGTCTGCATCTGATCACCTTGGAAAGATGTTTTTGCCCATATGCAATCAAATGGTGTCAAACAGGGCTACAGAATGCCGTAAACCTTGAATTCCCAAACTTCATCAAACTGGCAAGAAAGTGAAGCCTCAAGTCCTGCACAGAAGGCTCCCTTCCTCATGTGAGGAGTATCCCAGTCTCAGGCTGCTTTAGTCCATGTCAGGTTATACCTGGGAGTAGCTGGCATTTCCAGCTTCCAGTCCTCCTTATTTGTGTTGTGCAATATCTGGCAACCAAAAAAACTTTTACTAAAAAGTAGCATTAGATTAGAGTCACATGCTGTGTCAGGGACAGCTTGGAAAGAAAGCAAGTATTGTATCATCTTGTGTGCAACATCCCTATGCTGTTGCCTGGTTTTCCTAGTAACAAATGCAGCCTGGTTTTAAATTTGGATTATTTTGCTGATTTTTTTTTTCAAACAGTGATGATTCCTAGTTTCCACAGAAATTTAAGCAACACTGAGGCTTGTTTTGGCCATTCTGCAAGGGTCGCTGCATAATTCAGACTTAAACGTTTTGGCTGCAGCACTGCATAGTGATGATGTGTGTCGATTACTTATCATTGCTAAACCTCCTTTTTGTTCTCTGATGGAGTGGGAAGCAGGGAAAGAACAGTACATCAAAGCAATGGTATATTTTTGTAATGCCATGTGTATAAATATTTGTGTAGTGGTTGTAGTTTCCATATTAAGTGCCAACAAAAGTTTTTAAAAATCTACCTCAGAGCTGTGGGTCTAAAAATGCATGGTAAGTGAATAAACCATTTAAATAGTGAGGGTTTAAGTGGGAAGCTGAGGGGGGAGGGCATAACTACAGTCTCATGTACGTCTCATGTACTGCTGTAGGAGCAGGAAGAGGCTCAGATGTATTTAAAAAAACATATGGGGGAGAAGGGCTAATTTCCATCTCATACTGTATCAGATTCCTCACTCCTTAGCTTTTGTTAATCCTCCAGCATTTTTAGAAATTATTGTTTTATGAAAAATGTAACTATATATAGTGGGTATATATTATAAACATACACAAAATTATGTAGTTTTCAAAGTCAGGATAAAACCCATTATTGCAGTAAGAAAACACTTCTCTGTTGCCTCTAACAGTGTTTTCCACATCCCTCCATTTCAAAAAGAAGTGAAATGGATCAGCATGAGGAATCTGTTCATACTGGTTCCCAGCTGTGGTTATGTCACTGGAGATAAATTCACGTCCTCAGATATTACCCTTTCCTGAGTACCAATTGCACACATCTTAAATTCCAGTTTGACAAAACCAAAGCTTTCCGAGGTGTTCATCTGCTCTCTCAGCAAGGTTTTGAGGTTTCACAGTGTTTGTACAAGGAGTTTCAAGGCCTATGTGACTAAATAAAAATAGCCCCAGCTGCAGTAAATGGCAGCTTTTCTTTGCCTTCCTTTTGGAGGAGTGAAGGTCAGAGATATACATTTATTTCCTTTGTTGGTGCAGGTTTTCCATGCCCTTGCAGCCCTTTTTCTGTCTGCTGACCAGCTGGGTTGTTAGCAGCTGATGGCTGAGGAGCAGAATCTGCCTTTCTGAGCAGAATTTGCCATTCTGATCAGACTGGCCAGTGTACCTTGCAGGAAACTCTTGAAACTAGAAGTCCAGCTGTTGTCCTTGAGTCACTTTTTTTTATAATATGTACCAAATCTGAGTAGGCTTTCATTCAGTTTGTAATCTAGGAGTGAATTAAATGTCCTTTTTATCAGATTTATTTACCCCTCGCCTCAGGAAACTGGGAAGAGTATCCTGCCTCTTGCCTCAAACCATTGTGTTCAAGGCTTTGTGTGAAGTTTAAATGAAGCATTTTTATGTAGGTGTATTTTCTAGAAAAGCAAAAAAACCTCCAATGTATTTATTTATTTATTTACTTACTTATTTATTTCATGTCACCCTAGAAACTGTTTTTACAGACAAACTGTGTTTGCCTGTTTGCTTTTGTAAAAGATATGTTTATGTGAGTATACACCTTGGTGATTTCCACAGGGTTGAGCCCTCTGTGTTTTTGCATGACGTACTGTACCTTGCAGAAGTTACCTCTGGGTTATTGTAATACCACCTTTCCATTAACTAACAAACTATAAAAAAATGTAAATAAAATGCCCTTGGGGACAGTAAATTACAAACTTCTCTGAATGTTGTTTCTAAGAGCCTTGCAGCCCAATCTCCTAAAAGGAGCACCTGCAATCTGGCTTTATAGCTGATACATAGCTAGTTGGCAGACAAAAACCTTGCTAGGATTTCAATTTACAACCTATGATAACATAGGATTCTTTCTTCCTTGTAACGCTTTAAACTGAAATTGAATTTTAAATTAACTTGACATTGTGCTATTTTCAAGTCAGATAAATAACTGTGTTCCTTTTCCCTTTCCCATAATATATTTGATATCTGTCTATGATAGTTTTTCCTGAATTGATATTACAATTATACATTTGCCTGTCCTTACTTTCCTTAGAAAAAAAGAAGTGAAACTTAATCATGTAGCTGTAGGAAGTGTTGTTTGCACTTTGACAATTATATAGCTTTGTAGTTTTGGAATTTGTCAGTTTTATTTCTGTTGCTCACTGTAAAAGCTTGTGGTTTATTTCTGTGGTTTTTCACATAACTTTGATCAAACAGTGGCCTTCAGGGTTATGTTCTTTGAACCTTCATGCATGTAGGTATCTTCCTTTTGCTTTAATTCATCAGAAGGCCACATTCTTCACTTCAGTACCCCATTTGCACCTTCACTGTGTAAATTAACAATTAACAGTATTAATGAAACAATGTCTCAAGTCACCAAACTTCCATAGTTTGGGTTTTTTTAAAAAAAAAAACCACAAACTTGTTTGCAGTTTTTTAAGCTGTTAGACCTACACTGTGCAGGTATACATGCTTGTGTAACACACCAGGTGGTTATGATGTGGTCAATGGTGTCTTAATCTGACACCTGGTAGCATAAATCTTTTTTGTATTTGATAGATGACACCGCTGGGAAGAATGTTATAGAAGAGTCTCCTTAAAAAAAAAAGAGGGATGAATTCTAAGTATTTTTCAGATAATTAAATAAATGTCCATGTTTCTGAATGTGCTTGTATAGTAGGAAGGAAGACTTTTACAGTAGAACTGCTTACAGTTTGGTTTTTTCCTCCTAATTCTCACACATTTAAGTGAACAAACATTTCTCATGAAACTGTATCTCGAAGAGCTTACACTGAAGGACATAGAGTGGCAGAATTTATAATGTTGGTGTGCTGAGAAAAATGTATTTCTTCTGTCCTGGTAAAAAATGTGGCTAACACCATGGGTCCTTATGTGTAACTTGAAATAAAGTATTGAAGTACATGCCTCCCTCCCTTTTCTCCGCAGGAAAGTGTTCTCCAAACAGCTCCCATTTTGTACCTTCTGGCTTCCTGCAGGACATTAGCATTCCAGGAAGAGTTTCACCAGCCCCTAGGCTTTAACAGTGGTCAGGACAGGCAGAAGGAAAAATTACTAAACAGTTCCCCTCTTAGGCTTGGGGCTTGAATTGAAACTAGGGGGCTTTGGGAATGTATTATAGAGCACTGCTTTCTGTGCTCCTTCTTTCCCTACGACCTTGCTATCCGATACCAGTATGACCCAAGATCCTGGCTGTTTTTATTAGCAAGCACAATGAAGAAATATTTGGAATATTTCATTTCTCTGAGTGTATTAACAAAGGAGAAAAAAAATGCCTCTACCTTAAACAGGACAAGAAGTTATGCAGACCTGCCCAACTGAGACAGAAATTCTCTTAGGGAAAGGAATGCCAGATGAAATTGGAAAGTTATCCTTCGATCAAGTAAGAGTAAAATACCAGAGCTTTAGTTTGGGTACTTTTCACTGTTTTATAGTCTTGTCATCCCTTCACTATGTCCACCTCTTTCCCCTGCACTTCCCAAAGGTATTCTAATAGAAAAGCTTTCTTTCCAAGATATTTACACAAAGAAGGCATTTGACAGAAGATGAGATTTCTTCTGATCAAAAGCATCTTAGTGTGCTATGATCTTTCCCCAGAACTTCGCTAAACATGCAGAAAAAGGACTCTTGCTCCATACCCCGTGCAGTTACAGATCCTTTGGGTGGACTTTGTCATTGCACATTCTGGGCCGTGTGCCTGAGCGTATCTAGGCATATTTGTTTGAGTCTCAGCCCAGGATATATGCCAAAGAGATTAGGCTTCATCTTTCATCCCAGGGAGAAGAGAGCCTAAATGGGTTTATCATGGAGTTTTCATTCACTCTGTCATTTCTCCCTTCTTTATAGTTCATTGCTAGACTTCTAATTTTTCCCGACAGCAGTGCACACCCCTGCAGCTGGCCTTGCATAATGATTCCCTCCTCCTAGACAGACACAAGAGCGGATGCATAAATCTCCTGCCATCAGGGTGCCTCCTTTAGCAGACCCTGCCCCCTCTCCCCCTTGGAAGAAGATCTGTCCCCTCTGCAGCACTCTCATTTACCACCTACTAGTTTTGCCTGCTGCGCCAAGATGCTGCCTGTGACCATTATCCTGCCTATGCTAAACATCAGGAAATGGTTCTTTTTGGACAAAAATACAACCATATTTTTTTTCTTCTAATGATGATTATTAGTGAAAATTGGAATGCCTTTGGCAATTGTTTTTGATGCAAACATTACAACATACAGCAATGAGCTCCTGTGAAAAGCAAGAGCTGACTGATGGTTTGAAGTAGGAGCCAGAGGATGAGAAGGACTGTCAGGAACAAGAATTTTGACTGAAATATAGGTCTTTAGAAGGTCTTAAGTTAGAGACCCCTGTGTTCTCTGAGGCCCTGTATTAACTCAAAATGATTACTTTGAACTATCAGGTAAGGGCAGTGCTGTCAAACCCAGGGCTTCCCAACTGCTGAACTCATCGAGCACATTGACAGTTTATAAATCAGACGGGACTTGTGGACCATTTACAAAGAATTGTTTGAAAATCTCTTCCTTAGCCCTTCATCCTCGCTTATGGCAGTGGAATATTGCAGCTGGCTAAATATCAGCACAAGACTAGTTTAAAAGGCAGCAATATCTGTTCCCGTTCTGAAAAGCAGGCACAGGGTGAATGTGTAGTGTACGGCAAGAGCTTCATCATCCTTTACCACCAGCAAAAATATAGGTAAAGGTTAGCCCCTTCGGTCTTCCAAGAGACTAATCCACAAAATACTAGATTTCTCAAATAGGTATATGGTATTAGCAATGTGCTGATAGTCTGATATTCATAGTTCCTTTTAAAATTAAATTATAGTTTTTCTTCAGCTACAAGTATTTTGCAGTTTTCTCTGCTGCTGTCCTTACGATGATTCATACTGCTGTTATTTTGAAGAGATGGATAAACTACAATTGTTTATATACAAACAGAATATGGCATTGGCTGCCAGAAACCAATCTCGCTAATATTTGGCTTGTAAGGTTGCCTCATGTTTTGTGTTTTGGCTATCAGAGAGAGCAAGCTTAAAATTAATTGAGAAAAATTTCTTTCTTTCTGAGTGTATTCAAAGCTAGTGGTATTTTTACCTCTGTAAATGCTGGAAATTGATTATAAAAGTCAGAGGTGTTAGCAATGTCAGCGACCTTCATCTAGATGGCTGTGATAATAGGCAAGACTTTCCTTAGGACACCTTGCTGTTGCTGACAGGTTTTGTTGCATCTGCACCCAATTCTGTATCATTAATGAGGAAAAAAGGATGGATGAGAGAGTGTGAATTGTAAATGTAAGAGTGCTCACTCTACTAAATTTACTTGAAAAATGGTCACTTTCTTGACTCTAATGCCGTTTTGTACTCTTCATGATCTTCTAATTAAGTCTGGAGGGTTGTGGATCCAGGCTTTGACATAAGCAGTATTGGCTGTCCTCTTTCCAGAGAAGAGAACAAATCTTCCTCTCTGTGCTGCTGGGGGCAAACTTGTAAACTGGTTTCTATTCCATGCCTTGGTTACTGCTTATAATTGGGAATCTCACTCCTGTGACTTCATGTGCAGAACTGCATCCTTGCAGTAGACTTACCTGCCAGCTGAGCATCATGCACAGCTATTCCCAGGATCCTTGTATTTGACTTGACATCTCAACTATTCCTTCTTATACAATGAGCTTTGAAGCAAACTATGGGCCTGCTGAAGAAAAAGCCCTCCATGTCTTAAAACAGACTCCTTAGACTCTGTTTGAGGTTAAAGCTCACTTTAAAAACTGCTGATGGTCTTTATTTATTTGAAATAATTTTATTAGAATAAAGCACTACCTATGGTTCTTGAAAAATGAGAGAAGAAAGAATGTGTATCCAGTAGTTTGGTAGACCCACATGAGTGGTTTTCTGAGGGGATTACCCCTTTCTTGCCTTGGTGTTCCCTTGCAGAGTAGCAGCAATAGTCTGATGGCCAATGTGTTGCTCGGATTAAGAAAGAAGGCATACGCAGTTCTTGGAGAAGGGAGAAGACAGCAATGACAGAAGTGTCAGAGCAACAGGAATAAGTCTCTGTTGGATTTAAGGAGAAATTTCCAGTCCCATATGTCATTCCTTTGCCTTAATGATGGAAAAAAGCTATTTTTTATTTTAATGTCTTGTCTTTATGATATTTTAGGACTGGAATTCTTGCACTTTATTCCCTGGACATTAAGTAATGTCTCTATTTCTCTCTGCTGAGAGCAGGTACACAGAGAAGTCTTCTGAGAGTCTCTTTGAAAAGCCAGCTTTTTACTGTGCAGTAAACCTATCAGCCAGCTAAAAGTTTTGGCTCATGGACATGGTGGATGCAGCAGGAGTTGAGGGCTGGGAAGTGGCTGTGTGATATCCACAAGAGATGTGGGGTTATGCGTGACCTTGTGCCTTAGCAGAGGAAGGAGGTATTACCAGGAGGATGCTGCTGGCAGGGAGAGGTGTGGAGCTTGCACTGCTTTCGCTGGAGACGAGTCTGGCAGCCCTGTGACACGACAGCCTGATTTTAAAAATAGTGTCCTGCCTTCAGAATTACATGTAGAAAATGTATTACTCTAAAGTTGGAGTTTCTTCTACAGTAAATACCAACACTGTCTTTTACCCCTAAGTCCTTCCTTAGCATTACCTAACAGAGGACTTACGATATATTGTCTTAATTTTCTTACCAAGTTAGTTTTACCTAAATGCATTGAATCCTTTCAGTTTGTGGCACATAAGAAGATACTTCTGATAATTTGAGATTAAAATAACTTTTAAAGAGTTTTTATATGTAAAATGCTTATAGATTTGGACTGTTGAAAGATTCCTTTTTGGAGAAAATGCATACAGTGAAGGTGGTGGCAAACATGAAAAAAAAAAGCTTTCCTAGTTCTTTACTAAGCATTTCCTTTTATTGTTAGATGGAAATAAAAATTTAATCAGGCTAAACCTTACTTTCCATACTCAATTATTCCCCAGAAAGTTGAAATAAGTATAGATGCAGGCTTTTCAAGAATATGCCCCTAGAAACTAATTTCTGAAGCAAAAGGAAACTGCAAGGTGACATTGCTTTTGAAAATTGAGCCTTAATAAAGGGCTTCATTTAGGCATACATCCTTGAAAATGGATGGTGAAATGTGTAAGGGTTGAGAGGGAGAGGGGAAAAACAGGTACAAGGGAATGATACTAGTTGAAAGTACAAGGTAATTTAAGTCTTTTGTTAATGTCCCTACTTAAAATTAACACTGGTTGTTTTGGTCACCCAAACACTGACACCTCAAAGCAAAATTTTTACAATAAAGTGTTCTTGCTACATGCTGGGCTTGAGTAAATTTGTTATTTGTAATTTGTTAAATGGGTCTAGTGTTATCTGCTAGAAAAGCGGCCCCTCCAAGGCAGAGTTAGAATGCTCTGTAGATAGCTTTCTAGTGCTTTGTGTGTCCCCAGGATACTTTGTGAGGGCATCTGCAGTGGAGAAAAGCAGAGAACCATGCTTATCAATAATGGCAGCTGTAATGAGTTTCCCCTTCTATGAGGCTGTGTTGAATCTCCAGCAGTTAGGCAGTGTGAACATCCGTCACTCTGTCTTGGGTGTGTAATGTTGCATCGCTCCTGCGCTGAGGGAGCTGAGAGCCTGGTTTGTTGTTCCAGGTGAGAAGAATTGAGGGAGACAGCCCAGGGCTCAGTTCTGGGGCGCAGCTGGTACCCACTGGAGCACAGCTGAACAAGAGTAAGCACTGACACTGCCTTGTCTCCTCCCACAGTCCCAGCAGAAGTGGGTTCTTGTTTCCCAAGCTGTGGTGAGCACACGGACTTCTCATGTGAATTTTCTGTTTTCAGGTAAGCTCATTTTTCCTTTTTTTTAATATATTAGAGTTTCTAAATGAGAATTTATATATATTATATATTATGTTTTTCTAGACAAATTTGTTGCTATTCATCAAGACTTTCAGACATTGCTGGAGCATTTAATAAATGTTTATTGCTACTAATGGAGATAAAACTTGTAGGAGCCAGTCTTGCAAGAGGCATTAAAAATTAGCAAAGAAAAAAAAAGAGAAAGCAAGAATAGCTTGGCAGAGGTTCTGTATTCATAAACCTATTTATAGATTATGTTCTGGATAGAAGAGCAGGTTTGTGCCTCTGCCAGCAACATGCTGCAGCCTACTGCTGTGCTAGTGCTTGCCCTAATTTTGCACTTACGTTCTGAGTCTCCCAGGGGGATGCTGAGCAGATGTGTGATTGACCTGAATCTCGAAGTGCTTGGGTTTGACTGTGACTGAGGATGATCGGAGAGATTCGATCACCTTCTTTTCCAGGATCTGTTCATGTTGGTTAGCATGTGTTGGCTTGGCAGGCTTCTCAGAAACCAGCTCATAAAACCTTCTTCTTTATTCTCAAGTGGACAAAGATCTGAAGCAAGATTGAGAGAGGGGTTGCACAAACATGACTCTTGAGCTGTGTTTTTAGCTGCAAAGTGGTTTAAAGCTGTTTTGGCATCTTTCTTGGCGCTGGTGATGCTCCTGGAGCTGCCCCTGCTGGGAGCTCTGGTTCCAGCCTGGCACATGCCTGGAGAGGAAGGTGAATGGTGGTGCTGGGATCATGTGTGCCACCTTCATCACAGCTGCCAGTAATAATTGTCCATAGACTGTACTTTTCGGCAGATAGCACTTAGCTTTTCCGGCAAGAGAAATGTATCTCCTGTCCCACACCAAAGAGAAGGGAAACAGTGGGAGGGGAAAATAAAATTTACAAAGAGCCAAGTTACAGAAACAAGTGTATATTCTACTGTTTAGCTAGTAATCTGGCCACATGCCAGTTTAGGAGGGGTTTTGTTTAGATTTGTTGTTGCTGTTGTTTTGGATGCTTCAGTGCTTTAAGTTTTATTTTCCCTTAAAAACTAATGGGAAAAAAGGGGTCAAAATACAGTTTTCCATGCATGTGAGCTGCAAAACGAATTAAAATGAAGATGGCTGTTCTAAATAAAAAAAGTATTCTGCCTTTGCACATCCATTTAGGTACCTAAAATTATGATTTTTTTGAAATGTAGGAAAAAGCATGGAATCACACAGAAATAGCCACTATTTAAGCTTATTTAGAAATGTACATCAGGAAATATGAGTATCACTGAGGAACAAAGGTGGGTCTTATGTGGGATGTGAATGTAAGGAGTGGACTTACTGAAAGCAAGTAATAGCAGAGTAATTTTGTTGCGGAATTTTAAACCAATTTTGTGCATAACAGAGTATATGTTTTGAAACTACTCAGAAGTGCTTTTTTGCGGGTATAGCTAACATGGTTTTAGAAAGCCTCTGCCTGGCCAGGGTTAGTGCTCCCACGGCTTGAGACAACGTGGGTTCTTGCATGTTTGGGTGTATATCATCCCCTAGCTGAAAGTCAGCCTTTCTCAATCTGCCTCTCCCATAGCAAATATTTTAAAAAATGCACAAAGGTGTGTCTGATAATACCCAGTGCCTCAGCTTGTTCCTATGTCTGACTGGGAAGCCTGGTGTTCAAAAGGCACTTGATGTTAGATTTTGTAATTATTAAATGTTTTGATAAGCTACATCAAACTACATCAACTTTTACTGAAATTACTTCAAGTTTCACATAACTGGACTGATTAAAGGTGGTGTTTCAAGAAGCCTTCACTGATCTAGTTGTTTCTTGACTGTTCTTTTGAAAGGGAAATTAACGTCCTTGTGCTTTTTAATAAAACGAGACAAATACTAAAAATCCACTGTCAGCAGTTTGGCTTGAACACCAAGGCAAGTGGGTTACTGCTTTACAGAACGTGGAGGACATTAAATGTGGATATTAATTTTCTTCTTTCCTCCATCACAAAGAAAATAGAAATGCTCACCCAAGAGTGGAAAACGGTTTTTGGGATTCCTCAGCAATTGGGAACTTTGATGCATAGTGGCTGGTTTTTTCTCTTGGTTTTTTAATTCCTTTTTTTTTTTTTTACAACCATTTAAGCACCTACATGGTAGTGCTTAAAAAGTGAAACAAAAACTAGGAGATCTCTACTAAACTTTCTTTTGTTTCTAGCAGTTTTCAACGAAGCTCATTAATCTTCAAAGTTTTCCCTTTAAATGGGTGGCCAGTGTAAGCATTTTTGCAAATTCATTTCATTAGAAGATTCTGTCTCTGAAGTTGTTCAAGTAGGCATAGCTGCAAATCTGATTCACTTGTGTGGCAGTGAACTTCACATGTAAATCGTGCTTCTAGTAAGTCAGTATTGTGCTAGAAGGTGCTAATGGCTGCCATCAATCAGAGGACTGGTAAAAGTTGTTCTTCTCTTCTCCCCCAGACTAAATGAGACAGCAATTAAATGCCCTTTTGTTGAGTGATAGCTGAGACAATGGAAATCAATGTCCAAAGCACAAAGCAGAATGGCAAGTCTTAAGTATAAGCTAAGCCATGTGTCCCAAGGGATTGGCGTGTTGATTTGCTTGCAGCTGAGAGGGTATATGAAAGGAATAACTGGTAGCACAGACAGCAGGAAAAGCATTAAAGCTCCTTTGGAGCGGAGCCAGGAGGGAGCTGGGAAGACTTCTCGATGGGACTGTGCTGCCATGATCTTGCCTCCATGCAGCCCCGGCTCAGCTGACAGTACAAATTTGAACTGGAACAGGCCCTAGTATAAGATCATAATCAGAAAATATGATACCAAGTTTATTAGTGGTATGTTTTTATACTGCCTGCTCAAGAACTTGCAGTATCTGGTCCGGTGTGAAGCCTACTGATACAAACTTCACCTTTCAGCTGTTCTGAAAGTGCTTCACCTGGCAGGGTGGTTAATGTTCAACCAGTGCTGTTATTGCAGGGGTTTAGATCCCTGAACAGGATTTGCTGCATCCTGGGGACAACATTCCTGTCCCTCTAAATGCCATCACTTTGTTCCCAAGTGCTTGACAGGTGCAAAACTTGCTCTGTATCTCTCCTAAATAAAATTGCGCTGTAAGAAAGCCCAGTTTGCTCATCCGTTTCCTGTAGATGCAAACAATGCCTTGAGACTCTTAAACCACGACACACTAATTTTGTTTAAAGGACATGCAATCACTTAGGTGGCTGAACGTGTTTTGCCTGTCTTCTTCACTCCAGACCTGCTCCAAAGCTAATTATGTCAATGGGACACTTCCTTTTGACACCAGCTCACAATTCTGCCTTAGCTCTATTGCCTTGCTGAAAAGGCCTTAAGTTACACAGGGCTGCTTTGTCTCTGATCTGTGTGGGTTTTTTGTTTTTGTTGAGGGTGGGTTTTTCTGCTTTTGTGCAAAATTGTAAATGCATTGAGAACAACAAGCCATTGCTTTTACTAATGGCAAAGTGCACTGCTGTCATGCAGCTCATATGCTGTTGGCAGAGACTGTGGCTATATGTTTTGCGGCAGCTGAACTCAACTGAGAGAAAGCCTTTTGCAAGTTTAGGACTTGAAAGAAATGTTACAGTAAAAAATTATTTTATTTTTGTGCCTGAAAAGTTATTACACACAGATGACCAGAATCATCTGAAGTAATACTAGAATTTGATCAAAAGAAAATACATCTGTTTGGAGAGCTCTGTATTAAATTGGTTCTGTGGGGTGCTATATCTGTTACAGCTCCTTTGAGGGCTTGAATGAAAAAACAAAACTACCTGTATTAAGGGATCCCCAGAAATTATCAGGCATTAGGAATGGATTCATACAAAGCCTTGTTAGTTGGTGTTCCTTGTCCTTATTGCTCAGTGATAAGACACTGTCTTTTCCTTTTGTCCCCATCAGGGAGACACTTGCTCTTCAAACTCATGTTCTACTGCACTCACATTTCATCTTTTACAATATTGACAATTGCTGTGAATGACACACTTCACAATCCCCTCATCTTCATATCAATTCAGGTATTCACCTTTGATATTGACTCTGGTTCTAGCCATGACTTGCACCTCACTTCTGCATCAGGTTTTCTGTTAAAGTAAAGCAGAGACCTAAGGAACCAGGAGAGATTCTGTATGGGCACAACAATACACTACGACATGATCAGCATGAGTATCATACTTTGAACCTTTCAATGAAGACCTTGGACTACTGATGCGATCTTCACTATTACCAATACTGATACCTTTTTTAAAATATTAAAACATTCTTATCAATAATTGTTTAATAAGAAATTCTACAATGTAGCCAGGATGATCACAGGCATAGAGAGTTAAAAAGCTATTTATACTGTTTTATATTTAATTACTATGTGTGCAATTTTGAATAATCACAGATTAGGCTTTTTTAAGCATCTACTTCTGTATTGCAAGCCTTCAGCAGTTCAATAAAGCAGAGCCATTGACTGCTATTTGATGTGTCCATTACCTCCTGCAAATGCTTTGGAATACAATGGAGTAGCATGCAGACTTCAGAGCTGTCATGACAGGTATTAAGAATGTGTCAAATCCCAGTGATGACTGATAACATATCTGTCATTTGTGATGGGATTATTAGGAAGAGGAAAGCCAATGGGAGACAGATACTCTAGGAAAAAAAGAGGGGGGAGGGGAAGAGAGAAAGAGAGAGGATTTACTGTTCTTCAGAGCTGCCTGGTTTAATTAAGCCTTGTCTAGTCCATAAACAAATCTGTTAAGTTTCTGAATGGTTTGGCAGCTTACGTGCTTCAAAGCTGCTGCAGTAAATCCATGGAATTTAGGTTTCTCTTTGGTGGATAGTTGTGCTATAGGTATTGTGGCTATGAAGAAGGTTCTCAGCCCATCTGCACGTGAAAACAGCTAATGCAACAGTACTGTGTTTTTTATTTTGTTTTCTAATTGAGCGTTTAACAGAATGCTGTGGAAAGAAGAATTCAGTGGGCACATAAAACATTTGCTGCATGGAAACTCTTTATTAAACTGAGAAAGGAGAACAGTCTGCCAGTGCCATTTGATTTGCATCTCTGGTTAGCAAAGGACTTGAAGAATTGCTTTTTTGTTTTTTTTAAAGTCTGAATGTGTATCTTCTGTGAGCGTGGAAAGAAGGCTGAGCTTCATCTCACTTGTAAAACTAGGTTCTGCTGAATAAGCCCAGTGTGCCTAGTACACACACTCTTTCAGGTGTTTCAGCCTGAGCCATAAACACATCAAAGATCTACAAGCTATTAAATATTAAGACAAAGGAAACATCTTGTTCTGCTGCCTTCTGGTATTCAAGCAATGCCAGAACAGGGGAGGTGACCTGAGTGATTCTTGCTACCAGCATCTTTTTGGTGCAGGAGTATCCCCAGAAGCAGCTAAGCAGCGTAGTTATCTCATATGGCCCCTACATGCAGAGATCAATTGGGGGGGGGGCATATTAGATGTCAGGAGAGGGGGAGCCTTGAAGCTTCATGGGCTGAGACAACTGTTCCTTGCTGTCATATACTCCTTTAAATCCCCTTCCAGCAGAATTCATCAGCCTTTGAACAGAGACTCGTAAGACTGTCAGGATTGTCCCTTTGTCCTTTTTTACTGCTTTACCTTTTGGCTATGTATGAAAATGGACCTGGTCTTGTCTCTGCCCCTTCCATAAGCACAGCCAAAGTGCTCATCAGGTCTTTCAGGGGCCCCCCAGTCCATCGAGGAAGCAAAGGTAGTGGAGGTCAGTAGAGTGCCCAAGTGGGCACTTAGTATCACTGGACTGTTGCTGGAGGGCGGCTGCTGTGTTGGGTGTTCAGCCAGGGTGGCTACCAACTTGTATAATGCGCTGGTGGCCATCCAGGCTGGATGGCTTGGAGAGGAGCAGCTGTTCTGAAGCTGAGCAGGAGGCCAAAGGATGGTCTCGGGTTTGGGAAGCAGAGATGGAGAGCAGAGAGACCTGTGTGAAGACCAAGCTGTACCTGTTGTGACGCAGAGTGAACAATGTTTGACTGATGTTTAAGTGGTCTTTGGTGTGTAAGAGCCACACAGGGACCTAACCAAAACCCAAACACTGTTGGGTGACTTTGGACCCCATTCCTCACAGTCACCAACAGCAAATCAGCTGACCTAAACTGCCCGTGTCTGCCTGGTGTCACACAGCAGAGGCAGGCCAAGCCCACCCTGCTCCAGAAAAGCCCACTGCTCTCCTCCAGTGAGGCAAGCTCCTCTCACAGGTGAAGTGACTCCACGGCAGTCCAGCCGTGAGACAGGCAGTGTTGATGGGGCTGTGGAGTGGGCAGCCAGCCTCTTGTCCCTGCTGAAGCACGTGACAATGGCTGGAGTGGGCACTGAGGGAACGCAGGCTGCAGGGTGAGCTGCGGCACGGATGGCGATGGTACCCACAGTGTGTGTGTTCGCAGCAGGATGCCTTGTGTGTACTGTAAGGGAAGAGCAGGCACCAGGGCCGTTGCAGCACGCCCATGGGCTTACACACTTGCTTACCTCATGGAAACTTGCTCACCTGCCCAGGCCCTCGGGAAAGACCTTTTATTTTTTCCCATCTCTAATTGCACGTTTACCCCACCCACAGAGGCTGACTGAGCAAAGATCGAAGTGCAACCTAAAGCAAGGACACCAGCTTTTAAATGTGATATATTGCAGCCTAATTAATTTCCCAAGGTAGTTCTCTCAAGGGCCTCGTGGCAACCATCCCAAAACAGTGATTGGGATACACAAAGCTGGTTTAGCTTAAGGGATGTTGAAGGAGCCTGATTATTTTTGTATTATTATTTTTTTTGCTCCAGAAGCTGAACTCAGCATTTCTTCGCAGTACCTTGAACTGTACATCCAGAAACTATTAATCATACTGTAAAATCTTGGCTTCAACTTCCTCCTTTAATGCATAGGAGATTACAAGTTTTTAACGTGTCTAGCTAGCTGGCAGTACCTCCTTTCATACTGATTAAATTTGGTTTTGAAAACAGGAAGGGCTGTGGAGAATGGTACTGCAGTGAAGAGCCTCTATCCACTGGTTACAAGTTTGATTTTGACCCCAGGTAGATGCAACAATGATGTTCATGTATATTGATGATAAGCAGCCTACAGTGCCTGACTTTCTTCTTCAGTGGCTATTCCTTAGGGAGGAGGCTCTGGTGTAAATAGGGACTGCTGGCAACATTCACTGTCTACTTTATTTTCTTTTTTTCCTACAGTGCTCTCATTGTGTTTTATCAGCTTCCATATTTAATAGATTTGCATCCTGAATGGGTTTTCTGTCCCAAGAAAGGACTACTTGGGAGTACTTCCTCGAGGGAAGCTATTCCTTCCCTGTATTCTCTCTCCTCTCCCCAGTTCACTAAATTTTGTCAGTTTAAAAGAAGCAATAGTAACACTTATCTGGGAGCTATTGCAGAAGTTGACTTGAGACTCAGTTTTGGGGTTTTTTTATTTTGCTGTACGTGACATGTCCTGAGATAACACAGAAAATTATGAGGTTGAGGGAGTCACCCCTGAAGATCATTGAACTTTCAATAAAATTCCTTTTAGGATCCAAGATCAACAGTGCTCTGCATGGTGCTCAGTTTTACATGTGCTCACACTTAGCTACAGTTCAGTTCTTGATTTATTTTTTAATTTAGTGGTAGGATTAGGAGCATCATTTGAAAACCAAACCAAACCATCACTACCATCCAATTTAAATACAAAAGGATATCTTGAACCTGAAAAAAACCCCAGCTTAACAAAGAAAGACCTTTTTAAGTCTAACTCTTGAGTTCATTGCATATTTGAATGAAAACTGATTTCTGTGTTTGTTTGGACAAAGTAAAACATTTGAAAAATTAAAGATATCAGTGGTGGTCGGTGGTTGCTCCTTGGGGGAGGGGAGGCTGAAGGCAAAATATTCCAAAATTACTTTTGCTGATAACAAACAAAGCCCAGTGGGAGATTTCTGTTTTGAAAATATGTAACTGTTGACATGAGGATGTTCGAATATTTTTAGTGCTGATAAAGGAAAGAAACATTTATTGGAGTTTTGGAAATCTTGAACAAAAATACTTGTTAAGTTCTGGTTGCTCGGCTGGATGGTAGCATTACACTATGTATAGGGAATTTTTTTTCAGCCGTGTGTTTCCACTATTGTTTCCACTTCTAAGCCTTTTACACTGTATTTAGAGGAGAGGGAATAAGAGAGAGAAAGAGAGGTTTGGTCATAAGGAGAATAGTGTGCTACACAAGTGTCTTCGATAAGACTTTCAAGGTGGTGTTTGCAAGTTGAAAGGTTGCAGCTAAACCTAGGAAAAGCTGAAAAAATTGTACTAATTTTAATTGTAGTGTAAAGCTTTAGTATTATCATATGAAAAGGACCAGTGATGCCTTGACTTGCTTGATAAAATAAGAATCTGTTCACGATAATGACCATTAACTCACTGACAGGATGATAAAGGGATTACAGGGCTCAGCTTCCCAATTATAAAGAATTGGTTGGTGCACGTGCCATTCTGCTAGTCCCATCTCAACCCATTTGTAGCTTCCAGTCAGCTGGGACCTCCCCAGTTAGCTGATAAATGATGGAAAGTGGCTCAGTGAACACTTCTGCCATCTCCCTCCGTACCTTGGGTGGATCCTGACTAGCCCTATAGGCTTGTGCATGTGTAAGTGGTGTAGCAGGTCACTGACCATTTCCTCCTGGATTATGGGGGCTTCATTCTGCTCCCCATCCCTGTCTTCCAGCTCAGGGAGTTGGTGTCCAGCGAATGACTGGTCTTACTATGAAAGACTGAGACAAAGAAGGCATTAAGCTTCCCTGCCTTTTCCTCATCCATTGTCCCTATGCTTCTCCAAGGATGGAGATTCCCCTTAGCCTTCATTTTGTTGCTCATGTATTTGTAGAAAAATTTTTTATTGTTGTGGATCAGTCATGGAATATATTTTCAATATTTGACAGCATGATCTCTGTTGTATGCAATTTTCTTTTCCTCTGATCTGTTACACACCAACTGTATTGGGAAAACACTAATTAAATGAGAACAATGTATTTATTGGGACTTGAAGTTGCTTTTATCACAGTTGCTATTGATCAGGTTCCCAAAAAGGAATGAAAGAGCCTGCTTAAAGATGCTCTCCAATCACTCTGTTTAAGGGTGGCTCTTTGTTCCTAACTGCCAAAAAGTAGCAGCAAACTACAAAAGAAAAAAAAAATCCCTTCTTTGTAACTTTAGCCCCTTGAATCTTGATGCAAAACAGTTAATATTAATTCACTTACAAATTTCGTTTAGTTTGATTTTAGCCTTTGACATGGGCCACCAATGAGTTATGCTGTTCTTTAAATGGACTACACATCCCTTGGTAAAAATAGTTACCTTGAAAAAATAGTAATTTTTGTAGTGATGCAAAGAAAGGTGGAACTTTGTGGAAATCCAGTTGGATTGCTTTTTAAGTAATTCACAGTCTTGTATTTCTGCATTCTATACGTAGAAATATTTCAATTAATTTTCTCCCAAACTCTGTATATGGGAAAGGCTAAAGTCATATTTCAGCGTGCCTGTCACCAGAAGGAAGTAAGATTGCAAACAATGAGCAGGGACGTCAACAAAAGAATCAGGCAGGATAAGCTCTTTATATGAGAAAAAAAATTTTTTTGGTAGATATTTTGGCAAAAAAGAATGGAGATAAAGGTCCATGGCACACTAAAATAGCTAATAGGGTATGTGCTTTTAAAAGCCTGTAGGTCTGGAGTAACATGCAGAAAGCTAAGACCATACCCGAGCTCCTGTCAAGATACGTTACTGCAACACTGGTTAACACCTGGCTCCAAGCAATCTTGGAGTCTTGGTTAAGGCTCAGCTGAAACCTGGCAGCAGGGGAGCCAGGGCAGCACAGCTGCAAAGCTACCCCAAATCTCACACTTAACCTAAGAGCTCGGTTACTCCCCTGTGTTTCAGGGTACACATCCTTCTCTGGCACTAGTGCAATCTCAATAGGTCCCCCAACTTTTTGAAGCAGCAGGCAGCATCTGGCTTCTCAGATAAATCAGTGCACTCCTTGTAAATCGTGTAATTTAAGTTCTGTATGGACTAACAGGCTTGAAGTGGGGTTCTCAGACTCTCATCGCAATCCTCCTCATCCTGTACCTTACGTCAACATTTCTACTTTGTATGAACATGTGTAGCCAGAGGCTGGTAAGGAAAAGGGAGTGAGGGAATTTCACACCATGGAGAGCAACATAAATGCTGTAGCAATGCTCTGGAATGGAAAGAGAATATTTAGAAGGGTGACAGAGAAAGGGTTACAGCTGGACAGGAAAGCAAATTAGAACTGCCTTTCTGCATGATATATATTCAATTAATCTGACACATCAGAAGACAACAATTCATAACAGAAAGGCAGGAACAATAAGAAGGGAGGAAGAGGATGGATAAAAATTTAGCAGAGCACTTCAGAACAGAAATATTTCTGCTGGGTAGGGCTTGATCTAGTGTAACTTTCTGGAAACTATATTGTCCAACACAAAACTATTTTTTGGTTTTAGGACAGAACAGACAATTGATTTGTCTTTCATCTGAAGATGCTGTATGTCATACCATGTATCATGCCATAATAGAAGCATGGCTTATGAGGAGACAGAATTGGTTTTGTCAAGCCAAATAACATTGTTGGGGAAGTAAGAAGCATTAGGGCTCCAAGCCTTTTCAGAGGGACTTGACTTTCTGGACTCTGAACTCAAAATCTTATCCTTGATCTCCCAACTTTTCCATCCACCTCATAATCTTTACCTGATGGCCTAATGCCTAAAAAGCATTTCATGGCTTGAAACTTACTTGTTACTCTACAGTTATCCATAAGGTCTGCTTTAGAGTCAGCCATCTGTATAGTTACTTATATTACTGCATGTTTCATATCTGGCATTTAAAATAATATGTTTATTCTTTTCCTCCTGATGTGAAAGCAGTTCTAGTTGAGTTCTTTCACATCAAGTCTCCTGAATCTTGCCAGGTTAAATCTAATGTGTTAAATTCTTTGGCAAGAATGTTCCAGTTTGGGAATGCTAAGAGCTTTGCTTGTTTTCCTTTGGGAAGGGAATGGAATGAAATGTTTCTTGGTGAAAATGCAAATGCAGTAGAAACTGAAAAATCCAGACTTTCTTCGTAATCAGTAGAGGAAAAATGACCACTTTGCACTGTTATCCACTGCAGCCCTTGAGCTTTCCACCTCGGAGAAGATTAACTGCGTTCTTCAAGTGCCTTGTTTTTTTGGCTGATAAAAGAGGTTAGTTGGCTCACTGTGAGAGCTATTTCCATGCTGTTGCTATGGAATGTTAGGAAAGATGTGCTCCAGCATTTTGGTTTCAGCAGCAAATAGCACAGCTAAGCAAGGACCTATATCTCTTCTACTGTGTTTCTATTTACAAATATACAAATAGGAGCCAAAACTGATTTTGCTTGTGCCTCCAGTTCCTTGGCAAAGTTGATCAAAGTTGAGGTCCTTTGTCCTTGCCCTCCCCCCCACCCCATTTGGTTTCTTATTCTTGGAGGCAAACTTGGCTACAAAAAGATTACTTTTGAAGTTTGAATATTCAAACTTTAGTTTGACTATTCACTGAACTTAGTGAAGTACTTCAAAAATAAGCTGTATCCCTCCTGAGAACTATTGCACAGCAGTGCTGGGAAAGGTTTACCAAAGACATATAGTAAAGAGATTATTCTTCTCTAACATTAGCCTTTTCACTGCTATGCCTGGAGAACTCAGTCCAAACTGAGTTTTTGAGACTATCTTATATTTTATGTATTTTTTTATACTCATCATAAAGCAGAAAATGGGATGCACTATTTAAGGTCAAAATAATTTTGACTTCTGCCTTCCTTGAATTGTATTTAGGGCTGTTGGTGGCCTTCTGAAAAGCTATTTGTCCTAGAGATGGTCTCAAGCTTTGCACAGAAGGCAAGGATGGAAAATGTATAAGACAGTAACAATTTCTGTATCTGTAGTATATTACAAAGGATTTTTCTCTCCAAAATCAGTGCAATTTTCCATCTATGCTTAGTCTCACACATACTTTGTCTCACTGCATCCTTTTTTTATATAAAAGTACATGATATTCTGTGGCATGCAGTAGGGAAAAGTGTGCGTATTAGGCTAAAGCTCTGTGTCTGCTCCATGAACAGCTGAGCTGCTGGGGGACATCGGTGTGTGCAGGCTGAGCTGGCCTGGCAGAACAACTGAGCTGTACTTTTTCCTTCTGTGCCAGGTCTGCTCCCACTCAGAGTGATGTGAGCTCCACTGGATAACTCCAGCCAACCGTAGTGTCCAAGGAGAATTACAGTAACAGGAGATACTTTGTTTGATAGAGCAAAGAAATGACCTTGTGAAAAAATGATGTGCGGGACTTTAGTGTGCTTTACCCCTGGGCTGTGCTGGGCCAGGGTGGCGAGTGTTGGGGGGCAGCGTGCCACTCCAGATACCCTTTGAAGAAAGATCTTGTCCAAAGCCCCAGTGATACCTGAGTTTAAATCCTCTAACCAGTTTAGTGCTTTTGGTTTCATTCCTAATGTCATTGTGTGGTATTTTCTGCTAGCCACTAAATGTGTGATCTTTGTCTCCATCATGTTGATTTACTGGCCTTGATGACACTACAGCAACTTGTGCAATGTATTTTCTTTTCAAAACGTATTTTCTTTTATTATCTTGTGAATTTTCACAGGGTGAATTGATATGCTTGTGTCTATACTGTTTATGATTTAATTTTATTCATTTTCTTTCTTAACTAAGTATTCTTAGGCTTTTCAGTTTTGTTTTGTATGGAAGCTTTCCAGAGATGCATTGTGTTTTATTTTAATTCGTTATGCATCAACTAGTGATTTATATACATAAAAATACATAAAGCTAATATCTTTATTCATTTAGTACTGCAATGCACTTTTTCAAAGTGATAGGCCTATAATATGTTATTTAAAGGGCTCTGACTCATGACTGCAGACATATTTTTTGATACAGGGTAGTAGCAGAAGAAGTAAGCTTTGAACTGTGGCTTTTTACTTCTGTAAGGAAACAGTTTCCTGGACCATTTGCACGCCTTCCTTCTCTCAGGCTCTTGCTGGGTACTGGATAAGGTGAGAAGTGTTGTCATCTCTGCCCAAATGCATCCTGCGGTGCAGCATCCCTGAAGGCAGCAGCTTGTGAGGTAACAGTTCCCTGGGCTCTGCCCCCGGGGAGTCCTGGTAGGTCTGATGAGTGGGCACCTGTACAGCTTTCCCCTTGAGAGTCTCATTTAGCATCTGGCTGGAGCGAGTGGAAAAGTCCTTCCAAAAACTGTCACTGATTCACTTGCAAAATTGTATTTTGCACTTCAGCAGAGCAAAAAGGGATGTATATGCCTGTATTTCAGACCAATCTGACTTGCTCATGGCTTTTTCATCAGATGGTGCAGCTTTTTTTATGCTGGTGTTCCCAGCCAGCCAGCTTGTTTCTCTGGAGGCACAGGGCAGTGACTCTGAACTCACTCAGTGCTCCCTTCTCTTGAAGTGCTGGTATCCTTTGATCTTCTTTCTCCAGGCTTGGCAAACAGCCCTGCCATCAGGGTCGGTGTGAGGTGTCCTTCAAAGCTATAAACCTGGCTAATTTGTTGGAAGGGAGGCTTCTGAGCACTGCCCATTATTTCACCTTTCCTGCCTTGCTACCCAGCAAGCCTTGTATGGCTTCCTTGTGTTTTTTAACTGTGTGTTTGGGCAGACAACGAAACAAAACAGAACCAGAAGACACATTGGTTGCAGGTTTATTGTTTGTTTAAAAAAAGTAGTAAAAGAAAAGATACACAAATGCTTCCTTAGTTCAGCCCACGGCCTCTTAAAACATATTTACATTTATATGGTAGGAAGATAGCACTTGGCTTTATTTTAATGCCCTGCCCTGCCCTGCCCTACCTCAAAATCCAAATCTGTTTGTCATTCCACCAAGTTACCTTTTGCCCATAGTTTCCAAACACCACCCAGGCATTTAAAAACAGAAATGATCACAGTATAGAAACAACAAAGTCTCTCGCTTAATTCATTTGCATGTGTGTGTACGATCGTGAGAAGGTATCTCCAAATGCAACATGTTGTAGTTGCTTGTCTAGGTGGTTCTATTTTAATCTCCTCCTGCTGGAGGGAAGTCCCATGATCAGGGCCAACCATAAAGTTCTCCCTTCTTTATGCATGGACTTCTTCCAGTTTAAACCACTCGTACGTGATGTCTAACTCCCTTTGAAGTTGATGGAAAAGATTTTTGCTCTGTAAATACTCAGTATATGGCCTAAACACGCACTATGCTGCCTCCCAGAATAGTTTGCAATGGTTAGGATTCCTGCAGGTTTTTGGGACTTGGCCTTGGCTATGTTTTTGTTGTAAATAAATGGTTAGGCTCAGTATTTCAAATATGTCTTCACTGGACCCTGACACCACACGAGAGCATTTCTTCTGATGTTAACATCTGGATTCTAATGTGACTAGTGCTTTCGGATTTTCTGTTTCCCTTGCATTCCTCAGTATGAGATTTACCATGCTTCAGTGAAACCTGGAATGGATGCTCGGAAAAGTATATAAACGATGTATCACTTCTAAGCTGTTGGCTCAATAGCTCCCCTCACCTCTTTTCCTTTCATTTCTGCTATTAATAAGAAACTTTCATTGTTGTCTCCTCTGCCCCTAATCCCATGGAAAAAATTTCAGCTTGGTCTTGGAAGGTAAAAATACCTTGCAGATAGTTCCAGCCTGGCAAATAGGAGGAAAAATTATGGGTAAAACAAAACAAAAATACCCAACAAAACCCTAGGCTAAGCACTGAGATTTTACTCTGGAAAAATCCTCTTGACTTTACAGACCATTTATTTGAATAAAAATTAATGAAAATAGGATATGGGACAGTATAGATATGGCTGTCAACTGATTCCCATGTTGCTCATTCTATACATGGTTGTATTTTCACATATTCTTTGTTTTATCTCCCTAAAAGAGTAGTTTGTAATTCAGACAGCCAAGAGGGAGCATCTTTGAGGGCAGCAATATTAAAAATATTGCTTCTTTTTTGGCAAACTAGAAACATTCTTGTGTATTTAAGAAAGATGGGCTGGATATTTTTGGATGCTCACTAATTCAGTTCAGCTGTTCTTGTTGTTTTGTTTGCTTGGGTTTGGAAAATGAGAGCAAGGAAGGATATATAGAATTACATGAAAAGTAATTCTTTATGGAGCTGCAGACCACCTTGCTTATATATTCTATATCAAGAAATCGATCATTTGCTGTGTCTTAATTTGTAATTCAAAACATGTATCCTTGTAATGGGCGGTCCAATTTGGTTTTATCAAAGTAATCATCTAAGGGTAATATTTTCTCACATAGCTACTGGTATACCAACTCTCATATCTGCAGTGTCTGTTTCTCTTTGATGTGTTTATTCATTTACTTACACAGCAAAAGGTAAGAAAGCTTATGGAAGGAAAAAATAGTCGAAAAAAGAATGGTAACAAAGCTTGTGGAAAACATTGCTGTAAAAACTCCGTTGGGGGACCATACCCCAAACCCTGAAGAAACTGCACCCTACAAAAGTAGAACCACACTATCAGAAGCTGATGGATGGGTTTCCATGCACAGGAAAAGAAAATGTGGATGGCAGTGGGACAGGCTGGAGCTATTTTTCATCTCTACCCATAAGCAGTTTCTTGGTTTTCTTCATCAAGTGAGGAGCAGAGGCAGGAGCAGACAGGATGCCAACCTTGCACACAGTTGTAAAAGGGTGAAATATGGCACAAGAGGAGAAAAGGAAAAATGAAAGTCAGGGAAGCAAACAAAAGACAGACGGATAAAAATCTCTTCAGTTAGTGTGAAGTCCCAGAAAATCTTTAGGCCTCCGAAGATAAGTGGAGGCTGTTCTTCTTGGGCTTGTTTTTCTTTCTGGTGGTGTTCAGCATTTCACATCGTATGTCTTTCCTTGTTACAAGTGAGTGAGAGAGGTTATCTGCATTTTGAGAGGACTCTTTTTTTCCAGCCCAAGACAGTGATTATTCAAGAGAGGGTTTTTAAAACCCCAATAAATCTTTGGAACCCAAGAGATAATCTCAGTATATTGAATGTTTTAAGCTTTCCTTTAAGATGGCATGTTTCTACTGTTCCTTTAACAGTAACAAGGGATATATTTTGTTGCATCTGTTAGCAGTCAGTAGCTTAACAATAGCATTCCAAAACTGTACCAAAAACTTGGGGTACTTGTGCTTATGAGCACCTTGAGGTTCTTGACAGGTCAAGATTGTTTTAATTGACATAATGAAGTAACTGTACTGTACAAACGAGAGACTGTTTTCAGGTTGAGGTGCATTAGTTTGCCAGTATAAATTGCAGCATATTATACAGCCATCCCTAGATGTGAGTTGATAAGCTTGTGCAATATGTCCCTGTTCAGAGTGGTGTGCTCTGGTTTCCTACCTCCTTAAACCTGCTGCTTCCCTCCGAGCACCTGGAGCAGCCAGAAAAGTTAGGGCACAGACCAGTGACTTGTCTCTATGTGGCTTACATTTACTAAGTACAAAGGGATCTGGGCTAAAGGTGATGATGATTTTACAGTGCATTCAGGATGCCCGAGATGGAGAGGGAAGTTACGAGGAACAAAATGCTTTCTTCAAAATTTGGAGCCTGGAATGACTTCTGAAGCTACAGAGTAAGTGCCTTTCTGCATGATTAGTTTAGGCTGTGGCAGCACAGTTGTGGATGATAAATACAACTGGCATAACCTGCTGGTTGTGCTCCTGGGGTGTTGATTTTGAATACAGTTCTGTCTGTCAGGAGGAGTGTGTGGGTGAAACTTCCTGTAGGTGACAGAACATTTACTCCATAGCTCCAAAACTGGAGCACAGCTGAAAGGCAGGAGGACTTTTAGGCATGTGTGGGATCCTGGCTGCTTTTAAAATGTATTTTCAATGCTGTTAATGCACATAAATCACCTAGCCCTTCAGGGACAGCTGGGTTTGTTTTAAACTTGCTAGGTATGATATAATGTTTGTGTAGAGTCAACAATCTCTCTGCAGCAATGGAGTGGAGAGGACTCTCAGGCCATGAGCAGGACAGCCCTTGTCAGGGAAATGAAACCTACTTCAACACCAAATTAATATATTTTGGCTCAACTGCATAGGTGTAAAAAAAAATATATGCAGAGAGGAGGCAGCTGGCTGGTCAGAAAGGGGCACATCAGGGAGTGCTGCATGGGCAGGGGCAAGCAGGTCAGGCAGGGTCTCTGTGTGAGCCACCCCCTGCACCAAGAGCCAGACCAGGGACAATCCTGACTGCCCACGGCTCCTCTTGACTGTCAGGGGACATGGAGGGAGAGTTGGGGAGTGGAGCCCAGCTGTGACTGGGAGCAGAGGAACAGCCTGTGTGGACACTGTCAAGTGTCAGGGATCACCTCCAGCTGAGATGAGACTTTCTCCTTCCCTGGGCTGCTTGACTCTTCATTGCAACCTCATCCTGCAGGATCCTGTTAACCTGGCTCCTTTCTGCATCCCAGCCCTGCTCCTTCCAACCTTTTCTCTCTTTTTTATTTTCCTCTATCTGATCCTGGCCTATCCCCCACCCCAGGGGTTAAGGGGTTTGCTGCCCTCATGCCCTGTTACTCTCCTTGTGCCTCAGTTCCCTTCTCTTTGCTTTTCAGTAACTACATGTGTAATGGGTGTAAACACAACCTTACATTAGTTTTTATATGAAGTGATCAGCCTTGTGATGGTAATTATTCATCATGGCCCTTGCTAGCTTCAGAACTGCATCTATTGAAGTGGAAGGCTGGGTGTGTTGGGTGGGAGTTTTTTGAAGCTGGTTATATTTAAACTAGATTAAAAGGGCAAGAAGTGCTTAAAAACAACTGTAGGTCACTGGCTCAAAAGGGATTAAATAGTATAAATACACAGGAATAATTTAAAAGGTGTCTCAGGTAATATGAAGATGTATATATCTGCTAGCTGCCTGGGCAAATTAGAGAATTAATTGAAAGAGAATGTTAGCTCATTAGCTGAGCAAGCTAATGTCAAAAAAACCTGAAGCTTTCTTTTAAGACTTTTAGTGATTTTTTTTTTCCAGAATAACCTAATAATGAAATGATGCTATGGAAGGCAGCCTTGGAATGGAGGCAAGTGTTCTGATAATCAGCTTCCATATGTTTTTAACTGCATTCTGAGGTTAAATTTTATGCCACAAAGTAGGGTTCCTGCTGCCTCCCTACCCCTCCACATTAGAGGTTAAGCATCGTGCTTTGAAACACATTTTTGGATATGAAAAAATCTTGTGTGTAAAAGCCTTATGAGCAGTCCTTAAATAAGTGCAAGTGTTTATATGTTTTCATATCTTCTATAAAATTTCTAAAATTACTCAGAGACTCCTAATGCTTGTGATCAAAAGGAGTACTCAAAAATACTCAGAACAGAAACAGCACCTTTGAATATATACTTCCATATGGGAAAGGTGGACATCTCTTAGCATTTCAGTAATGAAGCTGTCACACTGTGTGAGAGGGAGGAGAGCTAGGACTTTGTTAAACATTCATGAGACTGAGTCCTGAGTACTAATACGGAGCCACCTTCCCAGAAAGAAAACACCCTGAATTAGTTTTAATTTATTTGTTTCTATTTTGGACACCCTGGGGATCATTTACCACCTCTTCTGAAAACCTTAGTTCCTTCAGTAGAGAAGGAGGAGGAATTTGAAAGGAGGGAGAAGTACTTGATTGTGATCCTGTTAATCCTGGGACTGAGAATTTGCAAGATGTTGGTGGAAACCAGGAAGTAGAATGATTGTTCTAAATGGATTTGGATTTAGAACAGTAATCTGAATTCACGTCCAACTCAAATAGAATGCGTACCATGGAAGTTAGTACTTTGTAATAATTACTTGGGCTTTGCTGGAAAATAGAGTCTCTAAAACAATGTGCTACAATTCAGTGGCCTAAACCTGCTTTCAGGTGTCCTAATTCTCAGTTGTAGCTTATCATCCAAGAATTGATAGAAACATACTGCAATTGCTGATGTGAAGAGTAAGAACAAATTATTTCTAATTATTTCTGAAGGGAAATGTGGAATAGTGGACTACAAAGCCAGCCTCGTAATCATAGGTATATGATTAAGATGGAATATATATTTTTGTTGTTGTTTAGAAAATGTTATGAGTATTTCTGAAAGTAGAAATAGTACTAAATATATTTCAGAATTAATGTACTGTGGTTTAATCATCACAGGTCAACTATAAATGTGCAGCTTTCTTGAGCTGTAAACCACAGGCTATGTAAGTGTTTTGGAATAAAATATTTATGCATTTAGCATTCAGCAGTGTTGCTAATTTAGACTAGTCATTGGAAAACAATGTTCTCTTTATTGCATATTATTAAAATGTAAGTGCTGCCATTTGACTTTATAAGCACTAATAAAAAATTGGTGTGTGTAAATTATTTCTTACCACTTTTAAAGAAATACACCAAAATACCTGTCAGTTTTTTCTAGTATATGCAGCCCTGTGTACAAGTTCATTTTGATTTAAAGGAAGATTACCCTGAAATTAAATTCCTGACTCTGAAATGGGTAGCTGGAAAAGAAAGCCATAAATTGCTTCTTAATTAGACAACTTGAAAGACTGAGAAAGCATATGGAGGGGAGGAAGGAATTTCTTGGGTGGTTTTTTTTTTTTTGGTTGTTTTTTTTTTTGCATTTGGAAAAGTAGAGATTTGGCAAAGTGAAGATAAAAAATTAATGCTTTGTCCAAGGTTAGTAAACTAATTTTATGATAGTCAGCTATGTATTTGAACAGTGCCTGCATATTGCATATTTGTTAAATGAAATGTACAATATCTTTACTTGAGTATCCCTTGAGAGAGGACACCTTTTTGCTTTTCAAAAATATTATGATTTTATGCAGCATCTCAATGCATTACTTATGCCATTTGAGTGTCTTATTAATGCCTTTGGGGAACAAGGAGCTTTGTCCCTAAAACTCGTTAACTGTAAGCTCTTAGTATCAATCTCCTCTGTTTTTCACAGCTGCTTTGCATCTTGGTGCTACCAGGGGATTTCCAGGTAGTTTTTGCCTATGCAAACCCATGATTCCCCTCTCTGCTGCTCTTCTAACAATATTAAATGACTGAGAGAATATTTTCCTGTCAACTCTTTTGCTGATCAGTGGGGGAGATGCTGTGTTTCTTACAGGAAAGGAGATACAAAAGCTGATGAATCCTCTCCAAAGAGAATTTAATTTAATGTCTGAAAGTTGCTTGACCAGATATTATTGGCTTGATAGATGACGGTCCCTCCAGAGCATATACAGATAAGCTGTTTTCATTATTTATGGGCATTCATTAAAGTAAGCAGCCAAAACCTTGTTGAACTTTTAGATTCACCTTTGTGGAATTAGAAGAGTCTATTGTACTAGGTGAGAGTCCAGAAATATTTAGATGTTTTTTGTGAGGATGTAGTGTCAATATATGGTAGAATATTCTTTCCTAGATGAACAGCCTTTATCAAAGTATGCTTTCTTCATCAATGTATGAATTTTTAATTTTATGAGTGATGAGGAAAGTATTAAGCTATCCAGGGATATAAGTTAGTCAAGAGTAAACATTCCACCTAAATAATGTTATGCCTGCAATCCTCACTATCTCATAGGGTGAAGAGCTGTGAATTACTTTATCCAGGTTAGAGACCTTTGCCAGTTCACGGTGCAACCAAAAACTTATGTTCACAAACTCCATGTATATCGTTTGTAGAGTCCATGAGACTTGAGAGGTGGGAAACAAGCAAAAGCATTTTGTCTGCCGCCTTTCTGCTGGCGCACGGTATGCCAGGGAAAACTTAGAAATCTTTTGCCTGCGAGAGAAACGAGCCTCACTTACTTGGAGTAATGTCTAATAGCTAAATTTGTAGGTGCCAACTAGCTCTTTAAAAGGACCGTTTCCAGTAAAATATACAGAAAGGAGGGGGGAGGGTTGCCAGAAGGCAGGAGCAAATTCTGTGGAATACCAAGCCACATGTCTCCTACCCTCTTCCCTTCTCCTGAATTTCTTAGCTAGATCCCTCATATTTTGTGGAATAAATTACCAATACTCTAAATAAATAATTTTATTCTGTTGGCATTTAAGGTAGGTATAGTGTAGCAGGTGTGACTCGGAAGGAAAGGGGGTGGGAAGTGTAGGCAGTAATTTAATTAATCAATTTAAGTTTGTCATTTCTGACTTAAAGTATATTTCCATGTATTTTTTCATTCCCATATGTACTCATGTGGGGTTTTTTTAGTTGATGCTCATATGCTTCTTGTCATTGTACTATTCAAGTACCTCTTGTTCTAGATCTTCTTCACTCCCCTTCTGTCTGCTTTCTATCTTTATGCTCTTTTCTTTCAAATCACATATCCTGCCAGATAGCATGTTGTTATAAACTAGCCACACAGTCCTCATTGCCTTCAGAGACGCAATGTTGAAATGCTCCAGTCAGGGATACAGGAAAATTACAACTCGTACAGATGCAGAGCGAGAACGTGGAGGTACCAGGTCAAAACAGCAGTACCACCCCTGCTTGTCTCTGTCTCTTCAAACGTTGGGTGAAACACATGGCCGCTCAGTGCCCTTGAGTCATCCAAGAGGAGCTTAGCATCACTTTAATCGATCCCCCATTTCACTTGGCAGTCACTTTTGCTGCAATATGGCCATATTTTCTCAGTCAACATAGCATTATTAATTGATAATGTTCAAATGGGTATGTTCCAAGTCAAGTTAAGCACCTTTAATGCTTAACACCAGAGGCTGTAAAATGCCTTACCAGCAAAAACATACTGAACTCCTTTAACGTATGGGGCAATACTGCTCTCCTGAATTGTGCTGAACGTGCTACCACTTAAATGACGCTGTAGATCATTAAATGATCAGACGCAGTAGGGTGTCCAGGACCCTGGCCAGTCTTGGGTAGGGCCGAGGTCAGGACTCCCTGATTTCTGGGATGAAGGACCTCATGGGGCAGAAGGGAAAGGAGAACAGTTCACATGGGTATGAAACATATACTACCTGCCCAAATTTTTAGTTCAGATCACAAGTCATCTCCATAGCAGACCTGATACGTAGATATGTGGTAACCATATACTATACCATATTTCAAGTTTGTTTGAAGTTTTGGGTGCTGCTTTCACTTGTTGGATGTCTTTTAAACCTCTGTCTCCACTGGACCACTCGGAGCGAAGGCGATCTTCACACTCCTCTGTCTGTTTTTCTCTCTATTTTGTATTAACAGGAATTCCTTCACATTTCTACATTTCTACATCTGCAACTGGAGAAGCACATGATCAGCTGCATTCTCCTTATCCTCCTTAGTGTGCTCGTGCCATGCTGTTGTGGCTTTCACTCCTCTGCCTGCTGAGCACACAAGAACTGCAGCTTCAAGAGCAATTTTACCATCTCTCAGGCATAAAGCCAACAGGCAAATACCTTATTAGTATTTTTCCTATCCTTTAGCAACAGAATCTCCACTCCTACCTTCCCATAACCAGTTCTGTCACCAGTTTCTCAAAGAATGTGGTGGATGGGAAACTCTGGTAGAAGAAACCACCTAATCTAATTGTAATTACATAGCAGCAGAGAACATAGGATGCATTTCACTTATAGACTGAAAAGCAAAATATACTATGGTATTTAAAGTAAACTACATCTCTTTTTGGTCAATTGAACAATCTCTTTTTGAATAAGCAGTAGGTTTTCATGACTTTGAGAACTTGCAGTCGTTCATCGTAAAAGGTTTTACTTTCCTCCTGGTCTACTCTTCTTTGTATGTATTAGCTTTTCTGTTTGAAAAATAAGACTTTCTCAGCAGAAGGGTGCTGCACTGAAGTCCTTTAGCTGAAAGTGTATGTTCTACTTGTCAGCACCATTAAAATGCTGAAGTGGCAATGGGTTTATGATTAGATTTTGAATTACATTAGTCATTTACCAACTCCAGAACACAAACTGATCTGTACTTTTGTTGGGAGCTTGTGTAGCTACTGAAAACTACTTTACCAGAGAGTTTTTAAGAGCAAAAGGCTGTGTAGCACAGTGTCTGCATCTCATAGGATGTTAGTTTTGCTTGAGGACAAAAGAGTTTGTTTTGCATTTATAAAAACGTAGAGTGAACCACATATGTCTCCTGATAAATGAGTCTTCTATATGTTTTAGAAGTTACGTGTCTTGTATCTTAAAATGACATTGGGTAGATTCTGGTTGTATGGCTTTTTCAGATTTGTTGGGGGTTTTTTGGGAGCAAATATTCTGTTGCTAAAAATCCACAATTAAACAGACTTTGTACCAGAGGACCATGGAGAATAAAGACCATGGAATAAAGAGCTACCCTCTAATTAGAACAGCTATGCAATACATGAGTGGGGGGATCCATGTCTCCTCTTCAGTACAAGGAGAGGCTGCAATCCAGTGGGAAATCTCAGCCAACCATGAAATTGCAAAACCTCTGGCTGCACCCTCCATTTCCTCATTCCACTTCTTGAATCAACTTGTGACCTTGCCTCTGTAGAGCTGCTACTCGTCCTTCGTCTGGCTGTGCCTACAGCCTGCAAAGTCCCATTGGGACAGAGGGGTTAGTCTTGCCCTCCTCATTGGGTGACGCCAGGTGGCTGAGATAAGTCACTCTTGCTACCAACACGCTGTCTTCTCATTCGGCTTTTGAATCACGTGTGCTTTATTTTTATTTAGCCCTGTGCTTTTATTTGAAAAAGGAAAGGACTGAAGGATGCTGGATGTCACATATTTTTCAGGTCCCTATGTCTCCCCCTGGCAAGTTTTCTTGTTTGTTTTTTTTTTGCTGTTGTTTTGGTTTGGTTTTTGTTGTTGTTGTTGGGGTTTTTTCTTTATTTGTAAATTGTATTTGTTGGTGGTCTAATATAAATCTGCAAGATTTTTACTTGTGTTGTGCACAACAGGAAGAAAAGGAGCCTTATTTCAGGAGAAGTAGATCCTCTGTCGATTAGGTTAAAACATTCCTGTTCACAGAATAACTTTGTGGATTTGATGTATTCCCTTTCAAACACACTGAGAAACTTTGATCAGTGATGGAGTCTCTGTATATTTGAACAATACTATTTTGTTTCAGCCTGTAAAATAAGCTTTTAAAACAAATTTTCAAGTAAAGCTTTTAATTTTACTCCTAGTAAGGAATAAAACTTTGCACAGGAATGTGGAGTAATTGCATGGATGGGTTGATTTGGAGCTAGATAATTTCATCGTTTGTTCACTTGGTTAGAGAGTAGGAGAGACGAGGATGAGAAAAAAGAGAGAAGGTGTTTAAAAATGCATTTTTTTAATTTCTTGACTAACAGTGGCTGGCACTGGTGTTTGAGTAGAGATGTATAATTTGGACTTCAATAATTTGACTGTGGTGGTTTTGTAGACACTTCGATTTTGGAAGATATTTGTGATTGATTGGTCTTTTCTGGCAATTCTGCTGTCTTCTTTTTGATGCATCTTTATTTGGAAGTTCATTGTTTTCATTTTGGGCTTTCCCCTCCCTAAAAATACTGTGGCAAGTAATAACCACAAAAACACCTTCTTTTGAAAACCCTCCCACTTGATCTGTTAAGAGCTTGAGTAATATCATTTATAACTTACACAGAACACAAAATGAAAATGACTTTTTTTAATCCAAGAATTCTTGCAGAGGGTTGTTTTTGAAAGAGTTTGCTGTGGTCACTGCAAAAAAAAATAAATCTCCCATCATTTTCAATTCAGGAGATAAAAGTTCAAATTTTACTTGGTCAGAAACTTGTTTGTTTTGATTAATCATGGGGATGAAAATTCAATCTGGGAAGCCCCATGGTTTCCTGTTTGAAGGAGGCTTGGGTTAGAATACAGTCTTCCAGGTGAAGCTTAGAAATATTGCGGTGTAGTTGTCAGAAGAGGATAAGCGTGACTTCAACCAGCTACATAATATCGCTCTGGCATAATTCTGCAGATCTTAAAGGAAGAAGGTGACTTGAAAAGAGCATCCAGACTTGTCAGGGCTTGGCATGGCAGGCTGGGACAGTGAGTTTGTGCAGGCATTATTCATGCCACTGAGCACTTACACTGGTGTAAGCAGGCCAAGGAATGAGAGCAACAGACACTAGAGCAGAGCAATGCACAGCCATGGCAGTACAGGAAGCCTAAAGCTGAAGGAGATGAGGATGTGCCATGCTTTTTCTGCAGCTGATGCTCTTAATGCTTCTTAAGATGTGTTGGCCAGATTTGTTCATGTGTGTTACACATGTGATATCTGAATGGCGGACTAGTCTCAGCACTGCATTTTGCTTATCTTGCAATTCAGAGCAGAATTTTGGAGCTCTTTGATCCTTGGTATAGCAGGATGGAATTGGTACTGCTGTCATGATGGTTTGATTATTTTTTTTCTTTAATAGTTCTATATGGCCTTCTGTAGTATTGCAGAGCAAACCCTTTCCCCAACCTTTTTCCCTCTGCTCCCCTGTCACCCAAACTGTATTAGGAAAATTTAGAAACCATTTTAAAAGCTTATGAGTCTTTCTGAATGTCTGTGATAATAATGGTTCCATTTGAGCAGAGAGAAAAAGATGTGAATCTGCCAGTTTTCCAAATACCCTGAACAAACTCATTTGTCAGACTGAGAAAATGTTGAGTACCCTTACGATTGAATGAAAAGTCAACAAGTTAATTCCTTAAGTAAGACCGGTTTGGGTATTTTTTTTTCTCTAGAAAAGAATTGCGCTACCTATATTTATCCTCCAGCCATGGTCTGAATTCCTTTGTAATGAAGTGAAACTGTTCAGATCCAGTTTTACCTGTTCCTCAACTTCCTATTTTACTTTCTTTTACTTGTAATCTTTTTTCATGTGTGTTTTACTCTTGTTCAGAACATGGTAGTCACATAAGCAAATAAATCCCTTAGCAAAAAAAACCCCGCCATAACTAGTGCACATAGTTTGTAGTTGTTTTTTTTAGCACAAATTTACTGTACTGAACTTCTACTGGTAGTTCCTTCTGCTCTAATAGCCCACCCAGTTCAAGCTCTGTTTAGACTTAAAGCTACATACAAAATGTTACTGTCAAATGGTGTGTTACCAAAATAGTTTAAATCAGCTGGAAAACTGTGACTCTGCAGGATATTCAGATCCACATTCTTGAGAGCTGTGTCACTTGTTTATGTTTCTTCTTTTTGTTGGTCTTTCAGACTCTCTGGCTAGAGGGTTCAAGTCACCAAGATGCATGTCTTAAAATGGGCTTTTGGGAGAGTGTGTTCATGTGTCTGTCCATCCATGTGTACATGCATTATTTCAGGTTTCCAACACCAGGATGCTATAGCTGCTGCAGCATTAATTGCTATATAATTGCTAGCGTGTCTTTAGGCTTGCTGCAGTATTTTTTAATGCAGTCCTTTGGCACTCATCTTTCCAAACTCTGCAAAATGGTTTCACCTCTTCTTCCGTACAGCCGCGCAAGCTCTCAGGACTCTAGTGTAGCAAAGCCATGTAACACATCCTGGGATACAGAGCAGAAGAGAGACAGAGTCTTGGGAAGAACGGGAGTTTCAGTCAAAGCCCTAGGCCCTGTTGAGTGTAGGAGGACAAGTCATTTTCATTTATTATTCATGCTGTTTGAGCTTTGGTTTTACTTCAAGCCTTGTTGATAAGAAATTTTGAATATATGTACTTGTAAGTTAGTTAGGAAGTGTGTTATCCTCCTGAATAGCTGGCAGCTAAGAGAGTCTCTTGCCTGGCTGAACTGATCCTTTAGGAATACTTTTCTCAGAGCTGACCTCAGAAGTGGGTCTCCCAAATGGTATCATCATCTGCCCACAGACAGGAATAACAGCAGGCAGTCATCTTGGGCTGCTGACAGGGCATTTACAATATATTTGTCTGAACAGCCAAGTCATCCATAAGTGACTTCTGAGTTCCTCAAAATGTGTCATATGTAGGGGAACAGGGGCAGAGAGGTGACTTGCCTGGTGCTTTCATGTATCCCCACTCCCTGCTTGTGCAACCTTGAGTTGCACTGGTGACCTGAAAAGGGCTTTTCCCCCTCTGATTCTTGGGTGCAGCCAGGACCCTTGACCTGATCCCTTCACCATCATGTCTCCAGCATGGAAAGTGAGTGTAGATGTCCCAGCTGTGGTGCCCAACCTGCTTGTTGGAGACTTTTTATACCTTCTAACACTGCGACCTCTCCAAAAGTATTTGGTGTGCTTCTCCTGCTCACTCAGCCCACGTGTTCTGAGCATGCTTTTGTTCACTCATTCTTCAGGTGTGTATCAGAATCAGCCTTGCAGTGAGCTGCCTGGCATGCATGCCAGGGCATGAGCATGCCCTTTAAGAAATGCGTGAAATATCCCCATGTGCTTGACAGTGCCAAACACTTCAGTATCTGTTTCTGTTTTCCCTCCACATGATCCTTCCAAATAA
The DNA here is from genome assembly GCF_003984885.1 of Neopelma chrysocephalum. NCBI lineage: Eukaryota > Metazoa > Chordata > Aves > Passeriformes > Pipridae > Neopelma > Neopelma chrysocephalum. Next base: position 3,939,234 of record NW_020897704.1, read on the forward strand.
ATAACTTGCTTAACACAAAAAAGGATGAAATTAACTTGAAGTCTGACTTGGAGTCAAAGTTTGTGTACACATCTGTGTCTGGCACCGGTGGGGCACATCAGTGCTGCTCAACTGATTCCTAAAAACTACAGCTTGGAGAGTGGTGTTACCACAATCAGTGCCCCAGTGTGGGCTTCTGGCTGCTGTTCCCAGATCTGTAATTTTTCCTCCCTCTTCCATATCCAAGTAGCTGCTCCTGGCCCTTTTCCAGCCTGGATCACACTGGATTGGTCTCAGCTCCTTGGTGAAGTAATAGATAAGGAATGTTACAAGCACTTAAGTTTCTCTTCCCAGCACAAAGGCTTTCCTGCCCACTTGCTCACCAATTACCCAGCATAGCCATACCTGCCTTTTTTTAAGCTCCAACTGTCACACCACGTAGACTCTCTCACATGTTACAATATGCAGCAGACTGAGTCAGCTGAGAGATCCTGGCCAGTAGCAGAGTACTGCTCAAGCTTATGCTATGGCTGCAATTACTACAACACATAGGAACCTCATAGATGGGCTCAGGATCTCATGGGAAACCACAGATCTCTCCTAGATATGTCCAGCATTCCTCCAGCATATTTATAAGCTTCCCCTTTATGCAAAAAAAGAAGTAGGATGATGTGGTAATGCTGAGTCGATAGACACGTGAGGCAAGAAAGTCAAGTTCAGCCTGCAACACAGCAGTGTGGTGGTTTTCACTTAGCATCTTCATTGGCATTACTGTAGTTGTGTATTTACATCATATGACAGCAGGATTTGGAATGTGCTTGCCTCCAGACAGAGGTTCTCATTTGCTAATTGCCTAGTGTCCATGTTTTGGGCCTGAAATGTGTGCAAAGACTTTTTGGAAGGAGAGATTGCCTGCTACAGGTTGGTCCATTTTCTTGTTACATTGTCTGGAATAGAGCTACTTTGGATGTCATTTTGAAATTCAAAACTGGGGGCAGAGGGGTAGATAAAAATTTGTGTCTTTCTCCCTGCTCTATTCCTCCCTCTTTCCTGACATCTGTTACACCCTGGATTTCCAGCTTTTTTGGTTTTGAGTGTCCCTGCTGTTCTGCTTTTCTTTACTTTGGTTCTTTTTCATTTTAGAAATATTTTTTCCCAAACATTTTCTTCCTTCTACATCATCTAATGAAACTAACTGTTGTGGGATGATCTATGCAAGAACTTCCAAATTTCTGCTACTGTCTAGCATTATCCCTATGTCTGGATCATGCTAGACAAAAGGCAGGGGGGGAGAGGGAGCGAGGAGCAGGGAGAAAGGAGGTAGGGAAAGAGTGAACTAAACCAACATGAGTCCTGTAACTAAGAGACTCCCGGAGTCTGAATTTGCAAACTAATGACTAATTTCCCTAAGTACTTGCCTACTCCTAATTACTTCAAGATGAGATTCTTGGATCGCTTGGGGCAGGCGTATATCCTTTAAGTGCCTTGCATGTGTACGTCATAAGAGAATAATTCTGAATTATGTGGAGATAGTGAGATGTTCTTACCCAGATTAAATTTGGCTTTTGTGTTCTGGTCTTGAGGAAGCCAAAGTAGCTTGAAGATCATAGTCAACCTGAGAATACTCCAAATTTTCCTAGCAAAATCATCACGTGCTTTATCCTGCTTGCCCTTGTGGAAAAGCTTCAAGTCTCTGGGGTCCTTGGCCCTTCGTAGTTTTGAAAGTATATGTAATAAACACAAGCTAAATGCTGTATCTCATCAGGGCCCTGTAAAAATATTGAAAAATGAATGATGGGGGTGCTTTAAAGTAACTCGTCATCTGTCCTGTTGGCAAATTTTTGCTAAGCCTACTCCCTCCTTCCTTAATTGTTACTGTGTCTGTATTGTAGGAAGCAGTCCCTCCTGAGTGCTCTCAGACCCTGAGCGAACACATTTCTCCACCCAAGACTTGTTGTGACACATCTGGTTTATATTGAGACTGCTGGATTTCTGCTAAGCCCTCCAGCAGAGAGGAGTCTTTGAGACATTTTTTCTGCATTCCAGCTCTGAGCTATTTGCTAGGGGAAGAGAAAGCAATGCTTTGTCTTTCACTGGTGGAAAAAAAAAAAGAGAGAGAGAGAAATAATACCTTTTGGAATATAACTTGCCTTTTGTAGTAACCCACATGGAGGTGAAGGCCATGGCTCAGCCTTCAGGATGGAATAACCATGTTGCTGTGGTCAGCACGGTATCTGAGCATTTCTCCTACGTCTTTCAAGGTAGTTTGCTTGGTAGTTAATGCTTGCTGATCTATTTTCTGGCTTTGATTTTATTCTGGGTTTTTTTGTTTTGCTGCAAGGCATGCCTTTGGCTATGGAGAGCTGTCTTTTAGACTATAGATTTCCTATAGTATCACTGGAATATACAGTTCATATGTAACTCCTGAGGAGAGACCTAATGCATCTTTGTCACATGCAAGGGCATTCTTACTTTGCAAAATAATTTTCTGAAGTTGATGTGAGTCGATGTGGCCACTGGAACCATTGTTGGCTCTCCTAATGAAAAATTGATGTTCTAAGTGGTGAGACAAATTCTATCTAGGCGTTTCCTTACATTTAAGGTTTTTTCTTTTCTTCAGAGTCCTATAAATCACTTAAGTGCTATTGGAGAGTTAAGATATTTATCTGTTTGTTTGAGAAACCAAAAAAAAGGACCCATTAAAGCAGTTCCAGTGAGAATTGATATTATTATAGCATTTTTTGTTCTTAATTATTTTGTTGCAGACTGAAAACACTAAAATACTTCCTGTTGAAATTCGTTGCTAAGTTAATGTTCTCTTTAATATTTAGGAATGCAATTCTTGGTAATGTCTGACTTAACTAAGACTAATTATCCTTCTTGTCAAGCACACTTTTTCAGCATTTTTGTCCTGCCTTTAAAAGATATGTCAGCAAAAACCTAGTAATAACATTTGAATTAAGCTTGCTGGAGGGGAGTAGAATGAGAAAGCAAAATTTTCATTCAATTTCCTAGGGTTTTTTTCCAAGATTCGAATTCTGTGCAGAGTAATAAAATCACTGGCTTTTAATTAAGTTTAAACAATAGTTTGCCTAAATTTTAACTACATAATTTTAAAGTAGCTATATGGAATTAACTTCCCTTTTAATTACAAATGAAGCCAGAATGCTTCCTGTAACATGACGAACACTGACATAATTTTCTTTTATAAACACCTACAGCTGATGCAAATGGACTGTTTCTTGATTTCTGTTGTGTTCATTTCAGTTATGTTTAATTCATTGTATTCTTAGAATCCTGCTGTCTCTCAGCCCCTTCTGACTCATTTGCATAATATTTTGAAAAGTGTTTCAAGCAGCAGCCTCTGCAGGGCATGCTGTTGTTCTAGCTAAGTAAAGCTTGCATAGGTAGGGGTCTAAGCACCAAAATAAAGTGGTCACCTTAGAACTTCTTAATTGTAGCCCTCTTGTAATTCCTCAGTGTCTTTTCTTAATTGATATTAAATAGATACCTATTCTCCTCATTTGTCCATCAAGTGCTTTGTTCTTCACTGTTTGCCTGAACTGGTCCTGCATAACGTCTAGATGTAACATCTCACACCACCTTTGCCTTGCATGTGCTTACACTGCGATCACTTTTTCACACACAGATACGTTAGAGCAAGCTTGTGAATGCAAAAAAAAAGATAATCCTGTGCATTATTTTTGTCAGATATTCTGTTCCTTCTGTCTCGTAATGTGCTTTCAGCAGGGTCTGGTGGATAAGCCCAGCTTGCTGGTCAGGCTGGTATGCAAAGAGAAGATGCCAGACACCTTGAAAAGCAGGGAGAAAAGCTGCAGCAGAAACACCTGCTCCTTCAAGGTCCAAGCAAGCACCCCAAAGCACTGGTCATGAATGAATGAGCTTGTTAAACCTCTGCCACCACTAAAGCCACCCTTCATGCAAGGTTTATAGCTCCTTTTTGAGAACATTGTAAAGCTAATCTAAGTAAACTTTGCAGAGTTGAGTCTGAATGTCCTTGCTGAAAGTGGTGTGTATCTGCAGTGCTCTTTCTTTCAGAGAGAATGCTTTATGTTTTGCACTTTGTCAAAGAAATTTCCATTAAAAAAAAAGAATGTGGAAGGAATAAGGGGAGATCTTTAATCTACAGGTGATTTGTTTGTAGATATGAAAATAGTATAGGGGACTTAAGTCCTAGATCCAGAAGGAAGCACAAGCAGGAGAGTAAATTATTTCTTCTGAATGAGAGTAAGAACCTAAATCACTCTGTGCTTCTCGAGATGACTGAAGATATCTTTTATTTTAATGAGAACCATATAGGCTTTTGTGTGTGCTCAAATACACAGAATAAATTGAAATTCGCTTTCTGTGTGCTGTCACACATTGAGCCTGGATTGTGGTTGTGCTTCTGGCCTGGTGAGATCAGGTTGAGGGGGTTTTTTGTTCAAACATAAGGGTAGTTCATTCTTCATCATCAATTGAACTCGAGCATTTTCAAGCCAGCTGCCAATTGTGATATGTAGGCTGCTGGCTTTGTGGTGTATTCTTTTGTCCTCATAGTAAGAAACCATGTGTGCTAGTCTGGTGACCTTAACCTTTCTGGAGGTAAAAATGAGTCACTTGTTTGTCCAGACTAAAGTTTTCAGTGAAGTCTTCAATTTTTGTTCTTGCTTTCCTTCTTTTTTTTCTGTTATCTGAGAGTAATGTCCTTCCTTTAGGTGTATGAACTTTGTATAGCCTAGTAAAAGCAAGGAAATGCATTTATAGGTCTTGGTACCAGTGACTAAAACTTTTCTTTTGCTTTTACCAAGGAAAGGTCACCCTGTAATCCAATATACAGTGATATGCTCATAGCAACTTTCAGAGGACCCCCTTATTCCCTATAAAAGGGAATGCATCCATACCCGAGCCAAAAAACAAAAAATCACTATTAAAAGAAAACATACTTGTAGGTTTCAGTTTTACTCAGTGACATCCTCCTTTGAGCTTTTTTTTCATCCCTTATAAATCATGACAGTGAGGAGGAGACAGTGCAATAAATCATCATCCTAAATGGGTAAGTGTAGGGTCTCCTTCTCTTTTTAAGGGGTTTAAAATGTCAAAAGTGAGTATTTTGATACATGGCTTAACTTTGTCGAGTATTGGCATTTCAAACTATCACTAAGGGTCAATCAGACTTATAACCAGTGTTCCATACTTTGAAGATAAAACAATTCATAGTGTTGTGAAATGGTTTAGAGGTCTTGTTGTCTTCTATCTTCGTTTCTGCATGTTTATGTGTGCTCCTCCCATTCAAAACCACTTCTTTTTCAGCTTCGGGCAGCATTAGAGAAAATGGCTTGTGCTTGTTTTACTGAACTGCTGGATTGGAATGAAATATTTGGAAACAATATGGTTTCTTTCATTTGCAAAATGTGTTGAGAGAATTGCAGAGAAAGAGCTGGTGTACCCACTGTTCTTTGGTTAGCTTTTATTTCTTACAAAGTGGGCCAAAGCAGTTATTTCAATTTGGATAAATTTGGATCCATTGGTCTGAGGCATGTTCCTGAAATCTTAAAACGAGAAAGAGGGGTAGTAGAATGGAGGGGTTTGGCTTCTTCCCTCCATTCCTTTGAGGAATGCTGAAGTGACACACTTCTGCATGATGTTGTTAGTTTCAGACCTCAGTAATTCACATTGTGCTTGAGAAATGTGAAACAATTGAGTATCGGCCTTGAGTTGGGTCTCACAGAAGGGACCTACAATACCAGCCAGGATTGCTGATATTTGTGGAGCTGGAGGTGTTGGTAAAGGCTTCATCTGGAATAGTTTTTTCTCATTGTCTTATATATTTAAAAATGAGGGAGTTGGTCAGAATTATTTTTACCTTGCAGTTAAAGGGAGGAGATAGTCTAATATTCTGGCACTGTGGTTTACCTCTTACTTTTATACCACTGGATATACCCAAAGAAAGATAGTTTGAAACAGGAAGGGTATTTCTAGAGCAGTTTCTCAACTTTCCTACCAAAACATTTTGAAATATACATCTGAACTTTAGAATCTGTTTTATTATGCTCTGTTTGTAGCTACCAAATTTAGAAAAATTCTTAGTCTTTCAAATGATAGGAGAGCAAAACAGGTATGTCCCAAGAATCTGAAGTCGGTGTTGCAACAGTAACAGCCCAGCCAAAATACTGAGCTTTTTACACGACTTTCAAAGATTATTGTTGGTTTAGGATTTTATTCTTTCTTCCATGGTATTCCATTGTTGACTTTGAGGTGGGTTTTTTCCCCTGAAAATTGGACCCCTTTGTGCTTCTCAAGTATTTTTTTGGGGTTTTCACCTCTGATATGCTGCCTTGGTCACCAGATGAGAATGGAATGGATGCTCTTGTTAGTCAAGCATGAAAAATTAACATCTGTTGGGCTTTAAAGCAGATTTCCAAGTAAACTGTAAAAAATGTGTAATCCTAGTAAGAAGATAAACTTGACATAATCGCTAGTTTCAAGAAAGTAATTTTTCCAATTTATCAGATGATAATTTAGTGGAACATGTAAAAAAAAAAAAAGTGGCTAAGGGAAATATAATGGCTGCATTAATGAAACAGGTGAGCATAGCCAGCTTTGTTATTCCAATATGAACAAGCCTTGTGAGTCCAGAGTGTAACACCACAATCTGTGTGTGATACTGGAGACTGGAGTCAAACATGGAGAGAGTTTTCTTTCTTTCACGTGGCCATCGTTTGGAAGAAAGAGTAATGCAATCACCTCCAGGAATCTAGATGAAGGGGTGGATGAGGAAACCACTGAGAGGTAAAAGTGCAGAGAATATGGAGAATTCATGATCCCCCTGAGAGGAAGAACACTTGTGGCTGGTCTGTAGGCAGTGCTGTGCTTGTGTATCCAATGCATGGGCTTCCCTCCACAACTGGCAGTAGAGAGAGGCTTCTCTGGGACCTAGTAATACAATCCCTCCCAAACTGTAAACTTCCTTTCCTCCTTATCCTCCTAAACCTATGGGCTCTTTACTCAATTTGGGATATGGTAAAAGAAGATGTTATTCAAGTGGAGTGGCAGTAATTGGGTAAGAAGGGAAGGAAAGGTATTCCTGAGGGTTTTTACACAAGAATGCTGCTAGCTTTTCATGTTTGCCCAAGTCAATTATATATATTTCTCTGTACTGGAAAACCTGCTTTAGAGGGAGAGGTTGGTATTTCCAGATCCTAGATGTACTTTGAGATCCACCACAGCAAACTACTGAAAACTAACTAGTATTAAACATAGGCCTTGTTTTTCATCTTCTTTCTCCCTACCTGGAAGGGAGGGGCAGCTCTTCCTGACTACACAACACCCTTTGAACAAGACAGATTTCACTCTAGTGTTTACATAGTGTTTCCCATACACAAATGTGGACTACTCCCTGTGAAATAACACAGAGCCACAAGATGCTCTGATGAAGACTCAGTGGGATTGTAAACGTCCTGCTTCTGATTTCTCCTTTCTTCACAGTTTCCTTTTAAAGTGTTTCTTTCTTGGGAACTTTATGGTAAGTGTCTGAATGCATCTGCTATGACTGTCATTTCATCTCCTTGAGTCTCTTCCTATAGCAACATCTGGGAAATTTGTTTAATTTACTTCAATGTGAAATTGCTTTCAATTTGTCAGACATCAGCTTTAAGTGTTTGACTCCCAAGTGAAGAACATATCATTAGCTGATTATTATTTCAAGAGTTAAAGTTTGTGTAACTAATATTCTAAACCTCAACCAAATCCAGGTATTTTGATGACCATGCTTTAATAGCTCCTCTGATTAATTTATGATGAAAAGAGACAATTAGATAGTATATAACAGTGTTGATTTTTACAGCAACATTTTTTTCTCAGTCAAAAAACACTGTTGTAATAAAACTCAGGAAAAAGAAAATAAGCAAATCTGTTTACTTTGCTTTGCGTTTTCTACTGACAGGTTCTTAGTGATTTGGAATATGTTAAAAGGAAAGGTAACAGCAGAATGTGACCTGTAGTTTCAGAGCGTATTGGGTGCAGGCAATGCAAACATCCACATAAAGTCATCCCAGGAAACTATTTTTCTTAATATTTTATAGTATGCAATTTAGTCTTCTGCTTCCTCTATTATTCCACTATTTTTCCCTAGTATGCACATCACCATGGTACATGAGTATCTACTGCATAATCTTTTCTCCACCTGTCCTAGCTGTATGCATGCATAGAGCGGAAATTAATTTGTTATGAAATCGAAACTGTAAATAAGAACTAATATGTTAGCTTACCTAAGCATTTGAAAATATATACGATATAAAGTAGTATTGTCACCCTTACTGTGCAGCAGCAAGTAATACAACAGCCAAAGAACCAGTCTTGTACATTACTCTTCACCAGATAGTTGTAGTCTCTGCTTCCACCCTGTAATATTTTCCACAGGGCTTGGCCATTGCTAATTAGCAGCTGAGGGAGGGAGGCACTGGGAGATAATAAGATATCACTTTTCCCTCCCTGTTTTTCCTCCCATACCTATCTCCCTCACCCATGCAAGGGAATGCAGAGCAATGTGCTGGAGTGAAGAAACCACATCTAGAAGGATCTGTGACTGCCAGCAAGGCAGGAGGCAGATGGAATTATACTCTGTTAGGTGGTCATGCATCTGAGGATGTCAGTGAAAAAGTAGAAGACTAAAATGCCCTTTTTTCACTGTATTGTTATATTTCTTTAATGTGTGTGACAGGCTGAAATCCCTCATGAACAGCTCTAAGCCCCATCCACAGACCCCTGAAATAGTACTGACTCCTGTCCAAGAGGTTTAATAATGCTACATGGCATCATGATACTTGCTTTCTTGATAATGATATCGACAATGGGACTTCCATAGTCTTCAACCTGTCAAGAGGTGCTGTTCCCAGGTTTTGGCCTTCTCTAACATCTCAGCCAATTTATTGGGTTTTTCCTTCTGCAAAACCTCTCAGCTCTACTTCCCAAACTAGAGCAGTAATTAGCCTCTCTCCCCAGACAGTGGATTAAAGCCACTTAAACCTTTACCACCCTATCAAAGCAGTAAGGAATTTAGATTATCAATTTGCATAAAACAGTGCTATATTTATTAAAATATATATGTGTGTGTATATAATTAAGTGAGCCAGTGCAATACATGAGAAATTAATAGGAATGTGGCCCATACTAATGGTGTCAGTGATTGCTGAATCTGTGCAGTGAACAGGAGTACTTTGAACATGTCTGGAATTTGGAAAGTATATATCCACTCAGGAACATTAGTTGCCTCATTGTGTTTAGATGACTTATATAATTCAGAGTTAATGATTGAATTCACGTTGAAAAACAGTCTGCTCATCTGCTGCTACTCCAAGTCTCAGGGAGACTAAGTACAAAATAGCCATTTTGAGGAGTGATACTGAATCGAAGGCAATTTTCTTACCTTTTAGCTCCTTCGTGGTAAGTAGTGCTTATCCCTCAAGCAGGTGCACGGAAAGTACCACCAGTAAATGCTGATGAGTTCTTCAAGGAGGGAAGTGATGAATGGAAGATATGGTTATAACTACATAACCATTTAAAAATCTCTTTCTTCCAATTATGTTGTGTGGAACAAGGATTTTAAGCATCCACTGAAGATACAATTTTCTGAGCTGTGGGGATTTATTGATTTATTACATTTTTCTCCTCTCCATGGCATCAGTGGGGAGGATTAACTTTCACTTACACTCAGATGTCATTTTTCACTGGTACTATCACCCCCATTCTCCATCCAAATGTGCTGCTGAAATGTGGCAGGTGGTTTTTCCAGTAATTGCATGCTACTTCATTCCATTTTGAATGGAAGTATAGAGTACAGTGGCCTTCCTCTCTCATCACCAGCATACTTCACAGCCGTGTGGTATTGACTGAGAAAATCCAGAAGAGTGGGCTCCCCTTTAGATTGCAAAGATGTGTTATCTTGCTGTATGTTCCCTAAGGAGGCAGTAACTTAATTCCTGCGCAAACAGCTTCTGACTCCAGCACTTTTTGCATGACCAAAAAAAAAAATCTATTTTTCAAGTGTCCAGTTTTTATGATAGAAGAAACTGTACATGGTTTTGAGTATTTAAAATTTGCTATTCGGTGGATCGTATGCAAGTTTCTATTACAGTATACATATGCTTGATCTCATTCTGAGGCCAGCAACCATGCTCTCATAGAAGGCAGCTTTTCTTTGGCCCCAGCTGTGCTAAACACTATTGTAATTAGCACGATGGTTAACTTAATCAGAGCACTTGGCTCGAAAGAGAGGTGTTACCGAGTGCACCATAATTAGCATTTTTATTTCTTTGATCCTGAGTGTGTCTTTATTGACAGAAATATCAAGAGCTTGTTTGTTTTTTCTTTTAACACATCAGGAGGCAGAAATATATGTGGCTGTGAGACTACGAAATTAGTAATGATTTTTTTAATTATTTTTTTTTTAATAAAACTGTCTCAAAGGAAGTAGAAGAGATAAAGATCTGCATGTATGGAAAAAATGGTATCAAGCCTCAGTCTTTACTACTGCAGCATGTGGGCAGGTATATGGCCAGGAAACAGCTCCTGGGACTGCTGCAGCCTTGTGAAATTGCATGGACAATGTTAACAGCATCTTAAACATTTCTAGCATGCTGCTGTGGATGACATGGCTGCTATTTGAGTCTGTAGAAAAGGTGCTGTTTCCTTAAAGTGAGGAAGGGGAATGCTGCAAGTATGATCTGTTTGGCAATAAACCCTAAAGATTTGGATGATACTGTAGCAGCTAAAGCTTTAGATGAATGCCAGCTCGGTCACTGAAACATAGGCGTCCCATCCTACATGCCTGATATAAGCAGGTGGTGAAAGCATGCAGCAGACCAGATGACTGCTGTTCATGAAAAAGCATAACATTTATGCTGTCAGACAAAATGCTGAAGTCTTCCAAACTTGCATCTGGCATCACCGCCTTGATTGCAGGGGAGGAGAGTCAAGACGCCTGGGAGGCTCTTCTCATTACACACCACTGAGTGGAGCGGTCGATTGCAATGCCAACAAACCCAGCATATTAAAAATTGGGGACTTTTCAGTAGATGAAGCCACTGTCAGCCTTCCTTGGATAGCCTTTGTTAGGTTTGATAAACATGCCCATGTTGCAGTGGGATGCCTGTAATGCTTTGTATCTCCAGTGCATACACAATGAGTTGGGTGTAATTTGTCTCAGTTGGTTTTGAGCATTTGTTTAACAATCTGGAGCAAGTGCTATATGTGCTTGTTTTTATTGACTTTGAGATGATGTTAGCTCAGGTATTGGTAGACACAATATACCACAACAATTTGTATATTCAACTTCCATATGGCCTCTATAATTTTGACTACTGGTTTTAAAAAGAAGATATAGCGATAATTGGGACCCCTGGTGGCCTAGTGGTTAGCGTGCAGGACTTTCACTGCTGCGACCACGGGTTCAAATCCCGGTCTCCTGGCCTGATGGAGGTCGTTAGCCCTGTGTGGCCATCCATCTATGAGAAGGACACTCTAAACAAACCTACGTCCTGAGGACCTCACTGCCATTGTCCAAGCTTGCTTGGCCCCGGCAGATGAACCTTAGGATTAAAGGGTGGGCTCAGTTCAGCGCAGGCTGTGTCTCACCTAAAAAAATCCATTGCGCAGGCTGGAAAGGTAAAAGACCTTTCCCCAAATCTTCGTTCGCGAAGATGGGCCATTATTATTATTATTATTATATAGCGATAATTATAATGGAACACTGGGGAAAAAATAGTTGAGGATCCTCTTCCAAGAGCTCTTTGCAGGTTTTCACTCTTCCTTTATGTATGTCTGTCTCTTTGCAGTCTTTTGCAAAGAGGAATACCTGTGTTCTTACAGTTCATTTGAATCTGCTTTGCCAGCAGAAAAATCATATGCTAATAGAGGCTGCAGAGAATGCAGCTGTCATTAAGGGACTTGATATGTTATCCTTGACTTCACTAGATTACTTTTATCTACTCAGGATGGATAAGTAATTTTTAAAACGTTTATATAACTAGGTTTTAGGTCAATAGCAGGTTAAATGGTTTATTTAAGTAATCTTTCCTGGTGGAACGTATGTGGAAAGACCCTCTCTCACTATTTTTACAAGATTATTTTCATATCAGCATTAAAGCAGCAAGCAGTCTCTTTGACAGTAAACCTGGAAGATACCCATTATTTGAGAGACGTGATAAAAACAGTATAATCTTTTCCAATACCCATACAAAGCCAGTTATTGTCTGTTTCTGCCATTCCAGTTATTTATGTAATTATACTTAATGCCACACAGATTTAGAAGAAAAAGAAATTGTTGCTGCTGGTTCTGATTAATATTTTTCTATCCTGAGATCATAAAAACAGGAAAAATGCCTCTTATGGTGGTAGAGAGAATAAAGGACTATGGATTTGCAAACGATTGATCAGAGGAGCTGAACCAGAATGGGGGAGGTGCCTTTTTTGAGTCTGTCTCCTGTGCACATAATGGCATCATTCCTAAAGCTCACAGATTGCTAGGAAATGCTGTCATCACATAATATCACTCCTGGGATGTTAATACCTTTATTAAACTGAAGTCTGTAGTAATTCTACAATGGATTTCAAAGATATAGAATTTAACTAGCTTAAACCTGGACATATCCGGGCTGTCTGGCTTTGCCCAGTTCTTCTGTGCCACAGTCCTGGTGAAACTATTTACCTTGAGGCCAAAAAGTGTTTAAATAGTAAGATACCTCCCATACTGTCTTGCTTAGCATAACTGAGTTGGTTCGGGACAAGGAGCTCTAGGTAAGCCCCTGCCTTCCATCTAATCCTACATGCTGGAACAATCCAAGGTGGCTTGTAAATGCCCTGGAAAGCATACCAGTGCTTTTAGACTCCAGGATTAGGGGAGCTGCTTGAAAACTTACAGATGCCTCTCATATGCAAATTTACTGCATTCAATTGCGCACAGTCTCAGTATTTGAGTTGCTTCTTCACAGTGTCTGAAGAGAAGGAAACTGGCCACGTATCACTTCTACAGCAGAATGCTCAAGTTAGAAGTTCAGATTTGGTTCAGCAAAGCTGGTGTATCCATTTAAATCAGAAAAAGGAAAAAATGGATTTTTTCTTGAGGTCCACTCAAGAAATTAATATGTGATCATAGGTCTTATAACATAGTGTTCATCTAGTTTGGTCAGCTATAGTATTATATATTTAAACAAATTCACCACTTAGCCTGAAAGTTCTGCCTGAGCTAGATAATGCCAATTTAAAAAAACATCCAATCTCATTTTTTTCTTTTAAAGACTTTAGGTGATGGCAAATTTACTGCATGCAAATTTGAAAGGTTTCAGTGACTTAATTGCATTCATTTCTAACACTTCCCCCTCATTTTTAGCCTGATTTTTTCCTCAGAGTTCTGTTTTTCAACTCTGTGTCCTGTTACACTCCTTATTAAACATCTCTCACTAATGTAAGTATTTATGGACTGTGATCAAGCCATTATGAACTTTCTCTTTGTGAAAATAAATAGACTGAATTACTTCTGGTTCTTGCTTTAGGACATCTTTTCCTGACTCTGAATCCTTCTTTCAGCTCCACCCTGAATCCTTTCCAATTTGTCATCATATTTTGTGCAGTGTGGATGCCAGACATGGCCATGTATGCTTGCAATAATTTCAGTCATAGGCATCTCAGAAACTGAATTTTTTTACCTCTCTAGGAGTGAGGGTAGAATGAGTTCACCCCAAAGATCTGGGTTGTTAACCCAGCTGTGGAAGAGGGAAAGGAGAGAGAGCATGGCCAGGACTGGAAGGAGCTGGTTCATCATTTCCTCCCATTGACACTTCTGCCAACAGTAACAAGAGGACGTTTGGGTATGAGTAGGCAAAGCAGGCAGCAGGTCCATGACTATCACTTAGCATTGTTTTGCTTACGACCCAGTTGACGTGGATAACCTCAACTTCATCTGTTCCTAGTAATGCTCCTCTGAAGTGCTATAATGATGTTTTCTGCTTTGTGACTTCCCCTACTTCATGTATTGAAAGATCTTATTAATTTCCTTAGCCACTGCATCCCTGCCAGAGTTTTAGTTGTGGCTCACTGTGGCCCTGAAGTCATTCTTCAAGTCACTGCTTTCCAGATTAGTTCACCACCTTACAAGTTTAACCTATATTTGAAGAAGCTTGACCTTGCATTCTGTGACTACGATAAGTAACGTCATTCAAAGAGCTACATGGAGCATATTTTTCAGCTCATTTTGAACTGACCAGCCCTTAGTCTGGCTGGTATACCATTATTTATATCACCTTCACCTTAACTGCCATAGTCACTTAAGATTATAGATTAGAGAAAGACCAAGATCTATCCATACACAAATCAACCAAATCATTTGGTTCTGGGAGTACCATTTTCTGAAGTCTCTCCTATTTAATTGCAAAATTTCTATTTTGTGGGATGCATGACTGTTTTATACTCCTCTTTGAGAGGAAGAATGAAAAAGGCAAGTCATCTTTCATCTTGCAGTTCTTGTGTTCTGTGTGGGGTTCTACTACTGCAATGCAGTTGAAGATACTGCAGAGGGATATTTAAATTTAAGCCAAAAAAATCCCCTAATTAAAGTGAAGAAAAAATTATGAATGCATTTCTATTTTTAGTATTCATGAAACTTGCCTTCGCAGAACCTTTGGGCTTAAATTAATAGACATTCCATTTTTAATTGGAGCATTTTGTGGCATGCAATGGTTTATAATAACGAGTGAGTTAGTTAGGCATTTATTTGAAAACTAAAACATTCAGGGAAGCCAGTGTGGGGTTTTGGATATAATATTGACTTCATAGATAAAAGGGACAGGGGAGGGAGGCAGATGAGCTACAGACAAATGACACTATTGGACATCTTACTTAGCTGTGCCTTCTGGATGCTATCCTTAAGCAACCAGGGCAAGATAAAGATATCACAAAACATGCCAAAAAATGAATTCAAAATAATAATTTTTCAACCTGCAAGCTGTATGTTCATATGTGAGTCAGGTGTTACAGAATCTCTCAAGAGTTTTGCTTTCCTTACACCCACTCCCATAGATGAGCTTCAAGGTTGTTCTATTTGTGCTCTTTGCTGTTACTCACATTATGCATAGGCTAAAATAAATAGGGATTTGCTGCCCAGGGAATAATGTCAGCTAGATGAGGGTTTTTTTGTGGCATCCAGCAAAAATAAAGAGGGAAAAGGGAAAGCCGTGGAACATGCTGTGGTAGCCAGTGCTTGATGGGCAGCCTCCTGCTGCTCTGCAGGAACACAGCTCCCTTGGGCAGTGCTGGCAGATCAGGTCCTCTTCTGAATCCAGGTGATTTCGATTCCAGAAAGCTAGTCTTTTTCCCATTATGCCAGATTACCATGCTAGATTCTGTTTAAGGGAAGAGGAAAGGAACATTTAAGTTTGCAAGACTTGTCATGTGTTTTCAAGTCACTGCTGCACAGCAACTACTGTCCTTACTGCTGCTTAATCATACCACCCTAAAAACTGCTAAATCAGTTAAAAAATTCAAATATCAGGAGATTGGGCTTGTGTTTTCTGTGTGAGAGTGTCTGCTTAGAAAAAACTGATTGTACATTTTACAGAAAGCAAATGACTTGTCACAAAACAGTGCTTTGTTCCTATGCTGGATGTTATCTTGAGCCATGAGAGCAGGGCTGTTGCTTCACATTTCATGTGCTGCGTAACTTCCCTCCCAAAAGCCAGAGCCATCAGAGAACTGTTATTGCCTCCTTTACATGGTGGCAATCGTAATTACTGCATCAGCCTTAGAATAAATACACAGCTAATCAAATATGATGATGAGAAGTAGAATAATAGGCAGACTAGTAGGACTATGGTAAAAATGTTTGCTGGGGTAAAGCTTTCCTGGCATGTTGCTTGAAGCCAAAGTGAAGTCCACCTCTTCCAAACACTGTATTTAGGACAGGTTCAGCCTTGTTTTGTTTAGAGAGCATCTCCATCAGTCTGAATTACATTTTTCCTCAAATGATTTGCTGCAGATTAAATTATCCTTTCAGTTGGGATGGGGAAGTAGAAAGAAATATTCCCATATTTCCCCCCCAGAGCAGGTGGTTAAAGTACACTGCAGCAATGCAAAGGATGTTGTCTTTACCAAGCACAAGCATAGATTTGAACTGGATATCTGCAAAAATTGCTTATCAAAGTTGGAGATTACAGTTACCTCAGAAAGGATAAGATGTTTTACCAAACATTGAATATTAGCATTAAAACAGTGGATACCTGGATCATGGCATTGTAGAGTATGAAGAAGAATGCTTTATCTTTAATCTAGTCTAAACAGAGCCTATTTCCAAGTTTTACTAACTTCCATATTTTCTTAAAAATAGACTTGATATAACACCAGTAGTGCTAGAGTAGCTTATGTCTCCTGCCACGGAGAACACTGTCCCAGCTGTTTCCGGTCTTACTAAAACGTAATTAGACCATGTTGAGTTTGTCCATGAAGAGGCAACAGAAAGAGTTACACCGCATCAGGAGCCACTTTGTTTCATTGTCCTTAATGCCAGTATTTGAAATCCAAGCAGAAGTATCCTGATGGTCCAGTATGGAGAGTAATGAGGAATGAATATCTCAAGCCTAATGAGCTAATCTTCTAAATAAAAATGCTGAAGTGTTAGTTTTCATAGAGATGTAGTCCCCTACAATAGCACCAGCTTCTCTAGTTTGAGAGAGACTCCTTGTTATGGTCAAAGATTACTTAAGTTTCCTTTTCAAAAATTTTTTTTCTTCCTTTTTCGTAGCTGTCCTTGTTAGTGCTATATTGTAAGCATATTTTGAAAGGAGAGAATAATCTCCTTTTCCCCTTTCCTTTTTTTAAAGTTTTTTCTTTATTTTGAATTACACGGTCATTTTAGAGATACCATCAGAATGACCTTTCCTTTCCTAACAACTCTGCCAGGAGGACATCAAATTGAATGTTTCATTATTAGCCTCCTACCATTCAGACAATCGAGTGACTTTTTTTTTTTTTAATAATTCCAAGTTCAAGAGTTAAAACTTGGAAAATTATTAAAATCAGTCATGTTTAAAGAATGAGAACTTTTAAATGCAAATTGATATGATAATGCTGAAACTTAGAGGTATAATTTATTCCAGAAATATGCAAAAAATGAATTTTAAGTATATATTATTGAAAAGTTCAAGTAGTTCTTACAAACTTGAAATATATTATCTTTGTGGCATGCTCATATACATATATATATATATAAAATTATGTTGACTAAATGGCAACAAATGAACCAGTGTTTACCATGGTAAGGAGTACATTGGGGGCATAACCATTAGACAAGGGTAATTTACTTTTAGCATTATCAGTTAGAAATACTGCAGTTGAGTGGAATATTTTATTACATGAAAACATCTGTAACCAATATATCCCTTGGGAGGCTTACGTGACCTGTGATCTGCTTTGAAAAAAATGTTTTGGTTTTATGAGGCTGCTCAAAAAAAGTATATGCAGCAGACTGTGTCTCAACAAATCTGGAAGGGGCTCCCTCCTCTGTGCACCTCCTGGAAATTTCTGGGAGCTGCAGCAATGTGTCTGCATTCCAGGCTGTAGTCTTCAAACTCACTCTATAACCTGTGGCACTGAAAAAGACTTAAGAAATGTGCACAGTCATGCACTCTACCTTTAGTACTACTAAACTTATTAGTATATTATATATATATATGTAAAATATTCAATACTATTCTGTGCCACATAGTGTTTCCATACAGTAATCCTTGCTATGAGGTATCCTAAAATTATAGCTGTCATAGTAAGGTTCGATCAAAAAGCGTGATGCAGACATCTGAAAGTATATTTATGTTCTATTAAAGTATGCCAGTGATACAAGACAAACAGCATCCTTAGTATATTTCTCAGGACTTGCTATGTACCTTTTCCTGGCTGCTTTTTTTCCCCTCTCTCCTTCAGTGAAGCCAGAATATGTCATCCCAACTTAAATTTGCAAAGCAAATTTAAGCCTGTGCTCTAGCCTTCATAGTACTTTGGCAGGAAAACAAAGTACCCAGCTGCAGAGGACTGTCAGTCAAGGCCTGGGAACTTAGGGAGCCAGGAAGACTGAGAGCTAGACAGTCTGAACTTGACAGCCCATTAGGTACCTGACCTTCTGCTTAAATGACTATTGAATTCTTGAAGATGTGGATTAATACTTTCTTTTGTTCTGGGAGTTCAGAGGTGAGATGGGCAGATAGGCGTGCCAATTAGAAAGGGCTTTGCCATGGAGTGCTGTGTGCCCTACAGTGCAAGGCTGTACTGCGAGTGGTGTCTTAGCATGCTATTTCTGCAGAAAACTATTGAGAAAAACTGCAACTTCTTTACAGAGGGGGAAAGGCGTCACACCCACCTAGGATCTCATTGTACTATAACACTCTATAAGTGGAGGCAAAATTACTTGTTTCTAGTTACTTGGCTACTGCCTAGACCTAGAAATCAAAACTGGCCAGTTTATAGCCATAGGCATAACACAGGCATGTTCCAGGCCATAATATGTTGAGAGGTTTTTTGGCATAGGGTGCTAAAGTAATAGGTTTCATGCCAGTAAGATCACGGCATTGCCCTTCTGTCATCATTTTCAGTTCACACGTCCTCCATGCAGCTCTGCAACCACAGGGGCCCAAACACAGCAGAATAGAGGGCATTTCTCAGCCAAAAAATCGTTTATCCCTTGAAATAGAGTGAGCTAGTGCTGCTTTTTAAAAAGTCTGCCTTGTCTGGAGAATATTTAAGACTCAGTCTTGCCCAATGAGTACTTTACCAGTGCAAAGGTAGAAAAAAACCTTTACAGGCATGTGAAACAGATCTCTTTTGTCTGTGGTGATAATACTGTGCCTGGGATTGGACTGACTGTGAAACAAAGTGTAATTCATCCCTAAATTTCTATCTGTTTGAAAGAATGAAAAGTATGTGCTAACAGGTTGGTGGCAGTGCGTGTTGGTTGCAGGTGTAGAATTGGGAAGAGTGCAAAAGTTTTGACTCAGCAAGGAGAGGCGCTGCAAGGTCTTTCCCAGAATGGAAAATCTTTCACTTTCTGTGCCCCAAGAGGTAGATGAAAATGAGTCTTATGGCATTTTTTCCACGTATGAGACAGTCCCAGGCAAGGCAAGGCAGACACAGTTGGGTGAGCTTTGTTTGGAGGAAGTTGCATCGTTTATCATGGAGGAAGCCACATAATTTCTCATTCGTGATCAGAAAAGTTTTAGATATTCTGAAATCAGTGCACAGACAATATCTAGAAATGGGACAGCTTGTTTTGTCTAGTTTTTTGAGTCTGCTAATGTCAGGAGGTGGAAAGTTCAAGTCTAGTGTTACTGGCCACACTCTTTCATTTTCTGCTGATGGGATTTAGAGAAGGCTATGGGAAAAGCAGAGAAAAAGGGCAGCAAGCCTAATGTAATGAGGAAGGAGATGGTATGTTTTGTTTTGAGAGAAGCAGGTGAACCTCCTATTTGGAGCAGAAATGTGTTGCAAAGTTAGTGTTTAGACAATGTGAAAATATCCCCATTGTTACCTCACACCAAGGAGCTGATGACAGAGCACGTGGGAAGCTCTTTGATCAAACACCTAGGTAATTTCTTAGCTCTCTGCTATAATTCAACATTTAAAAGCCAGTGAATGTTCTCCCACCACAGATACTTTTTAAATCTTTGACATTTCTTTGGAGAGATACTCTGAGTAATTTTGAAAATAAAAGCAAATATGTACAAATCCAGCTTTTTCCTTGAAGTGGTGTAAAGGTTTCACTGGAGAGAAATGGTTAAGTAGGATGAAAGCAGTGTAGTGTCAGACCAGTGTCATGACAGCAACTGCTTGCTGATTCCCACACACTCCATCCCAAATAATTGAGTTAAGGAATGTTATTAAATAGCACATGCTAACTTTTTAGTTTTGCAGCATTTAATAATTTATGCTGTTCTTCCGTTGACATCATCTCATGTCACTGGAGTGCATTTTAACAAGAGGTATGTAGTTCTGGTAATCCCCAGGAAATCTGCACACTGTTTACCAAAACCCACTGTTTTTTAAAGAAGAGTTGTGCTTTGCCAAGGGACCTGGAGCATGTCAGACTAGAAAAATGCTTCATTTGATGCCTGAGAGGAAACAATGTGTGTGTGGACATAAAATCTTATGCCTTCATGGTAAAAACATAGAGGTAATTGGCTAAGCCATGGTGTTTTGCTTCCAGAAACGGGAGGGCGGTCAGGCCAGCTGCTTTCTTACTGAATCTTACTAGCAGGTCTGCAGACAGAGGTTTCCAAAAAGCACCTAACTTCACACAGCTGATGACAGATCTTGCTGTTTACCTACAGCAAACAAGCTGAAGAGCCAGCTTTTCTTTTCTTTTCTCTGTTTTTTCATCCAGACAGTCAAAACTGTATTTTAGTTTGTTCTGAACCTGATATTGCAAGGGTATTTTTTTTGTCCTGCAGGCTTTCCACTTAAAGAGTTTAGTGACTATAAACGTGCAATGATCTTTTTTACCTCTGCAACCCACTTGCATTAATCCACTTTTGTGCTACTTGGCAGATGAGGTGAAACAAATGAAAAACTGTGTTAATTATTCATCAGCTAAAGTATCTCTTTCAGTGTTTCAGGTTTATAGATACCTTTGAATAAACTAATTGATTTTAATAATAATATTCCAAGTAGTTTTAATTAATAATTTAAATATAATTGTTTTGGTAAATTCTTAACCTTATTCTGAGCAGCTGGCACTGGAAAACAGAATTTGGCAGCGATTTAACTTCAAAAATATGGAGCTAGTTTTCTGCAGCTGTTATCAAATGAAATTAGTAACTTGAAGGTGTGGGATTTTTTTTGGATGAAAGGCTAATCAAGTCCAAATTCAATTATGTTCAAATCTAAGATAAAACATGAAAAAAAAGTGCAGAGTAGGGACAGAGAGTTTCCTAAGACATTCACACCTTAATGTGGCTGAGCAGGGGAGTGAAGGAGGAGGAAGACGTTAGTGCCAGAGCAATCACATCTTTTATCTCAAGAACTATTTTCAGCAAGGTATGCTGATCTTATTTTCCATCCTCCCACGCTTTGGATAAGAGTTTCGGGAAACTTTATTCTTCCTTTGCTGGGTGTGGATCTAATAGAGATTTCAATACCAGGGCACCTCCAACCTTTCAGGCAGACTAGTTGTTTGAGTCACTGCAGAAGAAATTAAGGTATGTCAGTTCAGATAGGAAGCTGATTTACTGTGATTTGTCAGAAAAATCTCTGCTTCCTATGCTAGTGTTGCAGACTTTAACCACTGTTTGTGTGGACAGAAATATTGTTTGTCAAATAGTTTTCCCATGGATGAGAGAGGCTTTTAACACTGTAGCACTACAAACAAGTGGGCTTGTGGTGGCAGAGCTTTATAACCCGGGGAGCAGAGCATGGGATGGAAACTGGGTGAGAGCAAATGCTTCCAGATGGGTGCAGCATCCTCCCGCAGAGGTCCTGCATTGGTGCGCTCAGTTTGCTGGCAGCACAGGCAGCTTCCAGCCCTGGCTGCAGCGAGCTCCTGTTTCTCTGTCCATCTCCTGCTGCACATCTCTGTTCCTTATAACCCCTACCGCCCTCCCAGCAAGTGGGGTCCATCCTGTCAGTAGCAACACAGCGTGCCATGTTGAGGATGAAGACAAGGACAAGTGTGAGGCCGAGGCGTTCTGATGCCACCACTGCCCTACCAGCCTGTACCACAGCAACTGCCCCAAGATAGGGCATGGGGCACTTCTCAGCCGTACGTGGAGCCAGTTTCAGTGTCTTTAATTACATCTGTGGTTTGGATCACTTTGCTTGACCATTAAAATCCATTCCACAACGAGTAGTATTGAAGCGAGCAAGGAATATTTGTGGTGGCTGTGGATTTCCTCCAGGCCTACAGGAAAAGTAAATTAGTTACTGAAAACTTGACAGTTTGTCCTGAGTGCTTAACTCCTTCCTCTCTGGAAGCTGGCTTTTCAGAGGCAAGTGACTTTAAAAGGAAATAATATGCCTGATGCCTTTTTATTTCCCCACCCCCTCTTAACGGTAGGGCTGTAATTGCAAAACCAGCCAGAAGTGATTTGTTTGAAGAGGAAGTGTGGGAACTTCCTTTATAAATATTGCCTTTCCCTTCGTGTGGATCCAAACGTGGTTTCCTCTGCTGGCGGAAAAAAATGTGCTTGAAGTGAACAACAAGCACTTTTTCCCGTAGCTCATGCCCCATGTAAGCATGAAAGCAAGCGGTTTTACTAAAAAAAAACGAAAACAAAACAAACAACAACAACAAAAAAAAACAAACAAAAAAAAAACCAAAAAAAAAAAACCCAACCGACCAAAGAAAAAAAGCAGGTTGCTGGTCAGGGAAGAACTGAAGTTGGCTGAACCATTGGGTCATCTGGGTTTTTGCCTAACCGTTCCCTGTCAATGCCTGCAGACAGGCATCCTCTGCTCAGGAGTGTGGGGCAAGTTATGGTCCCGTGGAGGGGGCTGGGGGAAAATCAGTGTTTACAGAGCCTGTGATTACAGAACCCACTGTGACTTGCTCTGCAAGATAGGGCAATATCAGCCCAAACCCAGCTCCTATTGCCGTTTGGAATGGTTTCTTTTCTAAAAAAGCCTCAACATATGTATCTTTCCTAGTGAAGTAGAAACAATAGCCTATACCCTTCCCCAGCCTTGAAATACCTTTGAATTCTTTGCAGAAGAGGGGTTCACCTGCCCGAAGAGCAGCTACATCCAGGGAATTGTCTGTGCTCAGCAGTAGCAGGTAGGTTAAGCTCACAGGGAGGGAGCAATTTTTAACCTGACAGGCTTAACCCTGCTATATTGTTGCACTTTTTGAGGCTTGGGTTTGTGGGGTTTTTTTGTGGTTTTTTTGTTGGTAGTGGTTTTTTGTTTTTTTTTTTTTTAAGTGCACAGTATCAGAGTGTATGGGCTCCTTGGGTGTGCAGGCAGCCAGCTGACCTGGCTTGCTAACACAAATTGGTGCAGATGATGGGAGTCAAGGCAGGGGGTCCACTTCCCAGCTCTGAAGAATTCCAAATTGGGAAGACAGGTCACGGAGAAAGCGAGGGAGAGTGTGGAGGGAATCAGGCTGATTCTCTGAGAGCCACTGAAGATGAGAAGAGCCCTTCTGCCTGATTTGAAGGAGAGAAGAGTTCTTATATTGCTTATAATAAGGCAGAGCATTGTCTTGTTCATTGGATTTGATGGGCAAATGAGAGATTCCTGGTATTATAACACTGGATTGATGTGATGCTTTCTGATCTGGCCAGTGAGAGGCACAATCAGGCCAATGTTTTACTAATGGGAGGTTTCTGATTGTTATACATTTCTCAGTGGGGAAGAAGAAATTTCACTCAAGCTTCAAACCAGGCTTTGTAGTGGTTCGTTTTTGCACTTTTAGAAACAAACAAAAGAATAAAATTTGCAGCGCAATGGGCTATCCCAGAAAAAATCAGTCACAATCAAAGGACACACATAAAACTTCACTCTTTCCACTTGGGCCTGGGTGAGGCTTGACTGGCTCACCATGCTAGTAGTTCTCACAGCCTCTCATATCTTGCTTCAGAGGAATGGACATCCCAGTGCAGGATGACAAAGGAGTGGGAAGTGAACTTTAGGTGATTTTTACTTTTTATATAAAATCAAAAATAAAGCTCTCATCTTTTCACTTCCTCCTGCACTTCCTTCTCTGTTCAATGTCATGCAAATGCATTTAAAGCCCTACAGCGCTCAGGATAAGCTCTCAATCCTTTTATGCCTTTCTCCTTGTTTTCTACACCATCTTTTGCTGCTATCTCCTTATGTCACTTATTCCCTCTCATTCATGCTGCATTCCCCATTTAATGACCTTTATCCCTTTTTACCTTCTTACACGTAACATTTTTTTCCTCTCCTTTTTCACACTCCCACTGTCATGCCTGCTCCTTTTTCCAATAAAGCAGGCTGCATTCCTCAATTCAGGGAGTAAACCTACAAATTCTTGTGCAAGTACTCCCACTGATGTGAAGAGATTGCAGGACTGGGTCCTAGCTTGGCAGATGTATGGGGAAAGGCAGTGGAGCCAATTTTAAAACAGTCTTAATTACTTTGGTGGTTTGTATTGCTTTGGTTGACTACTAAGATGCATATTTCTAAGCTGAGGTGTGCAGCAGTGGCACTGTATAAATAAAGAATTTCAAGAACTTGGTATAAAAGACTTTATAGAGGTAATATATTACTTTCAGTCAGGGGAAATGGAAGGACACCTTAAAATCAGTTTTACTAACACCCTGTGTTTAAAAAAGCCCCTTCTTTTTCTTTTTGTTTAACCTCCTGTGCAAGCCGGGGCATGTTTGAGGCTCCCAGGATCCAATTTCATGTAGTATCCTATTTCAAATCCAGGCCAGAGCAGATCGATCGAAAATCAGTGCTGTCAGAAATAAAACTGCCTGTGGAATGCCTTCAATGACATGAAGATGAAAGGGGGAATGTAATGTAGCAGATACTGATTTTCTTTTTTGAGGTGTGAGGCTCTGAAGCAGTGTCCTTGAATGTTGCACCATTTACCTTGATTGAACAGTAACGGTTGTAGGACAATTTTGGTGAATTTTTGTGTTCTTCAGTTAGTAGTTAACAGCTGTGTTTTGTGAAGGGGGAGTGGTTGGTGTTGCTGGGGCTGTTTTAAGCCAAAGCAGAAGCTGTAGAATATCTTATGGCGAGCATACAGCTACCTCTAAGTCTGCACAACACCAGAATAACACAAGATTCCTAATAATTCTTGTCAGTGAAGTACTTACTGGTATTTTGAAATGATTGAACAACTTCAGTACTTTGAAAACTACTGGTGAATGCAAACCTGTCAAACTGATCTGTGTTTATACTGGCTTTTAAGGTTTTTAAGGTCAAACATAGATGGCAGTCTGCTTCATTTTCCTTTATAATTCTATGACTCTTCTCTTCCCTGGCCCACAGAGGCCAAAGGTTCAAAGTAAGAGAGGATTATCTTAGAATTGAGAACAGAGAGAAACAGTAATATTGTTTTAGGACTCTGAAGGAGCAGGAAAGTGAAGGAAAAACTAAACATGTGAGCTTTGGTTAATTTTGAATTCTGGGTAATTTAAAAATTTGACTATGCCAGTATTGTGTTGACTTCCTGGAAAACTATGAGTAAACTTTGTTCTGCTGTATAGTGCTGGTCTGTCTCCCGTCACCTGCACTGGGTGATGCTCGTGACATGGTGAGCATCCTGCACTGGTGGGAGACCACTAGGTTGCACAAATAGGTCCCTTGCACGGAGGCAGTGTGTCATGGAGGTAGTGTGTCATGGTGGCTGGCCTTGGCCCCATTTGCTCTCAGAATAAGGGGTGAGGCTTCAGAAAAAAAAGTTGGTGTCCTCACATTCTAAAAAAGTGCTGCCTAAAACCAGCCAAGAGGATAGCAGTAAGCCAAGCAGAGGAGAAAGGAAGTCAGTAAAAAAGCTCTGGAGTTCATGTGGTAGAAGTGGACTCTAGTGTCTGTGGACAAGGAGGTGGAGAGGGCAGAATGGAGATGACCAAGAGCCACTTAAGCTAGAGAGTCACAGGTGAGGGAAGATACTGCATTGATGATATATCGGTATGTAATAGCATGACACTGAGTTAGCTAGAGATGTAAATACACTGCAATGTTTAGTGTATTAGGCTAGTATTTGGTATCACCCTAAAGTTTTTAATAGTAAATTCTATATCCTGTTTCCATATGGACATGGTCTGCATGATGTAAAATCACCTTCCCAGCACTGAAATATAAAGATCCATTCTCAAAATTAAGCTTGAAAACAGTATGTAGTTTTATCTTATGTGCTCCATCCTATCAAGGGCACTGTGCTTGTTAGCTCAACAGCCGGATGAAAGTTCCTTGGGCATATAAAAGTCTATATGAAAAGTGTCTGCTCCATATGTTACATATAGTTGAAGGCTCAGGGGAATAAGGTCCGTGTCTGGGAACCGGATAGTACAACTTTCTATCCCTGACCCAGTGCCTGACCTTTCTAACAAACAAATAAAAGACTCCCTCAAAGAAATATGGTTCATGATCTGTTTTTAGCTCTAGAAACAAACATTAAAAAAAAAAAGCACTCAGTGTGCTCCTACTCGTACTTACAGCAGCATCAGCTTTAGGTGCCACAGAACAAGTGCCACACTTCGTAGTTTGCTGCTTTTAAAAGCCACAATTTCCCTGGCAGTCACAGTGCCAGGATGGCACGTTATCCACTTGCAAAATTTTGCACTTGGACACAACTGATCAGCCTGAGTTTATAATCTTTTTGAAATTGTGGTATCTGAGACCTTGACCCTGAGAACAGAAGTGCAGCTGCCTGATGAGGGAGAGGGCACTTGCAGGGTGGGGAAGTTGTTCATAGTTGTCCTGTTTCTACTGGGTTATTGACCTCTTGTGATGGTCTTAATTGCATACAAGGTGGTCTTCATCCTTTTCTCCTAAAGGTGTATTTTGATTTGAAAGTCAGAAATTGTGTCATGTGGAAGGTGGGATCAGTTAAGTGTGTTCACATTGCAACAGGGTAAGAACTAAAAGTAGTCTATTGTCAGTAATGCCCTGCTGTCCTCTGTGGGTTATGGAAGGGAGACAGAGTCCCTTCTGAAAAGCAGCTCAGGGAAGATTGATTCCTAATTCGGGAGGCAATCCATGGCAAGACTCTCTCTGTCAAGCCAATGAAGAGAGAAGAAACAGGAAGATTAGCCTTGTTAGACTGAAGGCAGCTTGTGTGAGCACCCCCCTACCCACTTGCTCTGTTTGTGCTCATGGTTTCTGTCAACTTTATAGAAAAACTCCCCTATGTCATCCAAGTACTTTTAGTTTCAGGTCAGTCTGCAAGTGCCTCCAGCTATCAGAGGACCTGTGATAGCAATGTGTACTGAAGTTCCTTCAGTTCAGGCAGTCCATTTTGACTGGCTGGCTGGCCAAACCCATACCATGGAAGACCAATTCCTCATGGTGTTCCAGTGTAAGATACTGAAAAAGTTGTGCTATAAGCAGGAGGGAGAAGGGAAAAAAAAAAAAGAAGCCTTGTGGCAGATGGTACCACCTGTGTCCATCTAAACTCATCCAAAGCAGTGTGCCATTTGAGTGGAGAAACCTGGAAAATCTGATGATTCAGTCTGAATACATAGGGAGACAATGAGAGAGGTTTCTGGCTTACATCCCAAGCCTCCTATAAAAAAGGCTTCCTATTTTGTAACACAGAAAATTGAATACAGTTTGGTAGCATCATTTTCTGGCACAGCTGATTACCAACTACAGACTAAACTGCCCAGTGTACTCAGGTGAGAACTGGCACATAAGTAGTCCACTGACTCTGTACCAGTTCCTGGGTTATCGTTGAGCCTCTTTTTCCAATAAATAAATTTCTGATGTTTTTAGCAAAGGGCACACCTTTATTATTGGGGGCATAGCTGGCTGAATACAACAGTCAGGGCTGACAGCACTCAATACATTTTCCAGGCTCAGCCAAATACTAACTTCCATGCACTTCAGTTCTTGCATCTGCAAAGTTGGGAGGTGAACAAACTGTGCAAGACATGCCTAAATTAGTGTTCAGCAATGCTTGCAAAAATGCTACTAAGGAAAGAGGCAACATGGATATAAAAAGCTAACTTCTCATCGTGATCCATTGTTTCCTTGCTGACTACTTCCACCTCCTTCCTTCTTGGTTGTTGTTAACACTATCATAATGGTTCACATCCCTTTGCCACTTCCTTTTACTTCTGAATTTTCTTTTCCTTTACATGCTTGATTTACAGCAGATCTGTTTTCCCTGTTGTCAGTAAGATATTGAAAGAAATCTGCCCTTTCCCTTGGTCCTAAAGTCCAATTTTTTTGTTTGTTTGTCTCTTGGTTTGGCTGCTTTAGTTACACTTCCCTCCTATGACCTTCCTCAGTTCCAGTCCAAGCCTGCACTCTTCAATTAGGCTGTATCATGCAGCTGTGGTCTAAATATCTCACCCAGCTCTTCTCCCATATCCCTCATTTCACAATTTTGCTGGCTATCCATGTACATCCGCTACCTGATGAGTGCTTAGGTTCTCTCAAACAGATTTTCCCTGGGAAGAGATAAATATACGTAGTCTTAAAGAACATCTTCCCACAGCAATATAGGGTATGATCACAGGAAATGAAATCCCATGGAACATTATCAAAATAAGCTTGGTTTAGTACTGTGCAGCCTCAAGGAACGTGAAGGGAAAATAATGCTGCTGATGTTTGCGTCTTACTTCCAGGAGAAGCCAATGTTATGCAAGTCTCAAAGTCATGTTCAGCTGAGATGAGATGGCTTTGGAGAACAGGTGGTGGATTTTGCCAGGTGTTTGGGTCTCTCTCCCCTGGGAACTGCCATGCAGTGATCCTTTAGTGCATGTGTTGACTTTTGCTGCAAACTGTTTGATTGTGAATTGCATGCTTTGCTGAAAAGCAGCTGGGAAATAACTGTATAAGGAACAGGTTGAGGCATTCAGTACTCCCTATGTCTATTGCCTGGGATATTTTTTTTGAGGACAGTTGTCATCTTCCCATTCATGTTGGACAATCTACATGAACCTTTTTTATCACTTTTTTACATATACAGTGATGTTAAAGAGAGGTATTTTATTCTTCCCTAAAGAGACAGACACTGTTTCTCTTCCATTCTTAAATGTTAGATTGTGGGAGGTGCAGAGTACTGCCATTGATAAGAGTATGTTCAAGCTCTAGCTAGAGGAGTACCAAATCATGCAATAATCCATCTGTAATGCCA
The DNA here is from genome assembly GCF_003984885.1 of Neopelma chrysocephalum. Taxonomy (NCBI): domain Eukaryota; kingdom Metazoa; phylum Chordata; class Aves; order Passeriformes; family Pipridae; genus Neopelma; species Neopelma chrysocephalum. Next base: position 3,968,017 of record NW_020897704.1, read on the forward strand.
GGCATTCTGTCTGGTAATATTCTTTCTGGTAATATATCAGTTGACTTCTCAGTTCTTCAGTAATTAGTTGTACATCTGTGAGCAACTGCCCATTTGATTTTTTATCCGAGCAGCTATTGAAATGCAGAATATTGCTCCATTTAGCTTCAGGATTGAAAGTTACAGTGTGCTAAAGTTGTGTTTAAAATGTAATAAAACTGACTGTATATAAACAAATTACAAGTTTATGGGACAGTATAGATGATCTTAAATCTATATTTTAAAGCTCATAAATTTGATGTGATTGAGCATAGCTTAATGCATATGAATATATTTGTAACTGTTGCCTTCTTTTATTTAGAAAGAAGATTAAACACTGTCCTGGAAAATAACTTGATTGTAGTGAAGAACAGTTAGTGGAAAAGTGAATGTAAGTATTTCACAGCACATGCCTATTATTTATGTTTGTAAACCATTGACATTGGTGATATTATAAATCATGCTAAATTGGCAGCATAATTTACCAAAAAGACCACTTTTAGTATGGCAAGAATGCAGAATGTGATCACTGTGCATATGTGTATGAAGTATAGAATATCTATTACATGGTTTTCAGTATGGGGCTGTAGGCTTAAACGTACCTAAATGCTTTTAATGGGGCCACATGATATTAGTCACTTGCATGCTTATGAACTGTTCACAGGAAAAATGGCAACAGAAAGTTGTCACTAAGTGCCCTTAAAAAGGAAAAAAAACATTACCCCTGTATAAATACCTACAGGGATTCTTAAATTCAGTAAGGTGGACATATTTTCCATTTCCAGAGGAATTTAGTCTAACTTGGAATAATGCAGCCAGTATATAGTATTTTTCAGTATACTTGCTCCAAAGATGTGAGATTACAGTAGAAAAAGATTGCACTGTGGATTGGCAATTCAATTTAGAGTGAAATACAGCAGCTGCAAGTTGCAGGCTAAGTGCATCATTGCTCACTTGAGGTCACTTTTTCAAACCTGGAGTCGATAGTTCTCTAACAATAAGAGCTTTGGTTCATTTTCTAGAACCTTTTGAAACTGTTACTTTGCTGGTGAATACCCAATTATTTTTCTCAAAGCAATTCCTTTCCCTAGCTGTATTTCATAATAAGGTGAACTCACTAACTGTGTTCCTGCACATGTATATGTACATACATATTTGTGCATGAAGCAAAACCATATCTCTGCAAGCATATCCCAGGAGGCTTTGAGTGGCTCTGGTGTGCAGGGCAGTGATAGTCATGAATTTCTAGCTGCCACAGACTCATTCCAGTGTTTTTTCATATTACATTTTTCCCACAATCTCACCTTCCTTTTCCCAGAGCCTGACTGAGGAGTTTGGAAGCAGTCAAATAAGCCTTTCCAAATGCTGAATAAAGTATAGAATTAATGACTTAGCTGTCAAATAGGACATCAATCCTGTCTTAAATATCTGAAGCTGGGGTAGTTTTAATTTTAGCCTTTCAGCTCCTACAAACTTGTCTTCAGTAATTACTGACTGACTGATAGTACTGAAACAGTGAGATACTGCAGGAACTGCATACTGTATTGCAAAATTTTGTCTGGTTTATGCAGAGTTGTCTACTGATACAGAGTTGCTTGAAATGATGATCCTCAGATTTGACAACACTGTACCTAAGTTAAAGATTTCCAGACTAGGCTGTGCATTGATTCTTTACATTACTGGTATCTGGCCTAGTTTGAAATGTATGTAGGCTTATAAGTTATAAAATCAAGTCCTTAAAACCTTCTGATGTGTACTGAACAAAATAATACAGAGTTTGAAGTAATTTACTGGGACCAGTCACTCTAGTTGTTTCAGGGTCCTAAAAGTACATCTCAAATGACCTTGTTCACACCAGTGAACAAAAATTTTTTGTCAGTTCCTTTCACATTTTTCTCACCAACTTGATCTTCAACTTTTCTCCTGGGATACTAGGGAAACTTGGGAAAGGTTATCTTCAGTTTCCATTTTTGTGAAATAAGCAGAATATTGGGGGTTTCTTGTTTGTAGTTTTTAAGTGCCTGTTTAACAGGAGAGCACCATTTGAGTACGGGTTGAACTTTAAAAAACTATCTGCCCAGTTAAAATGTCATTTCTTGTATGTATGTTAAAACAAATAAAAGACATGAAGCAAAGCTGCATTTTAGGAAGCTGAGTAGTATAATATTGACAACATGATTATCAGCTGATCTTGAAACTGTCAGAGGAATAAACACATCATGCTGCAGAGATGGACGCTAGCACTTTGTCCTTGATGTAAAAATAAATGTGATCTCCAGTATATGTTATTTTTCTGAGATTTTAACTTTGTGCATGTGTAGATTGAGCTCCAGAATGTAAACCTTCTTCTTGATCTAGCTCTTGCAGCCATCTGATATTAAAATTAGAGATTTACCCTTATATATATAATTTTCAAAAATTATTGGCCTCATGTAGGCTGGAATTTTTGCAGTAATACAAAATTAACGAGTTTATGTGGACAGAAAAAAATGCTTTTCCCTGTCTACTTTTAGTTTTATATCACAAAAGTGGCTATGGAGATATTCTCATATACAAAGTCAGCAGAGCCAAAGAGAGGGAACAAAGCACCTAATGGGAACCGAGAGGAGCAGTGGCTTTACCTGCAGCTGCTCACAAACTGGAGGTAGAGCCCTGAAACTGTGAAATCCAGCACCTCCTCTGACAATTATCCATTTTGATGTAGCACATCCAGAATTATTTATTAAAAATTTTTTAAGTAAAAATTGAAAATTAATTTTGAAACTTGAGTTTGAATACATTATAATGGTTTGTCAGGATAGCTGGTAGGATTTTGACTTTAGCTATCCATAAAGCCAGAAAGTGGCATAAACTTGCTCTTCCTCATTCTAATCCAATGAACTTCTGGACTGACCTTTCAAAAAGATGAAAGACAAAGCTGGGATGCTGGAGGAATCCAGTGAAATGTTGGTTTGCTGTGTTTCTTTAACCTGATGAAGAGGAGAAAGGAAATGGAGAAAGTGAGGGGGTTTTCCCACTTAAAAAATAAGGAAAGGCTAGGAAACATGTAAAATGGACTGGAGGGGACGATAAACAGCCAATTGTGTTTGATTATAGTGATGATAAATCAAAATAATCTTGAGGCAGTGACTGCAAGGAGTAGGAAGGGGAGTGTGTACCTTAGGGAATCAGGAGCAGGCACCATCAAGTAGAGCACCGGCAGGAAAGTGCACAGGATGAGGGGAAGAACACTCAGCCCTGATTAGATACCAAAATTAGGTTCTCGCTGCACATCTTGTAATCTGCAATCCCAGGAACAAGTTCTTAATGTAGCACTGAGTGTTTTGTTCACTGTTCTCAACAGTATTTCTTATGTAAAATGTGTGCACTGGCACCGTAAATAGCTTGGTTCAGATACCCTTGTGAAGGGTGAGGACCATGTCATGTCATGTGCTGTCACTAAGCTTTGCTGCCTAGTAGGCAGGTTCCTTCTGGAAGGTCTAAGGAGATGCTTTTTAGATTTCTAGGATTATAAAATATTTTCTAAAAAACAGTGCCCATCTCAAAAATATCCACCTTAGTTTCAGGATCTAGCCAGCTATTGTAAAATTAATCGCTGTTTATAAGAATTGGGCTCCTGTATCGTGAATGCTATAAATAATTCTCAGCAGCATTTGGACAACATGGTAAATAAGGCATAAAGCCACACTTGATAATGAGGAGAAAAATAAATGTTGAGAAGTTGGTAGTTCATTAAGTAATGGCTATGCTGTGCATGAAATGAGACAGGGGAACAGGGGAAAAAATCTCCCATGACAGAGACTATCACGAAGGATTCATATAAGGAACTTTAATTCTAGATACAACAATCAATCCGACTTTAGTCCTCAGAATCACCTCTAAGACACATCTTTAGATCCACAGGACTTAAGTCACCAAAACATTGGGTAACATTTGTTCAGTATCTTTTGCATGCCTTGGGCAGCGGGCAAGAATGTGACATTGCAAAATGTTCCCATAGAGTTTCTGCTGCTGCTACCCTGCGACCCTAAAGGGCATTTAAAGGCAGTACACATGGGTTACATCTGTTTTCCTGTGTGTGCTTTCTGGCATCTCTTCTAGTATCTATGTCCCATCTTTTTTCTTTCCCTTCGTTTCTATCTTCCCTGTGTTGCCTGGCTAACATTAAAGAGAATACTGCAGCTCCAGAAGAGATGATGTCTCTGCACTACCAGCTTGAGTAGCCTGTGACATCAGGTCAGACTGTAACCAGCAGCAGTAGCAACCACAGGAAAGCCCTGCATAATGATCTCTGCAGGGTGTGCAGAGCAGCTTGTTTGGAGCCTTATTTATGTTGCTGTTTACTTATATGCTATCAAATACAATCTTTTATTTCCCTCTAGTTTAAGTTTATATTCACTGGGTCATGTAAAGGCCAAATGTCATGCCTTTGCTGCTATATCTTCACTATGAGAGTGCCCATGGTGAAAGTCTTGCCCTTGTTCTGCCCTTATTATCAAGTGCAGAGTGACTGGGAGAGAACTGGCTCCACAAACAAGCCTTGGCTCTCCATCTTCCTCTGGCAGAAGCCTACATGGGTGGCAATCTAACAAAAACATTGCACAGCTTTATATGTATTTCATATCACTAGCTGCAGAAGAGCTATAATAGAGTTTTGCCCATATGTTGGCACCTTTCCCTCTGTGGAGAAATGAGGCCACGTTTTATCAGTAGCTGCAGTACTTGAATATCTGCAGCATGTTATATACCTCTCATACTTCACTTTTAGACCTGCCTTGTAAAAAATACTTGTAGCTTAGTTATAAAAATGTAGTCTATTGGAGGGTATGGATGTCCTTTCTCCCTAATTCAGTAACACTTGACCAAGTCTACAGGTTTGGTTACAAGACCCCCAGGAGAGAAGATTCTTGCAACAAAACTCAGATTTTTATTTAGAGGTATTCATTAGTCTTTCTTGAAACACAGTTAGTGTTTCTTGAAACGCGTCAGTCTGTCTTTCTCAGGTTTCTCTGAAATTATCTCCTGGGGAATATGTAGAAAAACAAAAGGTAGATTCTTTACCATTTTAGGAGAGGGATGGAGACAAATTTAACTTCAAAATACTAGCTATTTTAAATGCAAAATGATCCTTCCTTAATTAATACTTGGCAAAGCATTTTAAAGATCAAAGTGTCAATATTAGCTAATTCTCATGACACACCTGTCAGGTAAGTAAAAATTATATCCATTTATAGCCTAGGAAGCTGAAATACTGTCTAACATCAGCATTTTCACAGTTACTAACTAGTTAATTTACTGAAATAAGTAGTCTAATTCTCAAAGGTTCTTCATAGTTGTCCAAAACTATACTTAGAACTCAAGAGTATTTACAGTTTTGAAACCAAGTGCAAGTATTTTGGTATAGAAACATGAGTATTTGTGGCAGCTGAATATGAGGGATCCACACTTAAAAGACTTTTTCCGAACTTAAGCAGACCTAAAAAGCCTGGAGCTGGAACCTATGTGCTGTTAATTCCCAGGCTGGACTCAGACCCCTGCACTGTCCAGCTCTCCTAGTTTAAGGCAAAGGGTTGATACTCAGGGGAGCTGCAAAAGGTAGGAGGTATAGATAAGCTGGGGAGGATCCAGTCTTCAGAGAGTTTTTCTTGCAGGAAGGTGTGTGTAGAAGGAGTGTTTAGAGGGGAAGAGAGTGCTTGAAGTGGAAAGGAAAATGGTGTGTGATAGAAATTAATTTTTCTACCTCCTGCTGTTACTTCCATTAGAGATGCAGGTTACCTTATTATTTCTGTCATGGCTCTTTCTCCTTTTGTTACAGCATCAGCAGAGTGGTATAATTGGGCTGGAGGACAAATTTTTTGCTGCTCTATTGAGCAATGACTGAAAAGGAGAGGGGATTTTGAACAAGTGCTGTCTCCCCTTCAGTATGCGGTGCAACTTGTTTCCAAATGGTGTTTTAGTTGGAGCGGTGGTGGTTGTCAAGTGCCTTGCTTTGTCTGTGCAAACAGTTTTTGTAACCTGTTTGCTCTGTTCAGTGTGGCAATACCCAGCCCTGAATGCAGCACAAAACTTAAGGATGGCGTCACTCCATCCCGGTCTGTTCTCCCTCTTGCAGGAGCAGGTGGGAATGGACAAAACCCTAACCAACGGCCGTCTATGAGTTGGCACTTAAAGGAGAGAAAAGGCTAGGCTACAAAAAGGGGTCTCAAGGGATTGAACAGCCTGGAGCAGGCATGCATGGCTGAATTAGGAGTTGGAATTGTTTGGCTTTCAAATTCAGAGGACTTGTTTGCTGTTTTGGCCCTGCTCAAAGTGAATAACCGCTACTGCTAATAACAAAGCCCAACAGAAGAGGAGTGAAGGATTAAAAACAAAAAATGATGACTCACCCTCCCCTCTCCCTCCTCTCCCCAGTTTCAGTCCCTCCTAAACCACTTTACCTCACCAAAGTCCTGGTGGCTTTTTGCTTATAAATAATCATGTGTTTGAAATGTTAAAATGTGTAGGCAGGAATTAAAAGGATATGTGATGCTACAGCATTAAAACAGTGCAGACCTCTACAAGGGAATTGTGAAGGAAAATGAAAACATAGTTATTTTTGGCAAGAGCTGCTGCATCCTGAGGAGATCAAGAGAAAGCAAAAAGCAGTTTACCCAAGTCTAGCGAAACTGAGTAGGAAAGCTGGGTGCAATATAGTAGGGCTTCACATCAATTTGTCATACTAAAGCCAAATTTGAAGTTTTGACGTCATCTCAATTTTGTGGGGATGCGAAGAGGAGTTTCATAGAAAAATTTCTGTTGAAGGCACTAGCCTAAACTGTCGTCCTGTAAAGGTTGATGAATACAGCTGCTTGGTTATCACCCACATCGTAATAGCTTTCTTCCTTCTCCTAATCCACAGTGGGAGATAACACCTGTAACACTCTCATATCAACATGTCAGCCTGCGGTATTTTACAGAATAAGCAGTTGGGTTGTCCATTTCGGGTGTTACTCTGTACTCTCAAAGAAGTGAGAATATTGGCACCAAGTTTCTTATTGTGTCTGGCAACAAATATTGAGAATTGTCCCTGCTTAGAAAAGGAAATGCATTACAGACTTATAGGGAACTGTTGCAAATCAGTTGTCAGCAGCATTGACTCTAGCATTGATTTTGCAGTTTGAATATCATTTTTAGTGTAATTCTCAAATGCTACATTAGCTTTGTCTCCGTAAATCTTTGATTCCTAATCAAAGTGAGCCCTTTCATGGAACTGCGGTTGTTGGAGTCAGTGAAATCAGCTTTCTCACTCCACTTCTTAATTTTAGGCGAGTGAACCAGTATGAACAATATCAGTGTGAACAGGCACAGATAAGGGCACTGTTCTGCTACTTTTCTTGCTGATGATCTTGCTGCTGTTTGCTTCTCAGTACAGAGGAAGCCTCTGAATGCTATGCTTGTAGCAACTGTGCAATTACTAATAAACAGTTTTAGGAGGCCCCATTCATTTCAAGTCTAATTTCTGAGACACACTCCAAGCCTCCAAAACCCAGGGCTTTGAGGGGTTCTCTCTGTATGAGGCCTTGGTGCTGCTGATCCCCTTGGGTTTGGTGCTGGAGTAGCCTGGCTGCACATGTGTTATGGGTCTCCTCATAGCAAAGGACTTCTGCTCTGTGCTTGCCATGCATCCTCTTGCTTTGTGATAGTAATGATGTTGTTTAAGCAGTGGTCTTAGGTGAACTGATCTGTCACTTTGCTAAATGGAAACTGTTTGATTAATGCACTGGTTTGTATGGAATATGCCACCTCCACTGCTCTTAACCTTTGCTGTTACTTTTGTGCTAGCAAACATGAAAAGATGCCCCATGTATTCAGGGTGTTACTTTTAATGGTAAAGTTTTAATTGATGTGAATCTATTTACTAAGCCCAGCTTGTGTTCTTCTTTTGTTTTTCTCCCTGCTATAATGCATTTAAATGTACTAGTTGAGAAAAATCTTCATAATAATCTTTAGCTCAGTTGATGTTATATTTAATTAAAGAATTTAACAAGGATTAAAGTAACAATTAAATACTTCTCTGCTTAATAATTTTTAGGGCTAAATTCAAGGCAAGCCTCAACCGTGTTTGATTTAATTAATGTAGTGCAAAAGACAATGTATTTAAAAATAGCCGTTCCTCTGGACAGCTAGACAATTTTCTTGTGTACTGTTACTGCAACACTCAATTTGATCAAGCACAATGTCATGAAGTAATGTCAAGACATAAAAATTTTTAGGTTTAGGTAATAAATTTCTCACTGTCAGTAACTAAGCCAATGACCTTGTAAACAGAAGTCTTCCAGAGATATGTAAAATACAGTCTTGTTTATCCTTGCTGATTTTCCTTAATATTGCACCACTTTAATTTGTAACTAGTTAACTGAATCATATCAAGTTACAGTTCCTGGGAACTTACAAGTTTGTGAAACATTGCAAGTCTTGTTTATACATAGTGTTTTCTTTAAAATGTGTCTGGAAATTTCCAGGTGACTGAATGGACCTGCCATAGTTTTCAAGAAGCATGTTTTTTAGAGCTTGAGGTTTGGGTTGGGTTTTTTTGTTGTTTTGTTGTTGTTGGTTAGTTGGTTGGGGTTTGGGTGGGGTTTTTTGGTGTGGTTTTGTCTGTTTGTTTTTCTTTTTTGCTTTTTTTTTAATCTTGAGGTTGCTGAATCACAGTTTTGACCTTGGCATTCCCTGCTTCAGTTTACATCCAAAAGTCTTCACCACATACTACTGGCCATTTGACTCTTCAGGGTATTCAGAGAGGAAAATGGTCACAATACCGTTTCCATTCTAACGAGCAGAAACATACAGTACATCTGGCATCAGTAGTGGTGGAGCAGATTCCTCAAGTCCTCCTGCACTTCTTACAGTCAGCATCTTTAGCAGACGTGAGCCATATCATTTTGTGCAGAAAACACTGGAAGAATTTGGTCTTTGCTCTGCAGTGGCGTTGGTTGCCAGTGCATCATCAGAAGTATCCAGGAACTGAATGACTGCAGAGAGCTCTTCCTGGTCACAAAGCCAAGGAGATCCTGTTCAAAGGCTGGGATGGTTCTAGGAAGGAAAGGTGCATGTGGTCAATAGAGCTGATTCATTGCACTGCCAGGTTTTTCATACATTTAAGCAAACTCAAATTGGACCGTCCATCTATTTGTGAATTATTCAGTTGTTTGCCTTGAAAGATAAATTGGATAGCATTTGTTTATAGTGGTCCAATCTGCAGGATATAGATTTTATCTGGGGTGTAAATAATTGTGGTGCTACCCTGGGTTTGCTTTGCAGGAAGCGTATGCTTCCTTCTTGAGCTGCGCCACGTGGGAACATTCTACCTGTTTGCATGATTACAAATTTTGCCTAAAGGAGCATTATGAAAAGAAGTTATCTTTCCTAAGGGAGGTATATGTGAGCAAAGCTTTTACAGCTGGGGGACAAGCTAGGCTGAGAGAACTTATGCTTTGAAAATATGTCTTTGAAGTATATATAGGACCAGAAGGAAAAGAACACATAAATGATGTAGAGGGGGAATGGAAACAGAAAACAAAAAGCTAAATGAAGGAAAATATTCCAAATATATCTATTATGCACAACTTGAGCAAAATTGAATGTGCTAACCTTATTGTAAGTAAATGTGGTACCCCGAAAATAGTACTCTTATACAAAAGCAGGTGTTTATTCTCATAAAAGAAGAATGAGCAGAGATAACGTCTCCCAGCAAGTTGTTGTCTTTGGCAAGGTGACAGGCAGTGCTTCTTTCTCCAGTTGCAGGAAACCCACTGAAGGTTTTTACTTAAATTGTGTCAGGACATGTTTATACAGTCGCTTTCATGGATACCAGTCCACGCTGGTCCAAGGTAGATTGGTTCTCCCATCTCCCCTGGCTGCTGGTTTCTGCCACTTCCATGGGTGCCATAAGAAAGGCTGCAACCAAAACTCACACCTAAGCAAGAGCTGAAATCTAAGCTGGCCAGGAGCTGAAAAATGAGTAGTTCCTGCTGGAGCAGCTCCAGGAGTGTCTTCTCATCACCTCTTGCATGCCAATACCAGAACAAAGCAGAGATTTACCTTTCAGAGCAAGGGACTACTGCACTTAGAGACAACATAGATTCTCTCTAGTGATAAACAGTTATCAACTTTTTTGCTCAGATGTTAGGGAAAGTATAACATTTACCCAAGATCTTCCTTTGAAATGAATGGCAGGACAACTTGAGGAGAGAGGGGCAAGCCTCTTACTGTCAGATTCAGTAGATAAAACTGAAACTGTGACCTTGTGGGACAGTAGAGGCAAAAGGAGGTTTCCTGAGTGGGTTGTTCCACTTATGATCTTCCTTATGTCTCTGTCAAGCAGCTGACAGAAGCCTTGCCTGTGACTCCAATTGCTGACTAGCGGGGGAGAGGAAAGGCGAGGGGTGAAGAGGGGCACATCTGATGTTTTGCAACACATGATTTTGAGGCGAGCGTCTCTGCAGTGATGCTTGTCTTGCTCTGCCAACTCCTTTACTGAAGTTGAACTACATTTATCGGTTTGGCATTAATCTAATCCATCTAACGTTCTTGGGCAAGGTAAATATTTGACAACCTCTGTATGCTTAACTCGTCTGCATGTTTTAAAGATTTGCCATATCCTTGTAAAATGTTGTCATACAAGTAGTGGGTGGTATAGTGCATGCTGTTACAGTAAGTAAAGTAGAGCTTTTCAAGTAAATTCCCTAAGCGGATGCACATTACAGCATACAACTATGTTTTCTGGAAGTGGTTGGAATTACACTAGGGTCTCAATTTTCCATTCACCAGCTCTGGTAAAGGGATAAGCATCTGTGAGATGGAATTTATTATAAATTGATCTCATAAGTGCAAATTTTATTAAAATTCTTATCTGTCAGCGTGTGAGCAATCTTGATGATTTTGTTCACGACAAGTTTACTTTCATTATGGGTAAAATATGCAAAATGATATCTAAATAAAGAGTATGTTAAGCTGTTAAATGCTGGTTCCATGAGTAATCAGACATTTTCTGGCTTTTGCTTTAGTTTGAAGGCTGTCTGTCAATCTTCATCTTTATTCACAGTAAATAAAACTACTTTCCTGAAGGGATCAAGGTACAAGCATGTAAGAACCATAGTATTAAGTCTACTGCAATCAGTGATTTTGCAGGGATCTTGTTAAAGTTCAAGCTCTTTCTCTGCAATTGAGTAGAAATACCTGTGCATGGTGGAAATAAATCAGTCACTGTTAAAAGGGATCAAGAAAGCTTAAAATACAGGGAAGCTGCTCGAGGTGAATGTCAGCACCCTTTGGAAGAGGAGCTAAAGATAAAATGATAAACACCAAAGATTGTAGCCCTTCCTGCAGCCAACAGTTGGTGATCATGTGCTAGTTTGAAAACCAGGGATGTTATAGCCTGGGAAAGCACAGAGAAGTCGCTCAATGAGTGGATAGCAAAGAAAGAATAACCAAGGGACCTGAGTGAAGAGGGACACATGTATTGAATAAACACTTGTGCATCATACAAATGGATACTCGGGCAATTAACACTGCACAACCCTTTTTATGTCCATTGTTATTTGGATTGTGAGAATGTGAATATGCTGAAGAAACCAAACCTCCATGAAGATCCTCTCTTCCAGAGTGATGTGTATCAGGCACTAGTCCAAAGGCAGCAGGTCAAGTGCTGCCCATGGTTATAAACAGCAGACTGCACACTAAATTTTGTGAGAGTGGATGGAGAAAAACCCTGAAGTGATTAGTGCTGTACAAACCCAGAAAGGTTTCGTGGAAAGTAAAGCAGATCTGACTGAAAAGCTCCAAGCTTATTCAGGAGAAGGCAGCTTTTCGTAATGTGATTAAATATTTCTTGATTTAATGGACGATGATGTGGAGAGGACTAACAAAGTCCATTGTAACAGTAATAAGAAACCCAGGTAAGAACAAAAAGAATATAATTTTGAGAAAAGAAACTACCATATGCAAGTGGCTAAGCATCAAGCTATGTGGGATTAAGTAATCTCTGAGCTCATTTAGGCACAAAAGGGCCTGGTGATATCTGATAATAAGCTCTGGCTAAAACATACTGCCTAGTGGCAAAACATTGATTGACTCTCATTTACTATTTTTCTGAACTGTGACGTATCTGACGTGGCCCAGATTTTTAATTTTGATGTCTCTTCTGGATGGTTTATTTTTATGTGTATGGCCACTATAACACAGGACTTTTTTAGGGTAGGAGTGAAAGCACCATATATCAGGTTTCTCAGCTATATATCGAGATCATACATCACTTGACATGAGTGTTGCTTTCGTGTTTGCACAAATGTAATTGCCTTTTGTTGAGAGTACAGTAAGAGAGTATAACTGCCATAAGGACCAACAGATGATGTAAAGTAGCTGGTAAAAAATTAAATTGCTCAAATACTGAAGAAGTTTTTATTAACTCTTTTCATGGAATAGGGAAATGTAGCATTCTAAACAATAAATGTCAGATTCTAGTTATGTAGAGATCTGTTACTGGTCTACAGTGCTACATTATTAAGGACATCTCTCTCTTTTTATCTGCTTTAGTTATCCCTTGTCCTCTGTCCTTAGTGTACAAATCTGGATTTTTGCAGTACAGAGAGTGGGGACTTACCCTGTGCCAAATAGTGATCCATGAACAGAGATGGGGTTAGAAATTCTTGGATTTATTCCTAGACCACCTCGGTTTAGAGTTGGGACTATGAAAACTGCGCTTTTTTCCTATGGACCCCTCAGTTCTAAGAATAACTCTTTTCTGAAATCTTCCCTATGAAAGTGTGTTTCTGTGCTCATTACACATAATTTCCCTGTTGCTTTTGCTTGGGTGTCATTTCTTTGTCCTGCTTTGGTTTCCTCTGAATTTTGAGCTGAGCTCTCAGGGGATAAGTGTGCTGGAGATCACCATGGCAACACCAAAAAGTGCATACTGCAGGCGCCAGGCTTTGCTGCTGTTATTCCTGTGAGAGCTCTGATGATCTGTGGACTTGTGGACTTACTTAGGAGCTGCGAGAGGGAAGGAGTCAGCATCTGAGAGCTGGTTGTACCGAGCCTATTAGAAATGTTTCTTATGTAAATTGAGGAACTCTGGATATTGTTTGCTAATGTACAGCACTAGCATCCAGCATTTTCATAGCCTGCTGCCAGTCCCTTGGTAGGCTGTAAAACTCTCTTTTTTTATTCCACACAATTCTCATATTAGTCTCTTACATCTTAGCTCTCCCCATTTTCAGTCAGGACTAAAGTGGGAGCCATTGCAAAGACAAAGTTGTTATCCTGGTAAAAGCTTAAACATGGTTGATGATAAACATGTCATAAAGATTATAGTGCAGAGTTTGGAAGAGGTGAGTGCTTATATTCCTATTATTCCCAAATCCTTTATCAGGAGAGAAAGCAAACATTCAAGGAAGAGTTATTTTATAGATAAGTATTTCACGGCAGTGCTTAGCAGAGAGTGGGTTCTCTCCAGCCAAAGGAAATAACTGGGTAAAAGTGTATTGCCTTCCAAGACAAGACTGTAGGTTGTATTCTGACAGGGTAAGTGTGACACTGGAGTTTTGTTTTGTATTACTGAAATAAGAAGTACAGCATATCTGAGGACATAGAGGTTTTCTCTGATGCGTTTTCTTTCTTTTTTTAAAAAAAGTACTGTGTCAACCCAGCCACCATAAGACTAGACCGCCAGAAGGATGTGGGCCTGTAATGCTCAGAACAGTGACTAATTCAAGTGCGATCAGCAGCCTTGAATAACGTGCCTCCGCTTCCAGTTATTGGATGGGGAACACACAGCCCGCAAGAGCAAAATTCATGAACAACCAAGATACGGAGCAGGAATGCCCAAAACGGTTGGCAAGGACTGTTTAGGAGATAAATGTATTTGAAACTTCTAGGGATTTTCCCAGTCCTATTTGTGGATGCACAGAGGTCAATAACCATGTTGAACTGAGGGGAGCTCAGATTCCCACTCTGAAAATGGGTTACACATTTTGCATTCATCACTGGGGAAAATGCACAAGCTGGTCCTGCACCAGGAGCCCAGATCACCCATGCAACTCAGTGCCCTAGAAGTCAGGTTTCCCTCAATCTGCTCCTATAAATTTAGAAGTGTTTCTTTGGCAGCACTGGATCAAGGACTCCCACTTCAGGAAAAGGCATCTGGTAGCAAAGCATCAAGGGTTGGTTGCAGATGCACTTACATCCTGAACCACGATTTCCCAATTCCTAAAACAAATGATCTCACTACAGAGCTACAGTGCAAACACCTCAGCGTTATGCACATGCTCGTGTCCTCCACTCCTGCCAGTCAAGGGCATGTGTTTCATTTTGAATTCAATGGCTCTGGCATCTAAGTGCAGAGATCCCCACTGGTGTGTTCAAGTGCTTGAAATCTGGATAGAGTTTCTACTGGAGATAAGTATAATAAAGTTTAGTCTGAGCATCCCAGACAGACTTGAGCATGAGAAAAAGAGCAGAGCCACTGAGTGCTGACAAGGTGAAAGTAGTTCAACTTCTGTGGAACCCAAATTTTTAGGAATGCTACTTTCATTTTTTGTCATTATAGGGCTAAGAATGACCTTTTTCAGCATGTAACTGCTAACATTAAATTGACCAACTTCTTTCCAAGGCAAATTAATTAAATAAACTCTGAAAGAAGAAGTCATATTTTAAGTGATTACACATATTTTAACCCATTTGTAGAAAACAGAGCTTCAGCAGATCAAGAGGTGTTGAAACATTCCTGTAAATGCTGGCAAAGAGTCCAGCACTCTTTAAGACTGACTAAAGAGAAACTTCCTGAGTTATTTTAATTTCCTGTTTGCCTAGTTAATATTTTAAAAACAGGACTTAAAAGCACATTTGTGCATTTTGGAAGAATCTCATGCCCAAGATTTCATCAAGATAAGACTTTTTTAAACTTAATGTTAAAACATTACTTATTGGTGGTGATGTGGTTCTAGGCAACCCCTGAACACCAAATGCAGTTGACAGGACGCTGTAAGTCAAAAAGTGTTGTACCTGAGCCCTATTTTTTAACTATAAGAAAAAAATGTGGAGGTTATTTGGGTCACCACTGTGCCAGAATGTCTAACGTAAACAGGATAAAACAACTGGGAGCTCACGGAATCTCGGCATGAACAAAGTTTTAAGAAGTGCTGACTTACTACTACAACTTCTAGCATCAGCATTAATTGAATCCAGTGTATTTATCTTCCTTTACCATTCTCACTAAAATTAGATTGTTTACATTTTTGAGCAAACTAATGGCACAGTTATTCACTGTTTAATTCTGCTAAGCAGAAAAAAAAGTTAGTAGAAAATCAGGCTGCTCCTTTCACATCTGAAACACAGTTCTTAGAATAATGGTGAGACTATTGATACTTCAAAGTTTCTCCTAGATGAGAAAGTGAGAGGTTTAACTCAAAGAAACTTCTGATTCCTTTTCTATGCTGAGATGTATAGCTCTCTTGACGTGTGCAATACTTGATTCTTCTAGTTTCTGAGGGCAAAAAGATGTTCAGAAACTTTCCCAGAAAACCATGTTTTCATGCTCACCAGGATTAATACCCAGTATTGCTTGTTACAAGTCCGTTTGTTCCTAGAAATGTAAATACCTTATCCTTGAGGCTCTTGCACTAATTCATTATTTGAATGTGTCTTGACTTTGATGTGGAAAAGCAATTTCTGCCGTGTATAAAACATTATTGGGAAAAATACGTTTTACTACTCATATTGTGAAAGAATTCTTCAATTTATCCCTGTTTCCCTACATCAGCCCTGTTGTTTCTAATGATGCTTTCACCTAGCAAATCCAAGCCTTGAGGAGAATAATGCAGTAGATAACACTTTTAATCAGTATGGGAAATATGAAACAGCAGGGAATTAATATCCAACTGTGCAACCAAGAAAAAAAAAAAAAAGGAAAAATGAAGGCTGGGGGTTTTCTTTATTTCTTTCTCCTTAGACTGGTCTTACACATGGGGCTTTTATGGTGCCACAATTTTATACTTATCAATAGTTGCTTCCTAATTCTGCTCCGTTTCTGCAGTAGTATAAAATGTTGAGCTCCACACAGGCAGTCAGTTTTCAAGATCTCATGTGGACAACAGAAGCTAGTGTGTTTTTAGTAACCTGCTAAAAGGATTATTTTCCCCTTGTATCAATTGGATGGAATCTCAAATCTTAATAGTGGTTTAAAACACTGTTCATAATGAGGTGTGCCAATGGATGTGGAAAGGCTGCTCCTTTGAGCAGGAAGCTTCTCTCTAATTAGTCTGAACCATACCTGAGTGGGGGAAAAAGAAGTTTACCAAAATCATTTCAGAGGTCAGAACTGGATACTTTCTTGTGATAGCTGTTCATTTGTACTGGGGTGTTATTAAATAATATGTAAACTGAATATGTGTTTGGGGAAGGTTTGTGCCGAGGGGTGTTTCAGAAGGGACAAGGGATGTGGCATTTGCTTGTCAGTCATCAGCAAGCTGGGTTTGCCTCCACACCTTGGGCTGTGTCTGTGTTCTGGATTGCACTGGGGCACCTGGGTCTTATCATGATATAAAAGTAATGATTTTCTGAAGGTGCAAAGGCCAGGACTTAGCTGAAGCCAGAGCTGCAGGGAAGGCATGGCATGCTTGCAGCAGCTTCCAGCTTTTCTTTGCCTTTTTTTTTTTTTTTCACAGCATGGGGTACAAAAATTAAAAATCTTACATATTTGCATTTAGTGTACAAGAAGGAAGATTCTTAGAGGGGGCAGGAAGAGTTAAACCCTTGGGGGCAACGGGGAGACTGAAAGCCTAGGGTCAGTGAGTGTTTTTTTGAATGGCCAGGGGCGGGAAAGGCAGGTGGAGCATCTGCGCTCTGGGTCAGGGAGACTATTGGAAATGAGGAAGGATCATTCAAAATGCAGCTTACCTGGAGTTCTGTGTCTAGCTCAGGGGTCTCCAGTACAGTCATGGACCCATTAGAGCAGGTCCAGAGGAGGACCACAGAAATGGTCAGAGGACTGGAACACCTTTGCTGGAAAGATGGCTGATAGAGTTGGGGTTGTTCAGCCTGAAGGAGAGAAGGCTCTGGGTAGACCTTATCTTATAACAGCCTTCCAGTATATAAAGGGGGGTTATAAGAAAGAGAACTAAAGACGTTTTACCAAGGCCTGTAGTGACAGGACAAGGGGAAACAATTTTAAAGTGAAAGAGGGTAGCTTTAGATTGTATATATGAAAAAAAATATTTTTCTGAGAGTGGTGAGACTGGAACAGGTTGCCCAGAGAAGTTCTGGATGCTCCAGCCCTGGAAGTGTCCTAGGTCAGGTTGAATGGGGCTTTGAGCAGTGTGGTAGATGGCCCTGCCCATGGCAGGGGGGCTGAACTAGGTGGTCTTTGAAGGTCCCTTCCAACCCAGACCATTCTATGATTCTGTAAAGCTGGCATCCTGTCCAAAGAAAGAACATTAGAAGAGATTTTTAACATTGTCCGGTTTAGTATAAAAGTTTCAATGCGATTAAGCAGGCTAAAAAAGGCTTTTGAAGAATGACTTACCAGAGTAGGCTAAACTAATGCTCAGACCTCTTTCAGACGTGCCAGGAACAAAAAGCTCAGTGTAGGGCCAACTGGTGGCTGGGATTTGAAAGGACACTCAGATAGGATGAGGCCCTTAGAAACATTTCATTCATTCTTGCTCCATCCTGTTCCCTCTGAAAGAAGTCAGGGATTTTTCGCAGTGAAGTCCTTTGGGTGGGTGGGATGGGGGAGCACTGGCACAGGCTCACTTGGGAACCTCAGTGGGAAATGACCATGTGATAGATCTCATATTTATATGGAAAAAAAGATTAGTTTAAATACAGAAAAAGAAATGTCTATAACTGTCCAGGTTCACACAGAAGAGACGAGACCTTTTTCTTCCCTCTGCTGTCACTGGGCTCTGTCATCAAGGCTTTACCATGCAGGAACATAGTTTTTCTAGTAATTGTAATGGAGCAATTGAGAAGTGACTTATTTCTAAATTATTGCGCTATTATTCACTGTCCTCTTTCTTCCCAATCTATCTTCCATTAAAAACAGGAAGCCCTGGCAAATAAGTTAGAGATAGTGAAAAACAATTGAAATCCTTCCATAAGAAATGGGATTTGACAATTCCCCAGAATGAAAAAAAAAATAAAATAAATGTGAAAGTAGCACAGTCCTGATTCTTATTAATCATTCAAATAAAAAGGGTCCAGCTAAGATATAGATAAATAGGACTAGAAAGGAGCAGGTTAGAAAGCCATTTATTTCCAGACATCTTTTTGAAAGAAGCAATCTTGCCCAAGACCTCACAACTGTCACCCACTGTGGTATGAAGGGAGTGCCATACACTTGGCTGTTTCTTAGCTGGATGTAGTAAAGTCCAAAGCTCTTGAAAGCTTCCAGTCATTAAATTTGCTAAACAACATAAAGCTTTTTTTCGAAGAATGGTACTCCTGCTTCACTGAGCTGGCCAGCATCCAGTCCTTATAATTACCTTCTGCCTATCTAAACTGCTCTGTTTATTTAATTAGACAAGGTCATATGTCAAAAGATGTTTTTGGGTAGGGTTGGTGATGATAGGACAGTAAGTACTATGTTACCCAAATCATTAAGCACAGACCATAGTGATTTTGTGCAAATCACTGAAGCTTGCAAAGGACTTCATAAGTCAAATAGCATTTCCAGTAAGTTTAAATAAAGCATTATTAATAAAAGTGCTGATCCCTGTCAGGCTACCTACATCACTGTGGGAGTTTTATATGAATATTTTTACAGTACTCCAGAATGTATGAAAGAGAGTGCCCTGGCTTGAACTAGAAATTAAGTTTCTCCATATGCATCTACAACAGGTTGATGGCCATCCCATACTGATGCAGTGATGGAGCAGGTAAGGAATATTGATTCTTCTAGACAAAGATGGTTGCCTCTTCCAAGTAGATTTTATTTTCCTGTCCCACCTTTGCTTAAAGGCTAATACAAACCTTAATAAAATATTACATTGGTGACATCTGTAAGATACCCACTGCGCTTCCTCAAGCTCTGTGAGCTGTGCTTGCTGTGTGACTGGGACCAGGACTGCAGATGTTGCATTGACACCTCGGTGTTTCTGGTGCCTGGTAGGGTGAAATCAGCCGTATAACAAAGTATGGTAGATTGCTTTGTCAGTGGTTCTTGGACTTCCTAGACCGGAAGGAAATGAAAAAGACATTACAAGGTAAGGAACCTTTTCAAATAAGCAAACAGCAGTCCTGCTGATCAGAGCTGGTTTTGAGAGGGTAGATGTTTGTTTAATGACATAATGGAGCCTGGTGGGTTTTTTTCCAGATGTACTCAGATGGAGCAGTGGCATCTGAAATCAGTAGTGTAGCTGTCTTGTTGATTTTTTTTTTTCTTTTGTCTATGGAGGTAGGGGTCCCTCCCCCTCCCCTAGTTCTTCCTTTGGCAGTGAGCATGCTGTACGTACTGGTGAGGCTGAGCATGGTGAGCTTCCTTTGCTGTTTGAATTACAACCTCCTCAGTTTGAATACTTGCAGACCTTCTATATTAAACCCCTGCCTCTCTTGCTGAAGGCACTGTGAAGGCAAGTAGGGACAGTGTAAATCCTTTGCCAGAAAGTGAGAGGGATTTCGTTAATGTCTAGAGTATTTGAATCCCACCAGTGTTACTATCTTCAATATCAGGGATCAATTTTTTCAACCTGATGCTGAAAAGTAACAAAAGCATCCAACACATGCAATTCTAATCCCCATTCCACTTTGTAGGCAGTTTCCCTATAGCTCTGTTTTCTGGATGGTTGTACTGGGGAGAGAGATGTCCCAGAGGTTGGCCAGCTTCTGAAGAGAGAAAAAAAAATTATGCTCACCATGTTCTCATTTCATTCTTTTCTGTAAATCTTTGTGCACTGTTAATGCTTTTACTTTTCAAAGGCTTGTCTGAATTCCCAAGTTGGTTTAATGTTACTGAATGATTATATCAATTTAGCTGAATACTCTTGTTTGACATAAGCCTAACTCTGTCTAAATAAATATTTATATTCAGTCTAAACAAATCTAAATGTTAAATATTGGCTTTAAAGTATTTAAGTGCCTTATTTCAAAACCTTATTTAAAAACCAAATGAGTCAAATAAGTATATGTAAAATTGAAACTTCAGCAAGCATGCTCATCTAACTGTGTACTTTTACAGACTGTTACATATCAGATCATAGGATAAACAGTGCAAATCTATGAATGTTGGAGCAAAAAATGTTGTCTTTTTTTCTCAAAAGGTAATTCAGTGCTTTCTCTAAAATCAGTGGGTGAGACTAAATGAGAATTTCTTGCTGTTTTGGTGACAGAGGGTGCTTTCCAACATCAAGTTAGCAGGGAGAGTAGGGTGGCTGACCATATACTGGGCAATGTGTACTAATTTGGACAACAGTTTTCCTACTGCACAACCATAGTTCTTTCTGGAATGCATGGAAATAGTGCTCTTGCATACCATTTTTAATGGCCATGTAGGGTTAGACCTGAAGCCAAGAGGCGACTGTTATA
Organism: Neopelma chrysocephalum; assembly: GCF_003984885.1. Lineage (NCBI taxonomy): Eukaryota > Metazoa > Chordata > Aves > Passeriformes > Pipridae > Neopelma > Neopelma chrysocephalum. Next base: position 3,988,591 of record NW_020897704.1, read on the forward strand.
AACCCTTTTGGTGATGGAGCCCAAAACAAGAGGCAGAGTCCTGGCTCCATCTTCCTCCCTGTAAGGTAGCAGAGCTGGAAGTGGTGATGGACTTTGGGCCTTCCCCTAGTTGCTGTGAGCAGGGACAAGCCAAAGGGGAGTGGTTGTCCTTTATAGGCACTCCAGTTTGAAAGCTAAGTGGAAAGACACATTTTTGTCTGAAATGCTAGTGATTTTTCTGCCTGAAGATGTTTACCCCAAACTTTAAGGAAAGTGTAGTACTACAGCTGATTAAAGCAATGTACCAGAGTTCTCTGGGTGCTTGTTTTGGTTTTTTGGATCTTGCCATGAGGTAAGTTCTCATTTTATGTAATGTTTTTCACCCCCATGTCTCACATCCTTTGCAAAGGAATAAAAACACGGGTGCCAGGAGACTTTGAGGCTTGTAATGTCTTTGAGGCTTCAAGCCTCAAGACATCGAGGCTTCAACTTGCTCAGCTTCATGGTGCAGTAACCTCCTTGCTCGAGTCTCTTGTCTAGCATGGTTTCACCTTTTGGCACCAAGCCTTTTCTGTGCAATCTTTCTTTGAATCAATAATAGGAGATCATTTGCCAGTCATGTTAACTGTATCAAATTGCAGTGTACTCAACATCAATGAACTCTAGTTTTTTACAGATGCTGATACAGAACCAATCAAGACAAAGCCTTGGTGGTTACTATGGACTTCTCAGAGCAAGCAAACATGGATTTCTGAGATAATCAAAGAATTATCTTCATAATCTCAGATATCCTTACATTTCAGTACTTTAGTAACTCATTTCTGAATCTCTCTGTCAGTTACAGTTCATGCCTGCCCTTCTCCCATCAAACAAATGGAGAATAGTAGAGTGTGAGTTTCCTACTGGCTTTTCTTTATGTCATCATTCAAGTACTACAGAAAGCTTGTGAGAGAAATCTGTGCTCAGATACCAATGTGCACCTTCTGTTGATTCCTGTGGATGTTGCATGGTTATTTGATGGTACTTTGTACTAAAAAATGACCTGCAAAGCATCCTAGGGCATACAATTCATTTATGCCTTGGAGTGAAGCTTCCTCTGATGTGGCTCTACAGGTGCTGTACAGATACAGCAAAAACTTGTTGGAAATTTGTCTCTTGTTGAGGACTCAGTCATACTGCGATTTCCAGGTGTTGAAATGGGATTTCTGTCCTCTTGGACTGATTTCTATCTTTGTTTGGAAGGGCAAAGTATTCAATAGGCGAGTTTCCTGTGCTTCAAAGCTTTCCTGTGCCCAGCAGGTTCTAGCCTTGCATGTTTAACAAGCCTCCATGGTTATCCTATGTCATGAGCTCAATGGTAGGCTTATTTAAAGCTTGGAGTTACAGTGTTTCTGATGTCTATCATAAATGCACAAAATATTAGCTTTTGAATGCCTTTAGAAATTGACATTGAGAAGACCAGGCCAAGGGGTAGGAATTTATTCTTGTGGTAGCACTCTGTCACAGCTACAGGTTGCTGGTATATCACATCCAGGGCACGCAGCATGAACGGGCAAATATCTCTGCTGCGCTGTGACTGATAATACTTTACATTATACATTTTCATTAATTGGATGCTATTACTAACTGATCCATAGGCCATTGCTGCTAGTTAAGTAAGGGCCAGGAGGGTACTTCGTACTTTACAAGACGCAGATGAAGACATATGTCCACTCGGAAAATTAAAATATACCGGTTTGAGGGTTTTATATAAGACCAGATCAACTATAAAAACCTGATATCTAGACAGATCCTAATAAACCTGATGAAAATTAGAGAAATTAGATCAGCTTAAAGCTAATAAAATGTGATAGAAATGTTCTAAGTTGTCTGCAAAAATGCTTTCAGGCAGAAGGATTAGCATGAAGTATATTTTCACAAGGATTAGGGAGAATATTTTACAGGGTAAACTAGCCCATAAAATCATTCCTTTTTACTTGAGTCCATAGACAGGCTTCTCTCATGAAATATGCAGCCTGAACAAAAACTTGCAGTTTTCAGCTATTGCAATAATAGTTTGTTCTTTCCTTATGCACCATACATAAATTTAGAGGTACTCCTGGAACAATGGAGCTATGCGTTCTGTTACTTGGAAATAAGACTATCCAAATAAATGCTTCAGAACATATTTATTAAACACTGGAATTCTGACTGTCCTTCAGTTGTTTGTGGGGGAATGCAGGTTCTGTTTCCAATGACATTACACTTGGAAGCATATTTCCTATTATCCCTACACATCAGTGCAATAAACTTTATGTCTTAATGTACCTATATAAATTTTCATATTATTTGCTTTTAAACAGTTAAAAGTGTTTATATACGGTGATCATGTTTGAAGACTTTCCTAGATATATATTCTCCTATAGAAAGTGTAGGCTGTGTTTGAATTTATCTACTGTACAAAATTTCTAAATACATGGACCAGCTACTGTAAATTCAAGTTTTAAATATAGATATACTGAAGTATCTCATGTACAAAGCAAACATTGCAAAATATACTTGGCTTAGACCTTTTAACCACATCACTGGGTGCCATAAAGGAAACATTTAGCCTAAGAGCTCAGAAGATGCATATTGAAAGCTGTCCAGCAGAAGTCTTTGGAGGCTGCCTGAATAATTAGGCCTGTGGGATGAAACTGGTCATGCAAGGAGGAGGATTTACACTACTTTCTGTTCCACTTCTGTAGTGTAGCTGGCCCTTATTTGCTCTGCTAACTTGTATATCTAAATGCACTTACCAGTGAGAAGAAAAATGTTCCCACCAGCTGCCAAGCAGCCTTGCAGTGACCTCTCCACCCTGGTACAAACACACAGAAGAAACTCATCTTGTTACAACCAGAATAACACTGTGCTCTACAGCAGCAGTTTTGGTGGAGACCTATTTTCTGTTTGTTAGCGTTGGCTGTTTCACAGGGCATACTTTTGCATTTATGCAAACATCAAAACACAATGAGGTCAGGAAGTGGGATCACCATAGCCTGGACTGTGTGTGAGGCAAGTGCTGTATCCAACTTGTCCTGCAGTTCCTTGGTAAGAAAGTAGTAACAGTTTGAATGGCTTTACTCGTGGGTTTGCATCTTTTGTCATGTGTTTTTTCCTAGGGATGCCTTGGCAGCACCTATTTAAGCAATAGGTTAAAGATGCACTGTGCTGCCAGACGCGTGAGAAATGCTGCTCCTTTGTTTGGAGATGGTTAGCCCAGCTCATCAGTTAAGGGCAGAGGGTTTAGAGTTACCAGTTCTTGGGAAGAGTCAATTCTGAGTGTTAGAAAACCAAAACCAGATGCTCTATTTACAGCACGAACTGTGCTGGTTATTCTTTTTCTTTAAAGATATGTTTCTGAGTCTTGCAGTTGTTCTAGGTTAACATATTATTTGAGAATGGTTTGATCACAATATCGATAAGCAGATAAATAAATCCCCCAACCAGTGGCTTGTCATTGGTAGGAGTACGCTCTACTGGGGGGTCTGCTTTCTGTTGCTATTTATTTCCATGCATCTCAAATTTCATCCTCTGATCTTTAGGAGCATGACTTGTGGTTCTTGAAAGCCTTTAAGAAGACAGGAGAAAATTGTAAAGCTGTGACCAGTAATTATAGGGACAAATTCTAGGACTTAGACCTATGGTTTCTTTGAGGGCAGAGAGGAAAGAATCATGCATGTATGTACACTTACTGGACTGCAGCATTTCCAAGTAAAAATTGCACTCTGCAGGGGTGGGGAGGCCTGTTCGGTGCTTAAATGAAACTCTAAAGAAAAATGGAGAGAGACTTTTTACCAGAGCCTGTTGTGACAGAAGGGGCAATGCTTTTAAACTGAAAGAGGGTAGGTTTGGATTGGGCATAAGAATGAAATTCTTTGTGATGAGAGCGGTGAGACACTGGAATAGGTTGCCCAGAGAAGTTGTGGATGCCCCATCTGTGGAAGTGTTCAAGGACAGGTTGGATGGGGCTTTGAGCAGCCTGGTCTATTGGAAGGTGTCTCTGACCATAGCAAGGGGGTTGGACTAGATGATCTTTAAGATCCCTTCTGTCTCAAACCATTCTATGATTCTTTGTAAGTTTATGCATTACCTAAATCCTCCTAGACCCCTCAAAGCAGGCCATGAACAGCTCCTGGCCCAGGTGACAAGTTCAACTGGAGCAGGTTCTGAGCCCACCTGTCACAATTGACTGATTTTATTAATTATTGTCATGTGTGTGTTAGAGCTGTGTTGTGGAGATTGTAGTGTTTGTGTTCAGCATGAATGTTTGAATGAGGGCTTGCAACTTTAAAGGAAGGACCTCTGTTTTGGAGGGATTAGGCAGCAACTGGTGTGAAATATCCAGCAATAGATTTTCATCACTCATTGTATCATGCTTCTTTTTTAAAATAAAGCGTTCCTGTGTTGGCCAGTTCTGAAATGAGGAAAACATATTTTATGCATCCATAAAAAGATGATTTTACAGTGCTTTTGCTGACAGGCCCTTACGTAGACAGGCACAGGTAGGTGCTCCTGTCGGGTTTGTGCAAATTACTGATTAACTGGCCATATAAATTTGGAGTGAAATATAATGAACAGAAGTGCGCACAGAGTCTGTCAGGCAGTTTGGATCAGTGCAAGCCAACACTGTTCTGTTAGAGCCAGGGACACTCTATTCATTCAGATGAGCATCATGCGTTTATTAAAACAAAACAAAAACCACCAGGAAAAGCTAAACACAAGTCAAAATGCTACAATTCTTTTTTTTGCCTGCGGCAGCCAAAAGCTACAATACATAAATGAATAAGTGCAATCAAATGCAACTTGGTAACATACAGTCTGTTCTCTGTTTGCATCTCAGTCCTTAACCCTTTATAGTGTGTTTTCGCATGTTCAATTTCCTGCAAGCACTCTTTCTTGTGGATTCTATTTCACTCATCTTCCCTTAAAAATGCCTTACCAAGTATTTACCATGTGCCCTTTCTTGCTATGCTTCTCTTCTGCTTCTCCAAGCTGTTTCTGTCCTGTTGTCGTGTATATCCCCATCTTCTCCCACTTCCATTTCCCAGCTGCAGGAGTTATCTGTCTGTGAGCAGAAGCAGTCCCTCCAGTTTGTTGTTTCTTCTGGGCTACTTCACCTGCACCATATACCACTATCTCTTCTTGGCTTCCTGAGGCAGAACACCAATTCAGCCAGCACCATCTCTTCTGCACATACGTTCCCTCCTCCTCCCCAAGCTGGAGTGAAAATTGAGTGTGTAGTATCAGCAGGTGCCATAAAGTTAAGCATGTTTTCCTTGTTTCTGAAAAAGCATGAGGAAACAAAAGAGAAGGAAAAAGCAGACAAGAAACAAAAGAGGTGCTTACAGGTAAGGTTTGAAAAGAGATAGGAAGTCAGTGAGGTAGTGAATATGTCTGAGCTCCCCATTGAAGTCTGAAAATCACCCAAGGTTCCTGTTCCTTTTTTCCCCCCACCTCCTGCTTTGTCATCAGAGACTTTCCACAAGAGTATCCAAGCTGTTGTAGCACCAACTGTAGGAGAGGAAAACTTGGAGGCTGTGCCTAAGAAAAGAAAGGGGGGGGGAGGAGCTGTAAGAAGATGAGAAAAGATATGAAAGGCAAGAAAAATAAAAGAGCTTTTTAAAAACTGTCACGAACATTAATTTGAAGGGCAGAGACAAAAAAACTTCACTTTAATCTCAGAGCAATCAAAATGAGCAACACCATAATGGACATACAAATGGTCCAAATGAAAGTTTAAAGAATTCCAAGAAAGACAAACCAGACAAACCCCTGTGATTTATCTTCAGTAGCAGAAGCCAGAAAAATTCTCTATTTCTCATCTATGTGTTTCTTGGCTCCCGACAATCAATAAACTTTCCATTTCAAGAATTTTCCCTGTCCTCCACTGCCTCTCTCTCTTTGTGGCTTGCATTATCAGCTGCCTAAGTACAATATATATTATAGTACTCCATTGAGTGCATTTGACAGCTTCCCATTTTCATACAGCTTCTGTCCCACCTCTCAGAAGTCTTGGATAAATCTCTGGCACAGACAGAAAAATACATGAAAATTAAGAATGCAGGAATCTGTTAAACCCACATACAAAAACAAAATCAGGAGAAACAGAAGAATAAGAAGACAGCACGATGACGAGACAGGGAATCACACAGCAAACACTACCAAATGAGAGGTAGAATTGGAAGGAAAGGATTTTGTTGCATGAGGCTTTATTAATTACTTGCCATATTTGCATTTCATTGATTTATGGGTTTAAATTTATTTATCCCACAGATTTATGGGCTAAATTTCATACAGCTTTATCACTGCAGTTTATACATGATTCTTCTATTAAGTCCTATAACATTATAATATAACAGGAAGACAAAAGTGTTGGCTCTTCCTTGTGCCAAAATTCCGTTTAGCTTTAAAAGTCTGTGTGCTGTGCTACACAGTCATACCATAGCAAGGAAATCCCTGGCTGTTTCCAGCTCTCCACTCGCTGTGCTCAAGTCAGCAAGGGGTACATACAGGTTCAAGCTGCTGACACAGTGGGCTGGAGCTGCTGCAAAAGGCTGCAGCTGCACTGGACATCCAGTGTGTGGATTGGTGCTCCTGCTTTGAGGTGGAGAGTGAGACAGATTGCCTGCCTGTGACCTCCCAAGGCCTTTTTTTGCAGTTTGTAGGGAAAGTAAATCTTCACACAAGCTGAAAGTGTCCTTTTGATTTGAATATTTTTTTTACTTGTGATAAATGATTAATTACAAGGAAGAACTGGTTCTGGCAAGGAAGGAGCTGGAATACTTTGTGTTTGTTTCTACATGGTCATGCTCAGATTCCCCCACACTGGAAGAAAATTCGCCTCCTTTCTTGCTTCTTCCAGGGGAAGTCTGAAACCAGTCCTTGAAGATGACCTTAGCACTGAAAACAAGCAATTCGTTGTTGTAGCGTGGAGCTGGTGACACAGAGTCTCCTTTTACTATCAGTATAAATGCATTTTTTTCCTTGTGCTGTAATACCCTTATTAGTGCAAGGAAAGCCAGCGAATTAAAGCTATCCTAACTCCCTGGGTTTTTCTTCCCATGCTCCAGACTCTCATTTTCTGCAGATCTCTCAGCTAAAAGAAAATAAATTCTTTTCCTGGGTTATGGAAGGCATAAAATAACCCATGGCTTGCATGGAGCTGGTCGGTGTGCATGGGCTATCCCTGCTTTCTGCCGGGCTTCTAGAGCCACCTTGCACAGCAGTTGCTGCAGGGAGTCATCCCCCTTCAAAACTCAGACAGCTGTGGCAGGTGTTTACACTTGGGGCCAAATTATATTTGGCCATTTGCAGGATCAGGTACCATGAAAGTGTCTGTAAGGGACTTCGGGAGTGTTCAGAGTGGCCTGTGGTCCTGTCCTGCAGACTGATTCAGCTGGCTGTTGGTCCATACAACATCATTTGGCTTAGTGCTCAATGAGATTGAAAATAAAATTAAAACCTAAATTTTTGTTAGTTAAGTGACCTCATGGTTTTAACAGAACCACAAAGCAGGTCAAAGAGGAGATTCTGTGGGTTCAGATTCCTGACAAGTCAGCTGCTTGCTATTAAACGCGTCACTCAGCTGCTTTTCTTGCAGATCAACTACATCTTTGTAACATTGAGAAAGCAAGTCCTCATTAAAATGAGTGCTTCATTTCTACTGAGAGAATGCAAAAAGATGGAGGAATGAATGTAGAAGCCCAAAGTGAAAGGGAGATGTGGTCCAGGAAGGCATGAATGCAGGTCTGCTTCTGCAGTGTTTCTCTTCCCTGTGTGTGCTCCTGCTCGCATTAGCGGGACTGGATTGCAACCTCCTTATTTGGGATGATAATATGAACACTTGTCTTCATAATAAAAATTAGGATTCAAAGAGACCTTTCTGGCATAAATTACCCTTGTCTCAGAGTGGTTTGTAATCTGTAATTGTTGGTAGTGAATGCTGTCAAATGAAGTCTCTCCACAGAAGCTATCTTTATTGACTTTTTTATTTAAGCTGCTTGACACTGTGAACTCTTGAAAATAATTTCACTTTAAAGGATTTTTGTTTCAATTTCTAAGAGCAGCAAAAAACCCCTATCCTTGGACTACGGCAGAATCCATGGTGTAAAAGATTTTCAAAACCAAAATACTGCTAGGTCTAGCTGGTATAAACCAGGGAATTCATTAGAGTTCAGCTTTGTGTAGCATGTTTCTGCTTTGAAGAGTGCATATAAATCTGCAAAGTGCTACTCTTCTTTTTTTGTTTACCTGCTGATGTTGCAGAGACAGCACATTATTGAAAGTTCTGGAGTGCAATTGCAAAATCTGTAAGTATGCATTTTCTGAGTCTCATTACCTGTTGTTAATGCTCTTTTGAGCGACTCCTAGTTGAAAAATTAAGACTCATGTGGCTCCATCTTGCTCTAAATTTGGATCTAGATCAGAATATTAAATACTTTGGAGTTCAGGTGTGCATGGATGAAAGGTTTTTATTCAGACTACTAATAGTGCTATTAATTTAGCTTGAAGCTAATAACTTAATTATTAATATGAACTCTGGATTTGCTAGCTGTTTGCCTCTCTTAAACTTTTGACACAACCCTGCCCGTTTTGCACCAAGTTCGTGAGAGTCCTTGGCATGGGCGTGCTGGGATGCTGGTGGATACAGGACCTACTGTAAAAAGCAGTTGTGCTCCTTAGCTGTTAATTCAATCCCAATGCCTGGACAAACCTTTTCTCTGTTTGGGTGGATGGCTCATTTGTATGTGGCAATACTGTTTTACTGTTAATTGCCAGGGATAGTAGAGGTGGATGAGATACCTTGTTTAATCTCCCCCCCTAACCCTTTGAAGACCGTGAGACATGAGAAGTGTTGGTGATCTTTGGTAAATGATTGGCGGTACAGGTTGTCAAAACTCATCTTTTTTCTTTGTATGAAGGTTCATAGGGATGACTTTTAAGCAAAAGTCGAAAAAAGTCCTTAAAATTCTGTTTGGCTCATGCAACACTGCCTTATCCTTTCAAATACATCCCTTTGCCCTTGAGCTTCCAGCTTACCTGGCTGTGGGATGCCTCGGTGTCCACTTGGGTTAATGGGCTATCTTAGGGAGTGGTTATCTGAGCTTTTTTTGCTGATGATACCTCAGAACTTACGAAAGATTAAAGTCTTCAGAGTGATGAAATATCTTGTTGCCTGTGCTCGTATCCCAAGGAAGACATCCAGGGCACGCTCTCCTCTCCCAGATGCTGGTGGCCTCTGCTGATGCTGCAGGTACAAGAGATAGGTTTATTCCTCTTTGGACCAGAGTATGGCTCTTTCTTGCCAGTTGAAACCATGGTATAGGTATATTGGGTTTGCATAGCAAGGTGTTGGTAGTGGGGCACTACAGGGGTGGCATCTGTGAGAAGCTGCCAGATGCTTCCCCGATGTCCAACAAGGCCAATGCCAGCTGGCTCCAGGACAGACCTGTGACTGGCCAAGGCCAAGCCCACCAGCAATGATGGTAGTGCCTCTGGGATAACAGATTTAAGAAGGGTAAAAAAACCACTGTGCAACAGAAGCCAGGATAGAGGAGTAAAAAAATATGAGGGAAACAACTCTGCAGACACCAAGGTCAGTGAAGGTGGGGGAAGAGCGGCTCAAGGTGCTGGAGCCCATGGTGCAGACCATGATGAGGCAGCTGTGCCCCTGTAGCTCATGGAGGTCCACAGTGGAGCAGAGATCCATCTGCAGCCCATGGAGTAGCCCCACACAAGAGCAGGTGAACACCCAAAGGAGGCTGTGACTCTGTGGAAAGCTCACACCGGAGCAGGCTCTGGTAGGACCTGTGGGCCTGTGAAGATAGGAGTCCACGCTGGAACAGGTTTGCTGGCAGTACTTTTTACCCCACAGGGGACCCATGCTGGAGCAGTTCATAAAGAACTGCAGTGGGAAGGACTCACATTGGAGAAGTCCATGGAGGACAGTCTCCTGAGGGAGGGACCTCATGCTGGAGCAGGGGAAGAGTGTAATGAGGAAGGAGTGGCAGAGAAAACGTGTGATGAACTGACCACGCCTCCCATTCTCCATCTCCCTGCACTGCTTGTGGAGAGAAGGTAGAGAACTCAGGAGTAAAGTTGAGCCCAGGAAAAAGGGAGTGTGTGGGGAAAATCTTTTTTGAAGTTTGGTTTTATTTCTCATTATCATACTCTGATTTTGACTGGCAATAAATTAAAGTAATTTCCCCATGTTGCAGCTGTTTGACCTGTCACAGTAATTGATGAGTAATCTCAGCCCCTGAGCCTTTCATCGTATTTTTCTCATTCTGTTTAGCCAAGGAGGGGAGTGACAGAATGGTTTGGTGGGCACTGCGGCTCATTCTTGCCAGATGAAGCCATGGTATAGGAAACCCTGGTTTTCAGTAACCTAAATTTGTGGTTCCATATGTCTTCCATTTGTTTTGCCCAGGGATTGCAGAAAAACACTAACAGAATGCACAGGATCTGAGGACATAACATTCATTATTTCCTTGGCAAATCCATGATTTTCAACCAGTCCTTGTAAAAGAAGATCCATGTCAATATGACTATTACACATACTAAAAAAAAGAAATCTTACATTATTAAAAATTACTCAAAAAAAAAAAAGAAAAACAATTGAGAATTTATCTTTTGAAAGCAAGCAAAACTTTTGTCTTCCACATCAGGAAAAGAATCAGTATTAAAAGTATTTGTCCATTTTTTGCCACTTTACCGGCAGTTTGACCAGATGGGATTGTTTGTCCGTGCGAAGACGCCCTATATATCTTAGCAAACTGTGTTTTGAGGAGAAGTGAAAGAGAAGGAAAATTACTCCTTTTGAGCAGTACAGGCTACCACAACATCTAATGAAGTGGATATTGGTTTCTCATTCCCCACAGCATGACCTCCCGCAGTTTACTGACACACAGGTCCCATTTGCTAACAGCAAACTGTCACAAATAAAGGGATGGACACCATCACAGCAATCACTATTCTCAGTGGTTCTACTAAACCAATTTTGGATGTATGGCATAGTGTATACCAAAGAAAGTTGTTGCTCTCTGTCAAAAACCTTTCTAGCATGTTGCCATGCTCTTAGAAAATGGGTTTGAATCCTGCAGAGTTGTTTCAGGTATTTCATTCTCTAAACCAGCGAGCTCCATTGTTCATTTGTTTTAGGAAATAGTAATAAAAGTTGGGACTGGGGAAGAGAGTGCTCACATTTACCTGCAGTTCTCACAGAAGTAGAAACTTTGAAATCCAGACTGAAAATCTGCTCATCCCCTGCTTCTCACACATTCTCCAGTTTCTGTTCTGAATTCCTTTGAGCTTAAAAATGAAAGCTGAATTCTTTTCAACCTGTGGAAAACCTATTGGAAGCTAAAAAGTTACTCAAAATGAGAGGAAAGAGAAATTTAATTCATCTTTCCCCAAATATCTATGCCATTTGGGTGCATTCTTTGGATTTTACCTTTTTGTGTTGCAATTTCTGAGTCTTTTTGCCAATTTTTTTCCACTTTGTCTTTTGGATCTTTTGGAAGATCACTGTCTCCCTGATTAGGGGAAAGTTTCAAGGAGAACACAGTTCTTTGTATTGCTTGCTGTTAAAGCATATTGTTATCTGCCTTGTTTGGCAGAAACACTTGTCTCTAGACCAGAATATATGTGGTTAGTGAAGAAATACTCTGCAAAAACACCATAGAAGCTAAACTGGTGAGATTATTCCTTCACTGAAAATTTTCTTGTCCATTGTTTTCAGGAATAACTCTTGTTTTAGTTCTCACTTATTCCATTTTCAGGCAAAATTTGGTACTATTTCACTTCAGCTGAAACAAATATAAGAAATTAATTAACATGAAGCTAAAGATATATTGAAAGCTAAAGTGACTGGGGATGGCTGAAAATTGAAGGTTCCTGTATATGGATCCAACAGATGATTGTGCAGTGAAGGAGGAAAACACCTGCCACATTCATGTCAGCACGCTGCTAGTGCTAATTTTTAGGGGTGTATATAATAATGTGAAGTCATTTTGAAGCTCACTTTGTGCTTGTAGATTGTAGATGCTCCTTTTTTCTGCATATCTTTTGAAGAATTGGCTGTTACTTAAGGTTATTGGTCTTGCTTGAGTAGAAAGATATAAAGTTATGGGTACTAACATTGAAATTGATCTAGCTGTGGGACAGAGCTCTGGTAGCTGTGTCATTCCAAGACAGTGTCACTTTATGGCAGTTCCCCTGTATGAAGAGTTCTCCTGGGTGCCCTGTGTTTCCTGCACATAGCTTCTAAAATTTCATATTTCTCATAAGCAGCTGCGTGGGGGACAAGAGGCAGGATGGCGACAAGACCTTGAGAGAGAGGAAAAAATTATATGGTCAAATGCTCTGTTGGTCTTCTTTTATCCTGAGTCTGCCAAGGCCTTAAAACTAAATGCAAATTGAGGGTAGAGAGTGTATGTCAGCTCTCAGGACCAAGGGTTGACTTTGAGTAAGCCACTCAGGCCTGTGTGTAAATACAGTATGTGATTAAAGCCATTGGAAATATATTTCCTGTGCAGAACATCATGGACTCCATACTGCAGCTCACGCTTCTTACTCCTTTTCTCTTGTGTTTCTGTGACTTGTTCATTTAAAACGAAAGTTTTTCACGGCAGGAAACTGTTCCATGATACATCCCCATAGCACCTAATTCAGTAGGGCATCTGTGTTGGTAGCGGCAATGTCATTCCTACCACATCAGCTGGTCATAGCAGGATTCTTCCAGCGGCTGTTTCCCAGTTCAGTTAAGATGAGGTGAAAATGGGATGTGGTTGTAGTGCTTCTTATTTCATTCTGTTTGCTTTTTTCTTTTCTTAAGCCTGCTATTTGAGAAATGAATGAGAGTTTAATTCTGAATCTTTCAGAGCATATTAAATTTTTGTTTACTGTTTGCTTTGAAGGGGAGGTGGAAAGTGAAACTAATAAATATAGAGAATGAGGAACTGTTACCTTGCATAGAGATCTGAGATAACCTGATGGTTTGGCATGAGACAGGGTGGCATGGAGTAAATAACTAAAACAAACAGACAACAAAAAAGATAAGGCGCAGTTAATGGAGAGTGCATGTAGTAGTTCTGAATAATTTAAGTCCAAAATTTTAAAAGTAAACAAGACAGAAAATAGTAGGGAGGAAACATTACCCATTTTTATGCAGACAGATTAATTACTCTTCTAAGAGTCTAGTTTAGAGGTGTGAAACATACTTTTCCTTAAATCCTGGCTCTGGCATGAACCAGCAAGACTCTTTGTCTTCACCTGTAGGACAAAGGCAGATGTATTGCAAGTGCAGTCTTTGTGTCCTGGCTGCCAATAATGGACAAAATGGTTTTTTTCAATCCACTGAATTAAGTTAACATGGAGGTGAACTGAATGTAGAAGTTTAGGTACAATAAATTACTTTTGATTAATTTGAGGGATATTGTGTAAATAGAGCTATTTATGGGGGGTTTTTTGTACTGAGAGCAGAGATTATAATAATCTAAAAATAATTACTTTGTGGGAAAAACATGAACAAATGAATCTCAATTCTTCTACGTTTGTTCCTTTGGCAATAGATAATAGAATTATAAAACTGTTATGAAACAACATTACAGTAGTATGTCAAACTGTTTTTTTATTTCATTGCAGAAAACAGTAAGGATAATATTTGAATCTAGATTACATGCATTATCACGTATCATTTAGCCATGGAGATGTAAGCTGGGATCAAAGCTTGTTTGGAAAATTGAAGTCCTTGGGACCATTAAGAAAAGAAGAGATGAATTCTGAAGAATTCTAGGTTCCTTAGAGCAGGTCTCGTGTTGTTGTAAAGAGATCCAACACTTCATTACATTGCAAAGCATATACTGAAGTCTACGTGTCTGAAGAAGGGATTATAACTCTTAGCTTTTTCTGGGTCACTGTCATAGGAGGTCAATCTATCATTGGAAAGTCAGGCTTCAGCTGTTGCGGATGAACTGTCTTGTCTTTGGCGTTATTTTAGTTACCTACCCATTTTGGGACATGATAGGAGCTTCAGCAAAACAAGATTGAAGTTAGCCTTCTATTTAGTCTTCATTATTGTCCTGAGTTACATTTAGCAGGGTTTTGGGGTTTTCAAATCACTCTGCTTTTAGGGAAGTTGTTCTCACCATTGCACAAGAATTTTCTCCATAGAGGAGCAAAACACAGTCAATACTGGAGATCAGGAATTGTCTTTCCACATTGCTGGCAATGTAAAGTTGGTTTGGGGAGCTGACAGATGGCTTGTGCTCACAAGAGTCCTTCCCTCCCATTAGAACTTTTGCATCCAGGTTGTTGATGTTTAATCTTAGTTATCCAGTATAAATGATGATTCAAGCATTGTCTTTCATATCCCACCAGAATCTATTACTCCAGCCAAAACAGAAGTTATGGCTGGCACAGGAGCATGGTTCCTTCTTTATTAATTTTTAAAGTTTTATTTTATTTTTTCAGTTTCTCATTTTGGTATTTTATGCTCTTTTCCTTCTCCTACAAGTCTTTTGCCTGTTAGATTGTTTTGTTAAATGTTTCTCCTGTCTTTTCTGTGTTTTTATTGTTTTCTTTCTATTCAGACTTTCAGATATTTTCAGATTTAACTTGACATTCCATATAAATTTACAGGTTCTTCACTCATCAGATCAAGGAATTCTATGGCTAGCTTTGAAAATTAAAGTGCAGTGGATCGTATTTATTTTTCAGTTCTTCCTCCAAATGCTGTTCATCCTTTCCCCCTAACATCGGTGTGTCCAAGTATACCACTTTTCATTTTCTGCTCTCAGAACTAAACACTTGGAGAAAATATTGACAAAATGTTCTGTGCTTAGGAAGCCAGCTGGGACTTGCTTCCTCATTTAAATTTTCAGATTAAAATGAGACCTCTGCTTACAAGTTTCAGAAGGTCTTTGTCTAATTCCAAACAGCCGGGTCATCTGCTTGGGAAGTAAAATAATGAAAAAAAAAAAAGGTAACAGAATCTTAATCCTAAAAAGTTCTTAAGTGATTTTCTTAAGACAGATTTGAAACTATTAAGTGGCAGTGCTCTGGTGAATGGAAGTGTTGGACTGTGGTACATACCAGCAGTCAAAGGCAATGTTGCATGTTAAGGTCTCTACCCTTTTTCTGCTTAACATTGATGAAGATCAAAGAGCATCAGCAGCCAGATTCAGATTTGCTTGTTCTCAGTGGAAGGTTTTTTTCCTTTCTGGGGAAAGTCCTGCAACACCAAATGTTTCAAACACTTTTATGTAAATCCCCCTCCCACGCCTTAAGGAGGAGCTACCCGAAACACTGGGATTCTCCAGCTTATTTTTAAAATTTCAGCAGTAAATATTGGCACAGTATGATGCTATCTGGAGAAGCACTACTACGTCTTGGCACTCTTATGTTGTTTCAAATTGGCTGTTGTTCTCATTGTGCTTTAGCACAGGATTGATTATCTAATTGGTTATATGATAATCATTTAGAGATATGACCTTGTTAAATCCTTTCCCAACAGATTAACTTGTTAAGCAATTAACAGGATTTGAAGCTACACCTGCACAAGAATAGGTTTATTTGTGTCTAAAGTCATGAGAGAAAAAAACTTCCATATTTCTCAGTTTTGTGTAAGTTGTATTTTTCAATATGTTTCATGGTATTGCTTTTTTCCCTTTTTAGGTATTACACAGAAATGGCTTTATGGATCTGGACACTGACCATTCTGAGCTGGTTTTGCGTTACCTTATCCAGAAATGAGGAACTGAAATTTTTTCAGAGTGCTACAGAGCTAAATCATCTAACAGTGGATAATGACACTGGGATAATCTATTTGGGAGTGGTAAATGCTTTGTATCAGCTTACAGAAAACCTGGAAGTAATAAGATCTGTAGAAACAGGTCCAAGAAAGGACAACAAAAAGTGCACACCTCCCATTGATGAAAATCAATGTAAGGAGGCCGTACTGACTGACAATTATAACAAATTACTGTTGCTGAACAAGGCGGATAATACAACTGTGGTATGTGGAAGCCTTTTTAAGGGAATCTGTGCCATCAGAGATCTGCAAAACATTAGCAATGAGAAGTATTACGTAGACACTAGTGGAGAAAAGTCCTTTGTAGCAAGCAACGATGAGAATGTATCAACTGTGGGACTGATCACTTCCTTGAATAACGACCAAGTGCTATTTGTTGGGAAAGGGAACGGACCTAATGATAATGGGATTATAATCAGCACTCGGCAGCTTTATGAAAGGGATGGGAAAGACATTTTTGAAATGTATACAGACTCAGCAGCTGTTAAGTCAGCTTTTCACTCATCAAGCACACAACAATTTGTGGCAGTCTTTGAGGATAAAAATTATGTTTATTTTATTTTCAATCAGAAAGAGAAACAACCTGTCAATAACCGCACACTGATTGCACGTCTGTGCAAAGATGATGCCCACTATTATTCCTACTTTGAAATGGACTTGGGTTGCAAAGATGATGATGGTGCCTATGACCACTGTCATTCTGCTTTCGTCACTACCCCAGGAAAAGAGCTGGCTGAGAGCATGGCTCAACAGAGACAACCTGTGGATACTCCCTCAGATGACAAAGTTCTTCTTGCACTCTTCAGCAAAGTAAACAAAGATGACGGCTCTCTGAAGTCCGCCTTGTGTGTGTTTTCCTTGCGGCAAATCAATGAAAAGATTGAAAAAAACCGAAATGATTGCTACACTAAAAAGAATACCAGCTCATTTTACAAACTTTTTGCAGCAGAAAACCCGTGTGCATTACATGGACTGGTAATATGAGTAATATCAATATTAGTTTTAGAATCTGTGTTAGAGTTACTGAAAAATATACAACTACATGTTTTGGTGTGACTTTGAGCTAAACTATAGTAAGATCAGATGACTGAAAACTCAATAGCTGGACTTACTATAGGAATGGAATGTGGTTGGGGGGCTGTGGAACAGGTCAAGCAAGAAGTGGCAATATAGTCTAAATTTTGAGTCTTTTAAAAAGGATTTGATGTTTTCTGAAAGATGAATGTGGCTTTCCTAAATGCACTTCTTTTAAAGGTTTCCTTCTGGTATGGAAGTTACTGAGTCAAGTGCAAGGATTTGTTACACCCATGGTCAGCTTCTGGATGATCACTATAGACAATTCTGGTTTCAGTTAATGTATTTATAGTAATTTTAAATGGTATTAAGAATATTTTAGATTATACTGTAATTTAATGTTGTTTTTCACTTGTATTTTCAAATTACTGAAATACCCAGATTTCTTATATTCAGGTGGTGTTCATATTTGCTGTGGCTCAAAATACTTCCATAGCATGATAGCCATCTTCTTTTTACGGCCTGTCATTATCTTGGCTATAAAGGTTTTGGAGGGTACTGTTACACCCCTCCAGATACTGTTCTTCAATTTATGACTGTCAGTCTCTGTTGGCTTTATGATGATTTTGCCCACATCACTCTACTCCCAAGCCCCACTTGTGCATGCCATTCATTACTGCAGCCAACCCTAAACTAGGCTGAGAAATTAAGTCATCTTAAAAATAACTCAGCAAGCTTTTAGG